>NC_079505.1:68924565-69244686 GCF_030052815.1 Hevea brasiliensis
TCTTCATGAAAAATGTTGCATTATGTCTTAAGTTTCATCTCCAATTGACCTTACACTAATTGGAGCAACATAGCTCTACTTATTGTCATTTAAATACACTGGACTCATAGGTCTAGAATTCCTGCAATGAAACAACACTCCCAATTTTCCATTCCACCCAACTTCCAAACTTCAATTCACATTCATGGCACTTCAAATAATCCATAATTGATCTCACAACATTAATTCAGCAACAATTTAACAAACCCCCAAATTAAAAAAAAACCCTAACTAAATTTGCTAAAACTTTAAAATCTAATGGATTTAACAACACTAACCTTGTTCTTCTAGCTCCAAGGAACCTTCAATCAACCCAACACTTGATTCACCTCTTTGGGGCTGCCAACTAGATTTTCCTTTCACTTTTCTTCCCACTTTCCTTGGGTTTTATGGCTAGCTATGTAGGTTTATCAAGGCTGCCAACTATTTTTGTGAAGGAAGGTAATGGTTTGGAAGCTTGAAAGGGTGTTTTAATGATAGGAAAATGAAAGAATTTGAGAGGAAAATAGGGAAAAGAGGCCTGGACAGGAGAATGGCTGGAGAATAAGATGGTTTTTCCTATTTTTAACTCATTTATCTCTTTTTATTACTTCATTAATTGGTTGTCTAATGGAGATTGGTGGATAGCATTTTAATGACATTATTATGATGTCAAAATTTAAGTTTTCTTTCATTTTCTTTTTCTTTTCTTTTCTACTCATTTTTAATTTAATTTTTATCAAATTTTTTTCATATTATATAATTTATTTATTTAACTGGACAAGTTGGTCAAAAATCGTCTCTGAAGGCGAAATAACCAAAATGTCATTCGTTTTACTTAACAGAATTTTCTAAGCATTTTCTTGGCATTCTAATGCCATCGAAACCTCAATGACTCTTCTTTGGAGTCTCAAAAATTATTTCACAGAGTTTCCCTATGGGTATAGGGTCGACAACTATCTTTACAGTCGCTTTCCGTTGGGTCACCCATCTTCGGGGCACCGGCTCATTTAACTTTGTTGTATTTCATTTCTAAAATTTTTCCTTAATTTTTCTTACTATTATTTGGTCTATTTATGACTTATCACTCTAGTTTAAATATAATTCTAGACATTCTAGCTGTCCGGTCAGACATTGGTCATCGAAACAGTAGAACGTACAGACTATCTAAAGTGAGGGCGTTACATATATTATTTAATTTATATTGATGAGTCGAATGCTCACATCTCTATTTAATTATTTTAGAAAAATTGAATTTAAATATTTATTAAATTAAAAGATACATTTATTAATAATTTATGGATTATAGACAAGCTAAATCGTTGTAAATCAAATATAGTTTCACTTGCCACAAGGCAACAAAAGCAGTCCTGTGCCATTTTCGATTTGGCTCTGGATCTTTAGCTCACCCTCTCAATGGATATTCATTGAATTTGGATTTGCCTCAAAAGTACAGAGGAAAGAGGTTCATGGCCATGGGTTGCAGTTCTTGCTTTTCACATCCATTTTCAGAAAGTGTGCAGTGGGCAGCAGGGACACTATGCGAGCGAAAGGTAAGCAGAACCCACGCATTGTCACTCATGTGTCAAAAAGCTCCATTAATGGACATACCACCTTTTTTTTTTAATAGATAGGTAGATTATATTAATAATAAAAACATTACATAGCCTAACAATATACAGAGAACAAGTAATTAAACCAGACTAGACCCTTATATAGAGATCCTCAAAGAACAACTCAAGCACCTGTGGCTCAAAAAAATACAGGCCCAAAACCTAAACATAATTGAAACTCTAGGCTAGGCAGAGCTCTAACCCAAATCATCTGATCTAAACACCCTTACAGCATCCTCACCGATGCCACCGGGAGCTCCAAATGCCAAAAGGCAACATCATGCAATCAACTTCCATTGGAACAACATTTTAGACCAAGGGAAGCAAGAGAAGGGAAGACTAGGGGTGTGCATTATTCGGTTGTAATTGAATAATTGAACCGAACTGATAAAATTTGGTTTTTTTGATAAGAATAAATTCTCGATTTGGTTTTCGGTTAATAATAATGAAAATTTTTAGTTTTTTATTATCGGTTTGATTGCCTTTGATTTGGTAATCGAATTAATCAAAATAACCGCATTTCAATTAATTAATGTATTAATTATAATTTTATTAATATTGTATTATTTATAATTATTATTTTTATGATTTTATAATAATATTTAACTTATAATTTTTATCTTATTAATATTAAATCAGATTTATTATTTTTTTATAAATAAAAAAGAATATAAAAATATTTTTATCAATATTTTATTAAATAATTAACAATATAAATTATATATATATATATATATATATATATATATATATATATATATATATATATATATATATATATATTTTTTTTTTGTTACTTCAGTTATAACCGATAACTGATCGAATATTTTTGGTTTTGTTTAATTTCGGTTTTTTCTTGAGTTTGGTTCGGTTTGATTAATAATTTTAGAGTCAATTAATAATTTGATTAGTTGAGAATTCGGTTTAGTTCAGTTCGGTTAACCAAATGCTCACTCCTAGGGAAGACCTTACCATCCTTAGTATGTATCGGAGAGCCAAACAAGGCTAGAAACCCCAACCATAATGGTCGCCCCACTTAGTCTAGAAATCAACTCTACGACTCTCAGAGGGGTAAGGTAGAGCTCAATTGGCCCTGCAAAGCCATAAGGGACTGGGAGGCTACTGTATAGCGCTACAAAGTCCTTAGAGATACCCTACCATAAAGATCTTCCCCCTAGAGCAGAGCTTCCGTAAACAACCAGCAACAAACACTAGCCCTAACTTGCAGCATACCCCAAAACCTAGATGACCTAGATTGAAGCAACCCTCTGCATGTAACATCCAGCAAACATAAAAAAGAGAAGACACCCAGAATACCGAAGATTACTTTAGCCATTAGATTCCCTCCACCACTAAGCTCTAACTGCTATATCTACCAAAACAAAAAATTATTTATAATCCAACCCAGTGGTTGGAGGGAGAACCCACTTGAGCAGGGGAAAGGCAGCCTTTCCTTGCCTAAAGGGGCATAAGAAGGCCACCTTGTTGGTAGAAACAAGGGTCGAACCCTAAAAAAAAAGAAAAAGAAAGAAAAGGGGAGAGAGTCAAGAGAGCTTTATTCGATTCTAATGTGACTCTAACTAACCTTGATAGGCCACTCCCAAAGTTAAAAGTGGGAAATTTACAAATATTGTGTACAGTAGCAATTAGCACCCAAGAAGAGAGGTGGGTATATTATGGGGCATTTGGATTAGAAGTTTAAGGTAGCTAATAGAGGTTTCACATACAATAGCTACTCCAAACCTGTTTAGTAAAAATACTGAATAGTTATTGTTCAACTGATACACCCCTGAATTACTGCAGTTTCAAGGTTGTGAAATTAAAGTTGTTCTCAATCAGTTATTGTTGTTTCAAGATAAAAAGACCATTTTACCCTTCTGTCAATCTATATATATCTCTATATTATGTACGTTGGGAAAATAGGAGAGGTTATTAAGTGCACTTGGGGCACATGCACCATCTTTTACAATCATGTGGGACTCACTTTCCATATTACATGGAGGGCTCACTTTTTTGTGAGAGAAGAAGCACTACTTTTATGTGTACCGAGAGTATTTTATAATCTTCCGAAACATAGATATACACTGCTATTCATATTTTCTTGCATTATTTAATTTTTATTTATCTATTTTAATAATAAAAAATTTGGCATAATAAATAAAAATTATACATTTATTTTAATAATAAAATAAATTATATAATGTATACTCTTATTAGTTATTTTACATATCAACAGTAATTAACTAAACAAAATTTTATTAGACCCTTAATATAAATTAGCTACCATTAATTATCAGCAATTAATTATCCGCTGTCCACTAATGACCTACTAGTTCATAATTTAATAAAAAAAGTTTCTATATGTAGAATTTCTACTTTAACCCCTCTCCAAAAGTTGCTTGATATATGACAATTTTTCAATTTATGTAATATGGGTGTGAGGTTTTAGATTCAACAATTTCAAGAAAAAAATTTATTTTTCATTTGTGAGAATTAAGAATTGAATTGGTGTTCCTTTTCAAATATTTTTATTTCTACAAGATATCATTTAGATCAATCTGTGAAGCATCCCATTCATTAAAGAGAAATTTATTATTTAGTCCTTATATTTTAATAAAATTAATTATTTAGTTCCTCTATTTTGAAAAATATATTATTTAAGTTCCATTTGTTTTGTGAAAAATAATTTATATATTTTCATGAAAATATTTTTTTTATTTGGTTGCAATATTAAACTAATGATATGTGTTTATGCTATATATGTATAAATATTTTCATATTTTAATAAGATTATCATTTTTTTAAGACCTCTAAATGCTAAAATATACAAAAAATATTTTCTAGAAAAATATTTTTTATGAAACAAACAAAGCTTAAGTCTCCCTATCTTTAGTCCATGAACTGTTTAGTAATTCTTTCCATCATTTTAAAGCAACTTTCGGTCAGTAAAATTATTCGAAAGCAAAATTTTTCCCAACTCAACTATTTAGTCTCCATAATTTGAATAATACAATTATTTAATCCTTATAATTTTAAATTCATAAACTATCGATCTCTATGATTTGAATGATACAACTATTCTCTTTCTTTTGACTAAATTGACTATTAGAAAAGTTGCTTTAAAATAATGAGAGGGACTAAATAGTTTACAGATTAAAAATAAGAGGACCAAATAATATATTTTTAAAATAAGGAGACTAAGTAGTTAATTTTATTAAAATACAGTTACTAAATAATAATTTTCCTTTATTATAATGTATGGCCTGTCAAGTTAGTTTTAGCTCTTTGGTTGGTTAGTTGTCTATTTTCTTTATGATAGCAACAAAATATAGCTCTTCATATATGCAGTATTTTTATTATTCAACATACAAAACTAGTATTTTTCTCAATTACCAATTTTCTTCTCCTAATTCTAGCCACAATTACCAAATTGTTCATGGTACCAAAGGTCAAAATTACTTGATATCTATTTAATCTTTGTTGATTTTACTTCATTTTAAATAAATTGCTCATTCTAATGGCAAAAATTGAAGAAGGAAGTTCTGAGAGGAATTGGGAGGGCTAGAGCTTAAATCAATAATGAAGATCCTTGTAACAGCCCAAACTATGGGCTATTACCAGCACTAGAGATTGAGTCAGCTTAAGGTTGCTAGAACTTGTAGTAAGCCTAAAATCTGAGAAACATACATACATTCCTGCATCTCACCATTTAAACATATTTCAAACCATTACATCTTAGTCTTTTCATTTATACATAAACATTCATAACATAATAATGGTTCATAATTTGAACTTTAACTTACATAAGATCCAAAGTGTAATGGTTTAACATGCGTACCTTCAAAAGGTTTAACATAGCACAGACATTATCATACTTAAAAATATTACATATTTCCAATTTTCTTTTAATCACCAGTGCAATACTATTCATTCATAAGTTACATGTCCGTCTACTAGTACATCATATATAAAGGAAGGGCTAAGGCTACCTCTGATGCTCTATCTTTAAAGAACTCTTCTAGTCCTGCAATCTTGCACTTGGGGTTTAAGGGAAGGGGGTAAGCTTATACAAGCTCAGTGAGTAAACTAACCATTAATAATTATATCATTCATTCACACATGTGCAATGTATCATTCACGTGGGTTTTCACATCACAAACATTTCACGTAAGATGGACATTATCGCTAGTAACACCCCAAACTTTCCTTTTAAACATGACCTGTGTCATGTACCCTGGGTAACTTACAGATCTCGCTTGAAGGGTAACTTAAAGATCTCCCCATGGAATTTACTTATGGATCCCTAACATATGTAACATTACATAGTTATAACATGGGCGAGTTAGTGGGTCATCCAACATCTATCAATGCACCAATAATAAATTATGTAATTATGTAACATCTTCGCGTTCTAAATGCATACATCGTAAATAAATATGACATAATGTATGAGGATGCTCATTAATTACCTGTAAATAGTTTCTATTTTATTAAGGTTAGAGTTACTCACCTCTTGTAGCCTATCAACCACCTTACTTAAACGGGAGCTATCCTTAGATCCTTACCCTTCCAAGTCTCTTAAGCCTGATCCTATGAAATCGAACCCTAGAGCGTTATGCAATGTTTTAAAAATCTATACATATCATAAACATCATATTCTAGGTCCTTAAGAGCCATGAAACCATATTTTGGAACCTTAGAAAAGAAGGAAGAAAAAGTCAGGCAGAATCTACTTCAACTGTGGAAGTCTTAGGCTTTGGATAACACTTTTGTCCAGTATTGACTTTAGCTGCCAAACCTAGAAATTTTTCACATTTTCCAAGAGACTACAAGTTTCGACTGCTGAACCTTTGGCTTACAACAGCCAAACCTGGAAATTCCAAGAATTCCCAAGTTGAAAACCTACAGATTCCTTCTCTCATCAACACCCAAACTCATTTCAAAGTTCCAAAACACAATCCTATCACATTATCTTTGGGGCTTAAAACAATTTGAAAACATACTTAAAACCCACAAACATTCATAAAAAACTCAAATTTTAGGTTTTTCCCAAACCCAACATAGCATGTACATGAATTTCTTCAAATCCATCAAGGGAAACTAGCTATTTAAGGCCCATAACACTTAAAAATAACTATTCTAACCATAAAACATATAACTTCAATAGAAGATCACAAAAATTTAACCCTAACATGTATAAATTTCCCTAAAAACTTAACTTAAAACAACTTTTCATGAAATTAAAGTTATAAAAACCTCATCCCTCATCAGCTTTCTTAGATCTACCCATTAGATTAAGAAGAAAAGAAGGTTATCTCTTTTCTTAGATCTTGGAGGTGAGAGAACCACAACTTCAAAGCTCTAATATTCTCTTCCACAATTTTAAATGAAGAATCCACCTTTGGATCTTCAAAAAAACTCAAGGAATTCTCTTTAAAGAGCTCCATGCATGCCCCAAAGTTGAGAGAGAGAGGGAATAAGAAAATTCTAAATGTTTTGGTAGTAAAATAAACTTTGGACCTTTTTTATACTCTCTCTGTCGATGGACTTTCGGCTGTCAAAAGTTCAACTTTCAGTTACCATAGTCTATTCTGTCCAAAAGAGTTTTTGGGCAGGAAAAAGGGGTTTCGGCTATCGAAAATCCATACTTCGGCTGCTGAAACCCCTTCAACCAGAAACACTTACTTAAAAATTTTTTAAAAATAAAACCTTTAAAACATTTTTGTTTCTCAAATACATTTTGAATACATCATACATACATGAACATACTTTCACATCTTACAATCACTCCCTTGTCAGTAAAGTTTTATTTTTCACCAGAATATTCCGTTAAGGACATTTATTTCGACATCAGAAAATGGTGGGTATTACAATCCTTTAGTCTTCTATAATTATGATAATCTTGTTATAATTCTAATAAACTCACTTTCAGTAGAAATAATTATCTAATTTGGAGTAGCGCTGTGAAAGTTGTTCTATGATTGAAAGTAAAACTAGGTTTCATTTAATGGACAATATTTGAATTCTAGGAAGATTCTACACATTATGAAAAATGGCTAAAGGTTGAACCTTATGCTCACATCTTGGATCCTTAACTTTTTTTTTTTTAATTGAATCAAAGGAATTTCTTTAAGAATGAAGAAAAGCTACATCAATATCTATCCAATGATAAATACAAGGAGGAAATTCCTTAACCTAGATAAGCTCACTAGTAGATGGAACACAAGATTTAGCAAAATAATGAGCAGGCTTATTGCAACTTCTTAGAGTAAAAGACCACCAAACTCGATGCAGTTGACTTGGAGTTTCTCAATAATGTTCTTGCAGTCCAATTCGACATAAGAGAAGGAAAAACTAGATCAATAGCAAGCCTGAGACCAAAAGCGACAACCAAAGCTTCTGAATAATAAGAGTCCCATTCATCATACGTACATTTAGAAGCACAAGCAAGGACCATACTTTCCACAGCACAGAAAATAATGCCTAACCCAGTCAAACTAGGACCAGCAACACCAACATTAACATTCATTTTAATAAAACCACCAGTAGGAGGATTCCATCTCAAAGGAACTGCCGAAGAACTATAGGTATGTTAAGAAGAAAATCCAGACTGACAAACTAAGGCAAATTCAGGGAGCATACTATTAGTAGTCTGGACAACACATTGCATATCAAAACTAGTAGTCTCAAACAAAAACTTATTACACCAAATACCAGATATTATAATAAATAAAACCAACTCAAGCCATATCTGCTATAGAGAGAATTGAAAATAACTCCAAAGGCTAACACTTGAAGGACATGCCCGTAGCTATTGCAACTTGAGGTAAAGAGCATAACCTCCACACATCCCACACAATTAAGTACTCCCGAAGCAAGTGAACACTCAACTCATGAGTATTATAAAAATAACAGGTAGGATCAACAGATGGCAATCGATGAAATAACACCTCCCTCATAGGCAACACATTCAAAGCAGGATGCTAAAGGAAATTGGCCACTTTTGGAGGGACTGTAATCTTCATAACAACTTACAAAAATGATCATTATCACTTAAAGAGGAACTACCCTCATTTAAAGGATGCAACATATTAAATGCGACTCTGAATCCACTCTTTACCACATACTCACCACTAGCATGAAAATGCCATATAAATTATCAACCTGCCTAATAAAGCTTAATGGAATTAACTGAATTCGATCCACATCAATTGGGAGAAAAATTGATTGAATGAAATCCCAATTCCAGGCTCTATTATCTTCATCGATAAGTACTGACACTTTAGCATCAGGAGGTAAGATTCTTGAAAAAGTAATAATTCAAACTTGATCAGGTTATGGAATCCATCAATCCACCCAAATTCGGGCTTTTGTACCATCACCTATCTACCACTGTACACCTCGTAACAACACTTCCTTGTCAGCCAAAACACTATGCCAAGTAAAACTTGGCATTGCACCAATCTAAGCCTCAAAAATATTAACCCAAGGAAAATTCTTAGCTTTAAACAGACGAGCTACAAAAGATTGTGGTTAGTAATAAAACGCTATCCTTACTTTGCCAATAAAGCTCTATTAAAGTTTTGAAAATCACAAAAACCAAGTTTACCCTACTCCTTTGGTTTGCATAATTATTGCCAGCTACATAAATGCAATCATCTTTCCCCTCGATGCTGACCCCACCAAAAGTAACTAACCATAAATCTTAACTCAGCATAAAACGAAAGGTGTAATAACAAAACATTGCATGCCATAAGTTGGAATGGATTGAGCTACCACCTTGATTAATAGCTCCCTCTTCGCACCTAATAAAAATTTCTCTTTCCATCCCTCCTAATGAGACCACATCCTATCCTTGACTTTATTGAAAATGACCCCCTTAGAATGTCCTACAGCAGTAGGAAGGCTTAAGTAAAGCGCATGATTAATCACCCTACGAACACCAAGATCAGCAGCAAAGGAGTTCTATAGAGCATAGTCAATATTTGCACTAAAAGACAACTCCCATTGATTAAAATTTACTTTTTGACCTGATAACTGCATCTCTGTAGCACATTATAAATAACAATTGCCTCATTGCGATTAGCACACAAAAAAAATGCAGTCGTTCACAAACATTAAGTGAGAAATTACAAGAACACCCTTGAAAACTTTAACCCCATGAAGCAAACTCTGAGACACTGCATCATTAAGCAAACCCATTAATCTTCTGTACACAACAAGAATAAATAAGGTGATAAATGGTCACCCTGACGAATACCTTGAGTAAGGGTGATAAAACCAAAAGGTCACAATTCACAAGCACAAAGTAGGTAATTGTTTTAACAAAACGCATCATTAATTAAACCCATCTTTGTGTAAAGCCCAACCTACACATAATTGCCTCTAAGAAGGACCACTCAACATTATCATAAGCTTTTGCCATATCTAACTTGAGAGACATAAGCTGCCGTCTACTGTGCCCATTATCTTTATATGGTGAAACACTTCGAAAGCAATTAAGATATTATTTGTAACGAGCTGGCTCAGGATGAAGGCACTCTGAGATTCATCCACCACATCACCTACAATACATTTCAATCTATTTGTAGTAACTTTTATTGCAATCTTACAATCACATCGCACAAACTAATCGGACGATACTCAGAAACATACCTTAGCTCTTTAACTTTTGGATGAGATAGATATGAGTATGATTCAAGCCATTAGGAATATCCTCGACCTCTAAGATCTTTAACACTAACTGAATCACATCCGATCCAACAACAAACTAATACCATCCGGGCCTGGAGCTTTCAAAGGATACATCATCTTCATCGCTGCTAATATTTTGGCCTCTTCATATAGCCTATAAAGCATTAAATTCATCTCCTCAGATACCTTTCAATTTACAAAAGAAAGATCATCAACACTTACCAAATTACAACTTGAAGAAAATAGATCAGAATATAACTAAACTATATGATCCATGAGCCCCTCTTCATGAAGTTCATCACCTTGCACATTTAATAGAGACTCAATATGATTAACCCAACATTTCTTAGATGCGACTACATGAAAATGCCTTGCAAAGAAATGGTGAATTCTTATTCTCTTTGTGACAACTGTTAATTGGTGAAATCATTATACATACAATAATTTCACTATAATCATTAATTATAGTGCGACTCATGTGAAACCCATGTGGGACCTACTATAATCAGTGGTTAGGTTGAAATTATTATACACACATTGATTTCATGGTATAGTGTTGTTGCTAGCGAATGAGGAAGCAGGCACTAGGAATTTTTTTGGAAACTTTTTTAATCCCATTCCATTACATTCCTACTCATCACCAATGAATTAGTGGAGACTAGACCTTACCATAACAGGTTGGTTTTGGACCTAATTGTTGCTTCCATTACTCTAACGAAAGTTTATTAGAGATAGGTTTTTGCTTTCTTGAAGTCTTATTTTGGTTTTTATTATTGTGTTGTTTTCTCTCTTACCTTTCCAATTAGGCTCTCTTCCTTCACCTTCATTATCACCACCATTAGGCTCTGTTTGAATGAGAGTGACTGAGGGGTAAATAAAGGTAAGGAGTGATAAGTAGCTTATGTACCCCTATTTGGAAAGGGGAGAATTAATGGAGGGTAAGGATAAGCACAAGTACGCCTTACCCTCACTTACTCTTTAAATTTTAATTTTTCTTTTAATACTCCAAATTGGGGTGTAAGAGGGTGTAAGAAGGGGGAGGCAAGAGTTATGGCTATTTTATTTCTTAAACCCTTCAAATATGCCCATCCTTCACCTCTTCCCAAACATATCTCTCTTTACCTTTTTGTTAATTGACTCCTTTCTAAACATAAAATTTTTTTAGTTAAAATCCTTCTTACCCTTCCCCCTACTTACTCTTTTTTACTTTTCCAATATTTAGTCTTCCCTCACCCCATTCCAAATGGAGACTAAGGCTCTTTATGTTTGGGAAAAGGTGAAGGATAGGTAGATTTAAAGGGTGTAAGAAATAAAATAGCTTATAACTCTCATCTCTCCCTCATAAGAAAAATTGAGATTTGAGGGTTAAGAAAAGTTAGGCTTACCTTTACTTACCCTTAACATCTATTAACTTACATATTTACAAATAGGGGCACATAAGTTATTTATCATTCCTTACCTTTATTTATCCTCTCATTCACCCTCATCTAAATAGAATGCAAGAGAGAGAGAAAATAATGAGATATGAACTTTTGGGCGGAGAATGGAGGAGTGTAAACAAGGTTTGTGTAACGCCCCTTACCCGTCCACTGTATAGCTGAGCAAGAAGTGTCACATTCGGTGCCGAAGCACCCTATCTTGTTTTATCATATCTATTGTAAGCTTTTAATATCATTTAAAAGTAGTAATCCATGTGTAGAATTTTTTTTTTATAACTTATTTTTGTGGAGACCCGGATAGAGCCTCCCCTGTTTTATTAGCATCTGGAGAGTTCCACTAATCACCTGTTAACATGTCCATATTCATTTCACACACTTCCATATCATATTCTCTTGTATCATATCATTTACAATTATTTATGAGATCTAAAAATAAAGTATCATCTATTGCATTCATATAGAAATTCATAGATAATAAATTATAAGTTTTCATTTCAATCTCAAAGTTTAATTACAAGTCCAAAATGAAATACATCATGACTAGACATAATGAATCAAAATACTAGTCTATACATGGGCCCTACCAAAATACAAAAGACCGGTAAGGTGACTCTAGACAGTGGCAGATCTAGTCAGAGCTCTGTCAGTGCACTACTGGTGCTGTTGCTGCAGCTGCTGGGACTGATCTCCAGTACCTACGCGATGGAAAATCAACGCGCTAAGCATAATGCTTAGTGGTGCATAATTTATAATAACAACAATTTAACAATTGAAATAATATCTGCAAATCATAATTTCTGGGTCTTTTACATTTTTATTGCTCTTAACATTATCGAGATCTTTTATGATTACTTATTGTATTTTAAGTCTTAATTAGTTTTTACCAGTGCCCAAGAAACCTATAACAAATTATAAAAGCTGGATGCACGGGTGTATACTGGTTAGACAGCCATATGTCTATCCAATATATGTCTGTTAGGCACGAAGCCAGCTGTCGGGCATGAGACCCGCTGTCAGGCTTGTAAAGCCAGAAATAAAGTAGGCACAATGGCCAGTAAGTAGGCATATTGCCCGTAGAATAATCATACCAAACATATTTTGTTAGTTCATGATTTTCTCGGTAGGCAGTACTGCTATTTGTAGTCCCTAATTGGTATACCAATTTATCCAAACTAAATAAATAAGTCTAGGTATACTATGGGCAATTAAATATTTTTAATTATTTTAGCACTATTCATCACATTATTTTCTGCATTCATTGGTACCATTAATTTCATATTAATAGGACATAGTCCCAATTTACATATGCATATCATTTTTAATATTTAATTATCTTGATGAGTATTTTAATTATCATATATAGCATTTTTCTTGTGAACCTTTTTTTAGGTTCATTTTGATATGTTATCTTTATCTAGGAATTTGACTAGGTTAGGATATCTATTTAGTCACATCTTCTTCATAACAATTGCTCCTCTATGTTTATAATTAAATTTCAGTTTTTGAATCACTAAATTTGGGGTTATAGAACTCATGTTATGGTCAAAATACCATAACTAGTCCCTTTGCCTCTAAGCTGTCCAGAATTTATAATTGATAGTCAATAAACTTTAACCAGTCATTTGATCATTTTATGGTCATTTTTAGACTTAGGTTCCTTCACAATATATGTTCCTCTATATCTTAGGGACTCCCAGGTATAATTTCATAATTTTTTCAAGCTTGGTATAGTGAGTTATAGTCAATATATTAACTTGGGCTCTCAATCCTATAAAGGCAATAACCAAACTTTAGGGCAGTATGTTTGACCCTTTTTTAAGGGTCTTTACACTTAGAATTTGACAAGGGTGTCTAAATCAATATTGTAGCCCTAAGTATCATGTTTCCAGATCATATTGGCACATCTCAAATGGAATTTCCTAGTGGGAGTTATGGCCAAATGAACACACGGGTATCAAATGGCATTCTGGGTTCCACTTAACATTTTCCAGATTTCAATTCCTAACTTTGGCTAATATTTTCCCTAGGATGCAATGGTTTCTAGAGCTTGGTCAAAACATAAAATTTGTTGTGCTATGTCTTATAAAACTTTTGGTACTAGTTTCACTCAATTTGCAGCTTTGGAGATCAAGTTATTGCATTTTTGCCAAAACTGGTCAAGCATACCAAAGGAACAGTATTTTGGACAATTTCTGGGTTAGCAGTTTTAGTGACTCAGCTTGTGCTAATAATTTAATTTGGTTAAAGGCAAAAATGGGTCAAGTGGTCTTCATGAAAAATGTAGCCCTATATCTAAGCTTTCCATTGATGTAAATTTTAGGTCATTTGGACCAATATAGAGAGAGTTATGACCAAATGAACACGTACTGTTCATTTGGCCATTTTCTGGGTTTCAGTGTTTGGTCATCCGGGTTTGGGCAGAGAATTGGTCATGATTTTGGCAAAATTTGAGCATAGTGTCTACATGAAAAATGGGCTATTTTGAGTCTATTTTCACCTCCAATTGGCCTCATACCAATTGGAGTCACTCATTTTCAGTTATGGGTCAATAAACCCACTAGACTCATTGAGTCCAAACCTGCAGAAAATTGAACACTCCCAATATCTCAATTCCTTCAACTTCCTTACTTCAATTTGCATGCAATACACTTCTATAAGCAACAATCTCAACTCAATAGGTCAATTTCAACATTTACACCAAGTCCTCAAGTATTTACACAAACCCTAGTTTTCAAAGTTTTGAATTTTCACAAACACTACACAATCAAACACCAAAACATTTCAACTCATCACACATTCTCATGGAACCATTTTTCATCACTTAAAAGCAACAAACTTCAAGTTCCATGTCTGCCAAAAATTCGAGGGTTCTTTCCTCAAGATTTTCTTTTATTTTCATGCACATTTTCACTTGATTTAGCATGATATTCATGCTTAAAGAAGAGATTAAAAGTTTAAAGCACTAACCTTTTTGGGTGTCTTGCAAAACTTCAATTTTCTTATTTCTTTTTTGTATCTATAGCTTTCTTAGAGTCTGGGGAGTATTTTTTGTGAAGTAGGCTATGGGTTTTGGTGTGTGGAAGCTTGGGAAATCAAGCTTGGAAGCTTGACAATAATGGAGGAAATGGGGAGGAGGTGTGCTGGCTCCAAGGGGAAAGAGAGAGAAGAAGTGGAGGTGGAAGATGGAAGTTGGGTGGGAGCTTGTCTTGTAGTGTATATTTATATTTTTATATGTGTACTTAATTTGTTTTAAATTTTCATAAGCTTTTCTTTTCTTTTCTTTTCTTTTCTTCTTCTTTCTTTTCTAATTCAATTTATAAAGTTTTAATTCATACTAATTATTTTAATTCTCTAAATTTTTAATTTGATATTTAGGTCAAAATTCGTCTTTGAGGGTGAAATTACCAAAATGCCCTTAGTAGTGGATTATTTTTATTATTTTTTGTGCTAATTTATAAATTCTCTAAATTTTAATTTATTTTTATTTACATTTTTCCTATATTTTCTTAACATTTATTTCTTCAATTTATGCCTCCTCACTATAGTCTAGGTGTAGTTTCAGACAATTTGACTGTCCAAACAGACATGAGTTGTCAGAACAGTAAAATGTACAGACTACCTATGGTGAGGGCGTTACAATTCTTCCCCTCTAATAGAAATTTCGTCATTGAAATTTTTGTAATACCCCTATATTCGGTAGTGCGTTCTACTGTTTCGATGACCAGTGTCTGTCCGGACAGATAGAATGCCTGGAACTACGCTTAAATGTTAGTAAGGAGACATGAAATAATGAAATACACTAAAGAAAAATACTAGAAAAACAAAGGAAAAAATAAGAGCAATGAAATGTAACTAAGTTAAACGAGCCAAAAACCGTAGCGATTGGTGACCGCATAGGGAAGTTGCGGCGTGGACCGTTGACTAGTCCTGGACCGCGGGGAACCTTGAAAAATATTTTTAAGACTTAAATAAACATCTATTGAAGTATAAATGACATTAGAAATGTCAAAGAAAAATTAAGTAATTAGTACAAAAAAAATGAGAAATTGAGAAACCGACAAAAATCGGTGTTACCGAAAAATCGGGAATACTATGGACACCTTAAAAAATTACTAAGGAACAGATTAGTGGAGCACTAACCATTACATCTTCTTCTTCCACAAATTCTTCAAAGTTGCCGAACCCAACTTCTCTCCCAAACCACCATTGTTGTCCCATTTGTGAGCTTCATGCATCCATGATCCAAGCTTCAAGTGGTTAGGGTTTCTTCATTAAAAGTAATCACCACACCTTGGGCAGCATTTAGGGAGCAAGAAAGGTAAGTTTTGATGAGTTTTTAAGAAGCTTCAAAATAGGTAAGTGTTTGTTTTCCATTTTTGCTTCATTAAAGTTTGTGTGGGTGTTATGGTGAGTAGATTCATGGAAGAAATGTTGAGGTTTGGTGAGTTAGGATGATATTGCATTTTAGCAGCCATGACAGTTCAACATGTTAACTTGTTTTTTTTTTTTTCATGTAAATGGTATTTTGGGGTATTGATTTAAGTGTTTATATGTATAGGAGTGATTTACCATGTATAAAGTTTGATTTGTAAGTTGAAAAGTTAAAATGGAAAGCTTGATGTATGTGTATTACTCTCATGGTGAAGATTGGTAATGTTTAAGTTCATGAAAAGTTGTTGAATTATGGTACAAAGAGTTGCAGCACATGTATATGAAATAGTAGTGATAATGTATGTAAATTGGTAGTGGAAATTGTATGTATTGGTTAGGAGTATTATGTGGAAAATTGCTTTGAATTGGATATTGTAAATTAGGAGTTGTATTTGGTGTATGTAAGCTCATTGTATTCTGCCCAAAGTTGCTATAATGTAAACTATTAAATGAGTATGGTATGGTACATGTGCAGAATGGTTTGGGAAGTAAAGATATAGTTGGTGAATGTGTGATTGGTTTAATGTTTGAGAGATATGTAAAGGCAGTATGCAAATGAGCCTATAACCCTAAGTGTGTGACTCCAATTAGTATGAGGCCAATTGGAGGTGAAACTAGGCACAAAATGTGCCAACTTTCATGAAGAAAGCCTACCTAAATTCTGTCCAAAAAGTGATATGAGAATTGACCAAATCAGGATTAGTGACTTTGCAAACCTGAAAATTTACCATTTGAATAGCAGTCAGTATTTTGGCCATAACTTACTCAAAACAAATCTAAATGACATGAAATTTATACCATGGATAGCTGAGACATAGAGCTACAACTCTTATGAAGACACCAAAACCCAGAAATGACCATAAGAAAGTCAAAATGCTTGCGCAACTTTGGGTATAAAAACTGTCAGAATCAGAAATGACCTAAAAATGACCTAAGTTTGCCATTTTAGTGCAATCTGTCCAGCAATAGTAAAATTACCATAACATGGTCTAATAAACTCCAAATGACCTAAAATTTATGGCAAAAGTTCACTAAGACATAGACCTACAAGTTTATAATTCTGACCAGAACTCGAAAACTAAGGAAACTAGGTCATCCGGTTAGGTCAAAATAGCATACCGAAATCCGATAAATTGCAATAAAATGCAATACACTTGAAAATGAGATTGGTAACATATACCGACACTAAAGGACTATAAAAGGTGACATATTGGTAATATTAAAATTTATTCACCTAGTGTGTATTAATGGTCAACATTATAAGTTGACTAATGAAATGAATTGAAGGAATAGTACCAAGAAAAATTTAGATATTGGATTTTATTGTTAGAAACAATTTAATTGAGTACTGAAACACTTTAAATTATGTATTTCAGTTGAAAAGGATATTGAAAAGCATAAAGAATATTGAGTCAAGGCCTAGAGGCGACTCAGATCAGGTCTGTGCATAATACTTTTTATATTCACTGCTTTTACCAGAAAATTTATTTGGAGAATTGAGTTATGAATAATTTTTTATTGTTTTGACTTTGGAAATTTTATTTAGAAATTATTGTGTTGTGTACTTTGTAAATGGAAATTTTGAGATAAAATATGATTTGTGGTTTGCATGAAATATTTAAATATGGTGGTTTGGAATTGTTTTGATTCACACTTGGCATGACAATATTACTATGTTCCTCCTCCATTTATGGGGTGAGTATGACTATATTCTTCCCTCTTTGACTTGTCAGTCTGAGGTGAGTATGGATGAGTTCTCATTAGCTAGCTAGCCACCTCCCTCATTGATTTCGATTAGTGGGGTGAGTATGTCTTGTCGTGGTGCAAAACACGGCATGTTTGAAAAATTCGTGTCATGACCTAAATTGTGTTATTGATTGGCAACACTGTGTTATTCAATTATTTGATCAAATTTGTGTTATATGAGCTTTGAAAATTGTGACATGAAATTGTGAATCATTTGAATTGTGAATTGTTGATAAAAGTTTTATATACAGCATTTTAAATTGTTATTGTGCACCACTGAGTAAATTTTACTCAGCGATAGCTTTTTCATTGCTGTCGCAGGTAGACAGACAGACAGAGCAGCAGAGTAGGCTGCTTGTGTTACATTTTAGGATTTTGCTGGGTATATTGAGTATACCATATTTTTGAAATTTTATTGTAATGTATGTGCACTGTATGTATATATTGTACTTAGTTTTGAGCAATTATAAAATAAAGTTGTAAATTATTTTGGCCTATCAAAATGTTGTATTACAATTCTCTTATTTCAGCTTTTGAAATACTCATTTATTTTGCACTTTATCTTTGAAATTGCTGAAAATGATATTGAACTGAGTTTGAACTATGTTGAGGACATTGATTTGTGTTGAGCCATATTGGAGTTTGAAATTGAACAAATATATTGGAAGTGTTTTTTACAGGTTTTTGAAGAATTGTTTTGCTCTAAATATAGGCGGCACTCTGCCGAAATTTTTACAGAAATTATTGATACTTCAGACCTAATGTGTGTTTTAACTTCGATTAAAAAGTTTTAACACCTGTCAAAAGTGCACACCACTGTAAAAAGAAATAAAAAAAGTTTTAAAATCCCTTATAGTATATTTAATGGCTTACCAGTAGGCGAAGTACGGTAATTCATTAGGTGTACTACGGGATCATGTTACATCTTACGGAGGGGTAAGGTGTGACATGTTTTAGTGGTATCAGAGCAAGTTTTTAAATTTTGTTTTGACCTGTAATTTGAACATTTTTCGTTCATAGTACAACTGCTCAATGTCATGGTTTGATACATATAGTACATTACATTTTAAAAATGCACTAACGAGAGGACATCTCCTAATGTTATTTGTTCAAGAGATATAATATCCTCTAAGTGACTATGGAAGAAGGGGACCATTCAGTTCATCAATCAGTAGAGGCTGAGGTACAAGGAGAAGCCCCAGCCCTTCAAAATGTGAGTGGATCAGCTGCACCAACCCCCTTAATACCGCAGTTCCTTGCTCAATTTGCTCAGCAGATGGGTGCGATGTTCCAACAGATGGCTGGTAACATGCCCACTCAAGCCCCACTGTAAACACTAGTAGTACAATCACAGCCTTCGGCTAGGCAGTACGACAAGCTGATTAAGTATGGGGCTACTGAGTTCAAGGGGACAGTGGATCCGCTAGAGGCAGAACAATGGTTGGAAAGGATGGAAAGAGTTTTTAGGAAGTTGTACTGCACTGATGAGCTGAAGTTTGAATACTCAATGGCACTTTTACAGGGGGATGTGTATGACTGGTGGAAAACCATTCCCCACAGTTTGGTGAAACCTCCAGTGCTGACATGTGATGACTTTCTCAAAGAGTTCAGACAAAAATATGTCCCAAATGCCTACGTGGACTAGAAGCTACAGGAGTTCTTAAGCTTGAAGCAAAGGAACAGAACAGTGGCAGAATATGAGAGAAACTTCTCCCGATTGAGTCATTATGCAGGAAGCCTGCTTACTACTCCTGGAGACAGATGTAAACGTTTTGAGACTGAGTTAAGGCCTAGTCTAAGAATGCAAGTTGTGGGGTTCCGACACTAGAATTTCTCACAGCTAATATCGCAAGCCTTGGAACTGGAAAGAATTGAGAATGAAGAAACAGTTAAAAAAGGTACAGAAGAAAAAGAGAAAATTAGAAAGACTACTGATCAAGTTCCTGATACTGGGTCAGGAAAAAAAAAGCACTTTTAAGGATCTAGCTCACACGAATCAGGTAGAGATAGATTTTCTGGACAGAAACCACCCCGATCGGATTAACAAACTCAGCAAAAACCTAGAAATGCACTGTCAGATCGACTTTGTGAAACTTGTGGTAAACCACATAATGGGGTATGTTATAGAGTCATAGGAGCATGTTTTAATTATGGAGAGACTAGTCATTTTGCCAAGGATTGTATAAATCCATGCCGTTCTAGATCATTTACTACACCAGAGGGATCAACCCAAGTTTCTATCCCAAAGAGTTCACCATCAGTTAGTAGAGGCAGAGGTAGAGGTAGGGGTAGTACACCTAGAAGTCGAGTCGTGAATCACCGGCGAGCAGGTGATGCTTCAGCTAGAATATACACTATACAGTAGAGGGAAGAGGCTGAAACTTCTGACATTTTTGCTGGTACTTTTTCAATTTTTAACTAAGATATATATAGGTATTGTTTGACCCGGGGTCTACATACTTTTACGTTAGTGCCAGCATTGTTTGCCTTCATGCTGTCCCTTGTATAAAAAAAATAATAATAATAAAATAAATAAATAAATTTTAATATGTTAGTGACTAGTCCTTTAGGATCAAAACTACGATTATAAGTATGATTGACATTAATTTAAAAAAAAAAAAATTTAGTTACCTAAAGTAAGTTACAGTAATGGAATTGCTCTAGATGAGGGCAAAGATGTTACAGTTAGTAATTGTCAATGGATATTGTAATCAGAATAAGTTTCGGATATTAGTGAATTCGAGAAGGATAAAATATAGGAAAGTTTGATCTATTGGAATGTATCGTAGTAACTATGCAATGTTCTTGATGTTTGTACTGTAAGCTGCAGATTACAGTACTGACTTGAGATTATTGTGTAGAGCTACGTACTACTCGATAGTACACCAAGATGAGAATAGTTGCCAACGGCATCTGTTTTGGTATAGTTATGCCAGGACAGAATTTTATTGTTGAAAATGAGTTTGAAAATCCTACTTAGGGATTTAAAACTCAAAAGTTAAAATATCAAAAGGTTATAGTTTAGTACAAAAGGAAGTAAGTGATAGAATATTAATAGATAAAAAGAGTTGTGGAAGTAAAAGTTTGAACAGTTGGTTCAGATATAACAAAGAAATGTTATGAATGTGAGTAAGATGGTTGACTAGAATGGTCAGAGTACCAATGATTAGATAAATAATTTTAACATGACCTCAATGGTCATTCAAGAAGGGAACATGAATCGAAATATTAGACAGAGCGATAGTAAGAAAAGATTAGTGCTATATAAACAAAGTAAATATTATATTAGATTGTTAAAAGTCTTACACAAATTCAAAGGAAATAAAATTATACGATCATATAGAAAGGAGAAAAACTAAATTCTCACTCCATAGGATCACACCAGATCTTAGAAAGAGTGGATTCATTAGCACACAAAATTGCTTACCTCTAAAAAGGTGAAATGAATTTAAATTCAACATATGATGGGGAAACTCATAAAGATCTTAGTACATGAGGTGAAGCAGCTGAGAAATAAATGTATACATTTGGTTAAGGTGTTATGGACCATCATTCAGACTAGGAAGTTACTTAGGAACGAGAGGAAAATATGAGGAGGCAGCACCCACAGTTGTTTAGAGACTAGAATCAATAAAATTTCAAGACGAAATTTATTTTAAGAGGGGGAGAATTGTAACACCCCTATATTCGAAAGTTCGTTCTACTATTCCGATGACCAGTGTCTGTCCGGACAGATAGAATGCTTGGAACTACGCTTAAATGTTAGTAAGGAGACATGAAATAATGAAATACACTAAAGAAAAATATCAGAAAAACAAAGGAAAAAATAAGAGCAATGAAATGTAACTAAGTTAAACGAGCCAAAAACAGTAGCGATGGGTGACCGCGCTGGGAAGTTGCGGCATGGACCGTTGACTAGCCCTGGACCGTGAAAAACCCTGGAAAATATTTTTAAGACTTAAATAAACATCTATTGAAGTATAAATAACATTAGAAATGTCAAAGAAAAATTAAGTAATTAGTATAAAAAAAAAACGAGAAATCGAGAAACCGACAAAAATCGATGTTACCGAAAAATCGGGAATACAACCCGAATGGGGGAATTGTGGTCAATTGACACCCCGAGTTGCCTTTTGACTTAAATGTCCATTAAAAATAAATAATATTAAAATTTGGGGACCCCATGAAAAAGAAAATTAAATGTGTAATGAAATTTAGGGAAATGTGGCGATTAAATGCAATTATGAAAACTTTAAACTATAATAAGGTTAAAATAGTTAGTGGAGCACTATGGACACCTTAAAAAATTACTAAGGAACAGATTAGTGGAGCACTAACCATTACATCTTCTTCTTCCACAAATTCTTCAAAGTTGCCGAACCCAACTTCTCTTCGAAACCACCATTGTTGTCCCATTTTTGAGCTTCATGCATCCATGATCCAAGCTTCAAGTGGTTAGGGTAATCACCACACCTTGGGCAACATTTAGGGAGTAAGAAAGGTAAGTTTTGATGAGTTTTTAAGAAGCTTCAAAATAGTTAAGTGTTTGTTTTCTATTTTTGCTTCATTAAAGTTTGTGTGGGTGTTGTGGTGAGTAGATTCATGGAAAAAATATTGAGGTTTGGTGAGTTAGGATGATATTATATTTCGGCAGCCATGAATGTTCAACATGTTAACTTGTTTTTTTCTTCATGCAAATGGTAGTTTGGGGTATTGATTTAAGTGTTTATATGTATAGGAGTGATTTACCATGTATAAAGTTTGATTTGTAAGTTGAAAAGTTAAAATGGAAAGCTTGATGTATGTGTATTACTTTGGCAGCCTCATTGTGAAGATTGGTAATGTTTAAGTTCATAAAAAGTTGTTGAATTATGGTACAAAGAGTGGCAGCACATGTATATGAAATAGTAGTGATAATGTATGTAAATTGGTAGTGGAAATTGTATGTATTGGTTAGGAGTATTATGTGGAAAATTACTTAGAATTGGATATTGTAAATTAGGAGTTGTATTTGGTGTATGTAAGCTCATTGTATTCTACCCAAAGTTACTATAATGTAAACTATTAAATGAGTATGGTATGGTACAAGTGCAGAATAGTTTGGGAAGTAAAGATATAGTTGGTGAATGTGTGATTGGTTTAGTGTTTGAGAGACATGTAAAGGCAGTATGCAAATGAGCCTATAACCCTAAGTGTGTGACTCCAATTAGTATGAGGCCAATTGAAGGTGAAACTAGGCACAAAATGTACCAACTTTCATGAAGAAAGCCTACCTAAATTCTGTCCAAAAAGTGATATGAGAATTGACCAAATCTGGATTAGTGACTTTGCAAACCTGAAAATTTACCATTTGAACAGCAGTCAGTATTTTGGCCATAACTCACTCAAAACAGGTCTAAATGACCTGAAATTTATACCATGGATAGCTGAGACATAGAGCTACAACTCTTATGAAGACACCAAAACCTAGAAATGACCATAAGCAAGTCAAAATGCTTGCATAACTTTGGGTATAAAAACTACCAGAATCGGAAATGACCTAAAAATGACCTAAGTTTGCCATTTTAGTGCAATATGTCCAGCAATAGTAAAATGACCATAACTTAGTCTAGTAAACTCCAAATGACCTAAAATTTGTGGCAAAAGTTCACTAAGACATAGACCTACAAGTTTGTAATTCTGACCAGAGCCCGAAAACTAAGGGAACTAGGTCATCCGGCTAGGTCAAAACAGCATATCAAAATCCGATAAATTGTAATAAAATGCAATACACTTAAAAATGAGATTGGTAACATATACCAACACTAAAGGACTATAAAAGGTGACATATTGATAACATTAAAATTTATTCACCTAGTGTGTATTAATGGTCAACATTATAGGTTGACTAATGAAATGAATTGAAGGAATAGTACCAAGAAAAATTTAGATATTAGATTTTATTATTAGAAACAATTTAACTGATTATTGAAACACTTTAAATTATGTATTTCAGTTGAAAAGGATATTAAAAAGCATAAGGAACATTGAGTTAAGGCCTAGAGGTGACTCAGATCAGGTCTGTGCACAATACTTTTTATATTCACTGCTTTTACCAGAAAATTTATTTGGAGAATTGAGTTATGAATAATTTTTTATTGTTTTGACTTTGGGAATTTTATTTGGAAATTATTGTGTTGCCTACTTTATAAATGAAAATTTTGAGATAAAATATGATTTGTGGTTTGCATGAAATATTTAAATATGGTGGTTTGGAATTGTTTTGATTCACACTTGGCATGACAATATTACTATGTTCCTCCTCCATTTATGGGGTGAGTATGACTATATTCCTCCCTCTTTGACTTGTCAGTCTGAGGTGAGTATGGATGAGTTCTCATTAGCTAGCTAGCCACCTCCCTCATTGATTTCGATTAGTGGGGTGAATATGTCTTGTCGTGGTGCAAAACACGGCATGTTTGAAAAATTTGTGTCATGACCTAAATTGTGTTATTGATTGGCAACACTGTGTTATTCAATTATTTGATCAAATTTGTGTTATATGAGCTTTGAAAATTGTGACATGAAATTGTGAATCATTTGAATTGTGAATTGTTGATAAAAGTTTTATATACAGCATTTTAAATTGTTATTGTGCACCACTGAGTAAATTTTACTCAGCGATAGCTTTTTCATTGCTGTCGCAGGTAGACAGACAGACAGAGCAGCAGAGTAGGCTGCTTGTGTTACATTTTAGGATTTTGCTGGGTATATTGAGTATACCATATTTTTGAAATTTTATTGTAATGTATGTGCACTGTATGTATATATTGTACTTGGTTTTGAGCAATTATAAAATAAAGTTGTAAATTATTTTGGCCTATGAAAATGTTATATTACAATTCTCTTATTTCAGCTTTTGAAATACTCATTTATGTTGCACTTTATCTTTGAATTTGCTGAAAATGATATTGAACTGAGTTTGAACTATGTTGAGGACATTGATTTGTGTTGAGCCATATTGGAGTTTGAAATTGAACAAATATATTGGAAGTGCTTTTTACAGGTTTTTGAAGAACTGTTTCCCTCCAAATATAAGCGGCACTCTGTCGAAATTTTTACAGAAATTATTGATACTTCAGACCTAATGTGTGATTTAACTTCGATTAAAAAGTTTTAACACCTGTCAAAAGTGCTCACCACTGTAAAAAGAAATAAGAAAAGTTTTAAAATCCCTTGTAGTATATTTAATGGCTTACCAATAGGCGAAGTACGGTAATTCATTAGGTGTACTATGGGATAATGTTACATCTTACGGAGGGGTAAGGTGTGACAATTTACCTAATGTGAAGAGCTGAGGGAACTGCTGCCTCATCGTCTCCTCGCTCTCCCATGTCGCTTCTTCCATGTTGTGGTGTCTCCACAAGACTTTCACTAGTGAGATCCTCTTGTTTCTGAGTTCTTTCACTTCCCATGCCAAGATTCTGACTAGTTCTTCTTCATATGTCAAATCAGGTTGCATAATTATCTCCTCTGCTCAAATGACATGTGAAGGATTTGATCTGTATCTCCTGAGCATAGACACATGGAATAGACTGTGGATCTTGTCCAGCTTAGGTGGTAAAGTTAGCCTGTAGGCTACTGAACCCACACGCTCAATGACATCTTATGGACTAATAAACCTAGGGCTCAACTTACCCTTCTTACCAAATCTTAACACTTTCTTCTAAGGTGATACCTTAAGAAACACCTTATCGCCAACCTCATGCTCTATATCCTTCCTCCTCAGGTCGGCATATGACTTATGTCTGTCCGAGGCGACTTTCAAATTGTCTTACTAAATCTGGGCCCACTACTTTCTCTTCACCCATTTCTATCCAGCATAAGGGAGTCCTATATCTCCTCCCATACAATGCTTCATATGGAGCCATTTTTATGCTGGCTTAGCAGCTGTTGTTGTAAGCAAACTCTACCAAAGGAAGATACTTCTCCCAACTTCCTTCAAAATCAATGATGCAGCTTCTCAACATATTCTCCAATACCTATCATGTGATTCATGTCATTTTTAGTAGTCTTTTAACATCTATAATAATTTACTAGGTTCTAAGGGTTACCTGAATCACCCGGTCTGACTGTCCATCCATCTGTGGATGAAAAGCCGTACTGAAGTGTAGTTGAGTGCTTAAAGACTCCTGTAGCCTCTTCCAAAACCTCAAAGTAAATCTCGAGTCTCGGTCAGATATGATCGATGTTGGCACTCCATGTAGCCTGACTATCTCATCTATGTAAATTTCTGCTAATCTCTCTAATGAGTAATTGGTTCTAACTGGTAGGAAATAAGCTGACTTGGTCAATCTATCCACAATCACCTATATAGTATCATGCTTCCTCTGTGTCAATAGTAGCCCGATCACAAAATGTTAGTAGTATGCCCTAGAGCATATCATTTAGTATGTATCTTATACATATTTTATTAATAAAAGGCATCTTCACTTTTCCGTTTACATAATATATTTATCTGTAATAGAAAAAGGTCCATTGATATTTTATTAGAAATTCTATTCTTAAGTTGTTAAGAATATGAGTGACAGTATTTCTAGCACAAAGTGTCATAAATTGATTTACAATCGAGGATACTTCACAATAAGGATATGACTTATCCAGAAAGATTATAATCATGTTTATTCCCAAGTTATTTATATGAGATATAAATAAGATGGAATGGTGAGTCTCATGCCATATAACAAATATGATAGGCACTTATACATGATAAGTAGGCCGAACCAGTGACACTTATGACAAGCACATGGAGTTTACTCTTGTCAATGCATTGTCATAAATCATATCAGTGCATATAATCTTGAGACCTGAGATAGCACAGTTATCTTGTATATTGGTGGTTTGAGTTTGATAATGCTTTCATACTTGTACTGTGTATGGGTATATGGGCATGTGTTGGCTCCTACTAGTTATGTATGGAGGTAGGTGTTGATCAAGATGGAATCTGTTCCTCTAAGTAAATAGGGATAAAATCCTACGTTCATTTAATTGTTCTTGATGTTTCAAGTTCCTGACCAGGACAGATAGATTTATTCAGAAAAGAGTTTCTTATGAGAAAATCTTTTTAATCAAGAACTGGAATTAAAAGAGAATATAATATTCATACAAAAGGGGTTTGCATAGACCATGACTCCAGCTCGAATTGGGATTTTATAACAGAGAGATTCTAGTGCACGTTAACATATGATTATAGGTTCATTTAAGGTAAACCTTATTACTAATTGGGTGGCCATGGCATGCTATGCTAGGTGCTAATTATGGTCTATGAGGTGCATAAAATGATTTAGAGAAATCATTTATGGTAAGAAAGAGTTCTGATGATATTAAGAGTTGATAACATGTCTCATTGCCAATTAGTGATGAGCCTAGTAAGTCACACACATACACAAGTAATCACTAAATTAAATATGATTTAATTAATTAATTAAAGAGTTTAATTGATTAATTAAATAGGTTTGATTTGCAATTAGAATGCAAAGTCCCTAGCATGGCTTGAAACCAAATATAGGTTATTGGATGTATAGTACAAGTTAAATTTATATTTAAAGTGTTTAAATATGAATTTAATTAATGAGAAATTAATTAATAGAGATTAATTAATTAATTTATATTTGATATAAATTGATTAGAAGAAGAGAAATAATTATTTTGGATTGAGAACTCAAAATTAAGACACAGGGGTATTTTGGTCATTTCACAGGGTGACATGTGAGATGGTGACACATGGCACTACACATAAGCTTGCCATATGTCTTTTAATCATGTAAGATGATCAAGGTCAAGATTAAATATAGGTTTAACACTTGGCACAATGTGATTGGGTCAATTAAACCTAGAGCCAATCAGAAGGTGACATGTGGCAAGGGTTTTAAGTGGTGACCTAGCTATATAAGTGTAAGGATGAAAGAACAAAAACATAAGCTGCTGTTCTTCTTTGGTGCCGCCACCTTTGAGTGCCTCATCCTCTCTTCTTCTTCATCTCTTATCATTTCAAAGAGATTAGACAATAATATCTTGAATTAAAAATATTAGAAATCGTTTCTAGTGTCCTGTTTACATCTGCAATCTCTCAAAAGGCAAAAATTGATTTTCTAATTGATCTGGAAAGCTTTAGAAGCTGTTCAAGGGCTGCCATTGGTGATCTTGGTGTGGACAAGCTAGAGGGACAACACCTGGTGTCCTAAGGTGCATCCCAAAGGTGCCAAATACACTGCAGTGCATCAAAAGATTATTGCACTTGTTCTTGATTTAATCTAGGATTTTAATAAATTAATCTGATTAATTCTAAAATCTTAAATGGAAAATGTAGATCCAAAAACATATTAAAAATGTTTTAATATGCTATTTATCATTGAAATCAAATAGATAAAAATGAATCTTGCATGATGCATGTGACCCTAGGTGAAAAATTTTTGAATTCAATGATATAAACTCATATTTTTCATGCTTCCGCTCCTTCAATTGGTATCAGAGCCACTATATTTGCCATTTAAATTATTGATTATATGATTTAATTGTGTGATTTGATCATGAGATGATAGATCCATTGCTGGTTGCAAAGGAAAAGTGGAGGCATGGTGATGAGCACCAATGATGCGCACACTTTGTTGTCTCCAATGGTGTGCGCAAGGTTTGGTTTTTTGAATCTACAATTGTTGTATGATCTAAGGTTCATCCTATGACTAATTAAAATGTTTAATTAGGTGTTTTAATCACACAATTAAATTTTGATTCAGATCTGAATTTTAAAAGTTATTTGAATGTGATTCAAATCTGAATTTTTAAAGTTATTTGAATGTGATTCAAATCTGAATTTTTAAATTTGTTTGAATCATATTCAAATCTGGATTTTTAAGTTGAATATGAGATATTCAATTTAATTTAAATATGTATGTTTTATTTAAATGTTAAATAGTGATATGCATGATGGATGATCATGGACTATAAAAGACCAATATGATTGGATTTATTTCTTTTATGTTTCTTTGGGTTGTAAATTAATTAATTTATTTTAATTTATTTTTGGGCATGTATTATTAAGGTTGTAATAATTTTGGGTTGTAATTTCATTTATTTAGTTCTTGTAAATTCGCTTTGGTATGCGAAGGATTACTATGTAATTAGATTGCAAGAAGATCAATGAGGTCAAGAGCATTAGTGGGACCAGTGAGAGGAATTAAAGATCAAGTATTGATTATGTGCTCCTTCAGCAACTCTTGTAAAATGAATGAATGAAATACACCTAGGAATGCCTTAATTCAATTCTTGGTGGCTCAGAATTGAATTCTTTAGAAAGTCCATGATCATACCATATTTACTGTTTATCCATGAATGCATGAGATGTATGGGAATGTATGTAAGTATATGATATATGCATGCTAATTGGATAATGTGCAAAGTGAGACCTTAATAGTAATTAGGAAGACCACAAAATCTTCCAAACAAATGATTAAGTTGGAAATGCTATAATTAAAGTAATTATAACATGGGCCTTCCATTAAGACAATTATTTTAAGAAATTTTAAATACTTGCATAAGATGCAATTAATTTAAGAGATTTTCTTAAGAATAATAATTGTTAAGCATGAGATGTTGTAAATATGTAAATAGTTTGGTGGCCAATATTGGATGTACCTGAGGACATTAAAATTATTTGCATAATTACTGGCTTAATGGGATCAACTTAACTAATGCAAGATAAGTCAATAATGGATGTACCTGAGATTTTAAGCATTAGGGGCTAGGTAAAGGATTGAACCTCACATGAGATGTGATGGGCAAGGAGCTGTTCACTTATAGTTTATTGTAATTCCAATAATGGATGTACCTGAGGATGATCAATAGAATTATAAGAATTCAATCACCCACTAGAAATCCATCCAACCAGAATTTTCGTTTTCTACTTTGGAAGTGTAGGATTCGCTAAGTTAGTGGGAGGAACAATTTGATTAAAAGACCATAATCATTTTGGTTAATTACATGATACATTTACTAATTAATCTGGTTATTTTCTGCAGTTAATTTTCTAATAATAATGAGCACAGAACAACCACCACCATCCAATATCCTTGCAAGCATACTTGATCGCAATAGGTTGACAGGACCTAATCTATCTGATTGGCTAAGAAATTTGAAACTTGTCCTAAACCTTAAGCATATTGGATATGTTCTAGACTCATAGGTTCCTGGTTCCTTACCTCCAGAGGCCACACAAGAGAAACATGAAACTTTGGATAAGTGGAAGAGCATGACATGAGAGCCAAGTGTTAACATGCTTGCTTCTATGAGTAATGAGTTATAGAAGCAACATGAGAACATGCAGAGTGCGAGTGAGATCCTCTTTCACCTACAAGAGTTGTATGGTGAGCACAACAGGAATACTAGGTATGAGATATCTAGGCAGCTGTTCCGCATGAGGACGTCTGAGGGACAGAAAGTTGGGGATCATGTCCACAAGATGATTCGGCTGATTAAGCAGCTGGAACATCTTGACTTTAACATGGATTTCCAACTGCAGATGGATTTGATCCTTCAGTCCCTTCCTGAGCCTTTTGGGAATTTTGTAACAAATTTCCATAAGACTAAATAGGAATGCACCTTGGCTGGTTTACTCAACATGTTGGTTATTGCCCAAAAGAATATGCCGGGCAATAAAGGAAAAGAGGTAGATTTGATTGCATCTTCTTTTATTGGAAAGTCCAACAAGAAGCAGGGCAATAAGAAAAAGAAACCTCAGATTCCAAGTCCTTCCAAGAAAATAGCTAAATAGAAAGGGAAGACTAAAGCTGATGGATGCAAAGGAAAATGTTTCCATTGCCAGCAGGATGGGCACAAGAAAAGGAACTGCCCAGAGTATAGCAATCTAAAAGAAAGTAATGCCATAGTGAAAATCAACTCAAGTTCAAAATATATTTGGCACTTAAGGTTAGGTCATATTGCAGAAGATAGGATTGCAAAGTTGGAGAAAATGAGGATTTTATCTTCATTAGGTTTTGGACCTACTCCAACTTTTGAATCCTGCCTTCAGGGCAAAATGACCAGATCACCCTTTGTTGGACAAGGGGCAAGAATTGAAAATATTTTGGTGCTAATACATAGTGATGTATGTGGTCCATTTAAAGAAATGGTTAGAGACAGTTTTCATTATTTTATTACCTTTACTGATGATAAATCAAGGTTTGAGTATTTGTATTTGATGAAATACAAATATGAATCCTTTAAAAAGTTTAAAGAATTTAAATCTAAAGTAGAAAATCAAACAGGAAAGAGTATTAAAGCTCTTTGATTAGATCGTGGAGGTGAATACTTGAGTACTGAATTTGATGAATACTTGAGAGAGCATGGCATTGTTTCCCAGCTGACTCCTCTAGGAACACCACAGCTGAATGGTGTATCTGAAAGGAGAAATCGTACCCTATTAGATATGGTACGTAGCATGATGAGCTATACTAATATGCCGATCTCTTTTTGAGGATTTGCATTAGAATTAGCTTTGCATATTCTGAATAGGATTCCATCAAAATAAGTATCTTCCACACCTTATGAGATATGGCATGGAAGAAAACCAAGTCTTAAGCATATTAAGATTTGGGGTTATCCAGCTTATATTAAAAGCTGAACACTGATAAATTGGAAACCAGATTAGAAAAGGGTCGATTTGTTGGATATCCAAAAGATAGTTTTGGATATTATTTTTATTTGCCTACATCACAAAAGGTTGTGGTAAGTAGAGATGCCACATTTCTTGAATAACAGTTTATTCAAGAAGGAGGCAAAGGAAGGGAAATAGAGCTAGAATTGGAGAATTCTGACCAACCAACAAATCAGATGAATATAGATCCATCTAATTAACCTACACCTATTGATGAAACATCTACAGCTGTTCCTCATAGAACAATTAGGATATCTCACCTAGAGATATGGTTTCTTTCATGAAGAAGAATAAGAGTTGTCTACTCATGAAGAAGTAGATCATGGAGATGATCCACTTACCTATGAAGAAGCTATATCAGATATAGACTCTTCAAAATGGATTTATACTATGAAATTCGAGATTGATTCTATGTATAAGAATCAAGTTTGGGATCTTGTTGACCCACCTGAAGGTATTGTACCTATGGGAAACAAATGAGTTTTCAAGAAGAAAATTGGTTCTGATGGAAAGGTAGAGACCTATAAAGCAAGGCTAGTAGTGAAAGGATTTCGCCAAAGGCAAGGAAACGACTATGAGGAGATTTTCTCGCCTGTTGCCATGCTTAAATCAATTAGGATTCTATTAGCAATAGCTGCATACTATGATTATGAGATTTGGCAGATGGATGTCAAAACAGCTTTTCTCAATGGATACATTGAAGAAAACATTTTCATGGGACAACCTAGGGGTTTTGAATTCTAAGATGGTTCCAAAGTGCGTAAGCTAAAGCGATCCATTTATGGGTTAAAACAAGCTTCGAGTAGTTGGAACATTCGTTTTGATTAAGGCATTAAGTCATTTGATTTTATAAAAAATAAGGATGAGCCATGTGCATATAAGAAGATTAGTAACAGTGCTATCACTTTTCTTGTCTTATATGTGGATAATATTCTATTGATAGGTAATGACACAGGTATGTTGACAACTATAAAGGTATGGTTGTCAAATACATTCTCCATGAAAGACTTAGGGGAGGCAACCTATATTCTCTGGATTTGCATCTATAGAGATAGAGTGAAAAGAATAATTGGTTTATCCCAAAGTCTATACTTGGAAAAGGTATTAAAGAGGTTTAACATGCTTGATTCCAAGAGAGGATTGTTACCAGTAAGACATGGTATCCACCTTTCTAAAGAGATGTCTCTAGAGACACATGAAGAAAGAGATAAAATGGCCAGGATTCCATATGCTTCGGCTATTGGAAGTTTGATGTATGCCATATTGTGTACTAGGCCGGATATCGCATATGCTGTTAGTTTGACTAGAAGGTATCAATCTAATCCAGGTTTGGAACACTGGATAACTGTCAAGAATATCCTTAAGTACTTGAGAAGAACTAAGGATTTATTCTTGATGTATGGAGGTGGTGACTTACAATTGGATGGTTATACTGATTCTGATTTCCAAGCAGATATCGATGATAGAAAGTCTACCTTTGGGGTTGTGTTCATTTGTAATGGAAGTGCAGTCAGTTGGAAAAGTTCCAAACAGAGTATGACTGCAGATTCCACTACTAAGGCTGAGTATATTGCTGCATCAGATGCTGCAAAAGAAGCTGTTTGGATATAAGGTACCTCAGTCTCACTAGAAATCTAAACACATAGAAAGGCGCGACCACATTATCAGAGAAATAGTTGGGCAAGGCGATATAGCCATGCAGAAAATAGCATCAGTTGAAAATCCAGCTGATTCATTCACTAAGCCTTTGTCACAAGCTCAGCTAGACCAACATCTTGAGAAGATGGGTCTAAGATATTATAATGAATGGCTCTAGTGCTAGTGGGAGATTGTTAGTAGTATGCCCTAGAGCATATCATTTAGTATGTATCTTATATATATTTTATTAATAAAAGGCATCTTCACTTTTCCATTTACATAATATATATACATGTAATAGAAAAGGTCCATTGATATTTTGTTAGAAATTTTATTCTTTAGTTATTAAGAATATAAGTGACAGTATTTTTAGCACAAAGTATCATAAATTGGTTCACAATCGAGGATACTTCACAATAAGGACATGACTTATCCAGAAAGATTGTAATCATGTTTGTTCCCACGTTATTTATATGAGATGTAAATAAGATGGAATGGTGAGTCGCATGCCATATAACAAATATGATAGGCACTTATCCGAACCAGTGACACTTATGACAAGCACATGGAGTTTACTCTTGTCAATGTATTATCATAAATCATATCAGTGCATATAATCTTTAGACCTGAGATAGCACAATTATCTTGTATATAGATGGTTTGAGTTTGATACTGCTTTCATATTTGTACTGTGTATGAGTATGTGGGCATGTGTTGGCTTCTACTAGTTATGTATGGAGGTAGGTGTTGATCAAGATAGAATCTGTTCCTCTAAGTAAATAGGGATAAAATCCTATGTTTATTTAATTATTCTTAATATTTCAAGTTCTTGGCCAGGACAGATAGATTTATTCAGAAAAGAGTTTCTTATGAGAAAATCTTTTTAATCAAGAACTGGAATTAAAAGAGAACATAATATTCATAGCAAATGGGGTTTGACATGGATCATGACTCCAGCTCGAATTAGGATTTTGTAACAGAGAGGTTCTAGTGCATGGTAACTTATGATTATAGGTTTATTTAAGGTAAACCTTATTACTAATTGGGTGGCCATGGCATGCTATGCTAGGTGCTAACTATGGTCTATGAGGTGCATAAAATGATTTAGAGAAATCATTTATGTTAAGAAAGAGTTCTGATGATATTAAGAGTTGATATCATGTCTCATTGCCAATTAGTGATGAGCCTAGTAAGTCACACACATACACAAGTAATCACCAAATTAAATATGATTTAATTAATTAATTAAAGAGTTTAATTGATTAATTAAATAAGTTTAGTTTGCAATTAGAATGCAAAGTCCCTAGCATGGCTTGAAACCAAATCTTGGTTATTGGATGTATAGTATAAGTTAAATTTATATTTAAAGTGCTTAAATATTAATTTAATTAATGAAAAATTAATTAATAGAGATTAATTAATTAATTTATATTTGATATAAATTGATTAGAAGAAGAGAAATAATTATTTTGGGTTGAGAACTCAAAATTAAGACGCAGGGGTATTTTGGTCATTTCACAGGGTAACATGTGAGATGGTGACACATGACACTACATATAAGCTTGTCATATGTCTTTTAATCATGTAAGATGATCAAAGTCAAGATTAAATATAGGTTTGACACTTGGCACAATATGATTGGGTCAATTAAACTTAGAGCCAATCAGAAGGTGACATGTGGCAAGGGTTTTAAGTGGTGACCTAGCTATATAAGTGTAAAGATGAAAGAACAAAAATATAAGCTGTTGTTCTTCTTTGGTGCCGCCACCTTTGAGTGCCTCATCCTCTCTTCTTCTTCATCTCTCATCATTTCAAAGAGATTAAACAATAATCTCTTGAATTAAAAATACTAGAAATCATTTTTAGTGTCCTGTTTACATCTATAAAAGGCAAAACTTAATTTTCTAATTGATCTGGAAAGCTTTAGAAGCTGTTCAAGGGCTGCCATTGGTGATCTTGGTGTGGAAAAGCTAGAGGGACAACACCTGGTGTCCTAAGGCGCATTCCAAAGGTGCCAAACACACTGCAGTGCATCAAAAGGTTAGTGCACTTGTTCTTGATCTAATCTAGGATTCTAATGAATTAATCTGATTAATTCTAAAATCTTAAATGGTAAATGTAGATCCAAAAACATATTAAAAGAGTTTTAATACGCTGTTTATCATTGAAATCAAATAGATAAAAATGAATCTTGCATGATGCATGTGACCCTAGGTGAAAAATTTTTGAATTCAATGATATAAACTTATATTTTTAATGCTTCCGCTCCTTCACAAAATCCATGGTGATGCGGTCCCATTTCCATTCTGGTATGGATATAGGTTGCAACAACCCTGATGGAACCTAATGCTCAGCCTTAACTTGCTGGCATGTCAAACATCTAGTCACAAAATCACCAATCTCTTTCTTCATTCCAGGCCACCAATAATGTGTTTTCAGGTCTTGGTACATCTTGGTACTTCCTGGGTGCATAGCATGGAAGCTACTGTGCGCCTCTTTCAAGATATTCTTCTTCAGTTCCTCATCTCTTGGTATACATATTCTGCCTTTATAGTATAGGCACCCATCTCCTTTCAACTCATAATCAGTCTCCTTCCCTTTTTGAGTTCTGCCCATAAAAGTTAGCAACTTTTCATCCCTTAATTGTGCTTCTTGTATTTGCTATAACAAACTTGGCTTTATACACAACTCAGCCAAAAGTACCCCATCCTATGCTGAAGACAACCGAGCATTCAATGCTCTCAAAGCCATCATTGACTTCCTGCTTAGGGCGTCAGCCACAACATTTGCCTTCCCAGGGTGGTAGTCGATCACACAGTTATAGTCTTTAAGGAGTTCAATCCATCTCCTCTGTCTCAGATTGAGTTCCTTCTGAGTTGGCAAGTACTTTAGACTCTTGTGATCAGTGTAGATGTAACACTTCTCGCCATATAGGTAATGCCTCCATATCTTCAATGCAAATATTATTGCCGCCAATTCCAGATCATGAGTTGGGTAGTTCTTTTCATGTGGCCTTAGCTGTCTAGAAGCATAGGCAACTACTTTCCCTTCCTGCATCAGAACACACCCAAGCCCATTGTGAGAGGCATCATTATAGATTACATAGTTTTTCTCTGACTCTGGCTGTGTCAACACTGGAGCTTCTGTAAGCATAGCCTTCAGCTTCTCAAAGCTGGTTTGACATTTATCATTCCAGTCAAACTTTGCATTTTTATGCAGTAACTTAGTCAGTGGGGCTGCTATAAGGGAAAATCCCTTCACAAATCTCCTGTAGTATCCAGCTAACCCCTAAAAGCTTCTGACTTTCGTTACATTTCTGGGAGGCTTCCATTCAACTATTACTTCAATCTTTTTTGGATCTACCCTGATCTCATCTGCTAACACAATGTGTCCAAGGAAGGATACCTCATCCAACCAAAAGTCACACTTGGACAACTTAACATGTAACATCCTCACTTTAGCTAGTCCGTACAGTCTACTGTTTCGGTGACCAATGTCGGTCCGAGCAGCTAGAATATTTGAAATTATAATTAGACTAAAGTGGGAATTTATAAAGAAACTCAATAATGCTCATAAAAATCAAGGAAAATTTATAGGAATGAAATACACTAAGGTTAAACGAGCCGAAACCCCAGTGATGAGTAACCTGAAGGGGAAGTGACGGTGAAGGCCGTTAACAACCCTAGACCCGGGGGAAAATTTATAAAATAATTTTTGGGACTCCAGATAAGGGTCATTGAGGTTCCTATGGCATTAGAATGCCAAGAAAATGCTTCGAAAAATTTTTCTATCGGTACAGATAATTTTAGCTCGTTAAGCCAAACGGAGGGCATTTTGGTCATTTTATCTTCAGAAATGATTTTTGGCCAACTTGTCCAGTTAAATAAATAATTTATATGACATAAAATATGAATAAATATTGTTAAAAATTTAATTGAAATTAAATAGACAAGAAAAGGATGGAAAAATGAAAGAAATTAGAATTATGACATCATAATGATGTCATTAAAATTCTCCCACCCAATCCAATGTTGACACATGGCATTAAATTAGTTAAAAAGACTTAATGGGTAGAAAAGAAAGGAAAAAAAAATTAGAAAGCCTTATCCCTTCTTCTTGCCGTCTCACTCATCTCCCATTGTCCACCATTTTTAAGCTAACCAAAGCTTGATTTTCTTGGTTTTCACCCATTAAAACCTAAGTTTTCCAACACAAAAACTTGTTCTTTCATCTTGGTGAATCTTTTGGGACCAAAAAGAAGTGAAAAAGAAGAACCCTAGCAAGTTTGAATTTCACTCCATTAGAGGTTAGTGACTTAAACTTGATTTTCTCTTTAAATTCATGTTGAAGGAGTATGATTTAGTGCAAAATTACAAAGAAATTTAATAAATACCATGTATATGCCCATCCCATATTTTCGGCAATGTTGGATGTGGTAAGGTTTTGATGATTTTCATGAAGCTAAAATGGTAGTATGGCTGCCCTTAGTATACATCTCTTAAGTGGAGTAATGAAATGCAAATTAAAATGCATGGTTTGAGATAGTTGAGTTAAGGTTTGGGATGAAATTGAGACTTTGATCATGTAATGGTGAAAGTAGGTTTTAATGATCAATTATTGACCATTTGGCTGTGTGTGAATCAGAAATGAAGTAGTTTGTGTAGTGGGAATTGAGGTTAGTGTGGCTGCCCTTGGTGACCTGTAGGACTGGGCATGAGTCCAGCAGGTTTAGGCAGTAATAACTGGAGTTGTGGAGGTTCAATTGGTGCAAGGCCAATTGTACATGAAACTAGACACATAATGGCACAACTTTGGTGAAGAAACTATGCCCATAAAACCAAACCAAGTTGACCTAAAGATTTCCCTAATCCGGGTTACCTGCATACCCTAGTACACCTTAGCAAGATTGGTTTGGATAGGTTGGCATGCCAATAGGGTTCTATTAGCAGTACTGCATATGGCTTCATGTCATTCTGTGTTTTATGGCCTCACGTGCCATTCTGTGACATAATAGCCTTTGGCTATGTTGATTGAGTTGTTATATTTCGGTTCTATCCCTGATAATTATTACAGCTTATTAGCTGTTCTGTTGTACACCGGGGGACACAATGTGACCGATGGTGTAATGGTTTGAGGTACTTCGTACCCAGTACCAGTTTACCTGTTTATCCAGTCTAGTCGACTAGTATGGGTTACTCGGGCAATTATAATAAATCTTACCAAATTTTAATCGAATAATACTGCAATAAATATTAGAAACTAAGTCTACCAAAAAAAAAGTAAACATACATTCTGCATATTTACTTTATTTTAGTTATTTTATTTTATATTGTCACCACTAAGCAGAATTGCTTAGCGCGTCGCTTTTGCCATGCGCAAGTACTGGAGACATAGCTGGGGAGCCCAGCAAACATTAGACCGAGTGAACTTTCAGAGCTGCATACTGAGTCCAGAGTCACCTCACATCTGCAGTGTACTTGGTAGGACATTAGGATTTTGGGTGGCATTTTGTATTTTGCATTTTGTATTAGTTTTGGATTGTAACTATAAACTCTTGAAATTATTTGATAATGTAAATATATGAAATTCTATATTATTGAAGTTTTCTGTATATTATGTTGAAAAATGAAATGTTGAGAAATATTCATGAATGTGCTTCAGCTGATGATGTGAACAGAAAAATTCTGAAAATAGTGTTGAGATTTTGAGATTGAATTGAGATGTGTGTATAATGGAGTTCTGGATTTGAAAATTCTATTGGAAGTGTCTTTTAACAGGTTCAGAAGAACTGTTTTTCCAATTTATAGCTGGCACTCTACCGGATTTTCTATAAAATTTGTGGAAAAATTTAGATTAATCAAAATTGTAAATTAATGAATTAAAAAGGGTAAATTGTAATGGAAATGTGAATTGGTGCTCTGGCACACTGTGTGGCATATCTTGCTCGGCTACACTGTAGACGGGTAAGGGGCGTCACATAACATACAACTGCTTTTCCCGCAGTGTCTGTAATACTACTCTCAGGTATTCATCATGTTCTTCTCGGTTCTTAGAATACACCAAGATATCATCTATAAAGACCACAGCAAACCAATCCAAGTAGGGATGAAAGATGCGGTTCATTAGGTCCATGAAAGCTGCTGGTGCATTTGTCAGCCCAAATGGCATCATTAGGAACTCATAGTGTCCATACCAGTTCCTGAAAGCAGTTTTAGGAACATCTGTCTCCTTCACTCTCAACTGGTGATAGCCTGATATGAGATCTATCTTGCAGAATACTCCAGCTCTCCTCAACTAATCAAACAGGTTATCTACCCTAGGTAAAGGGTATTTGTTTTTCACAGTCACCTTATTCAGCTGCCGATAGTCTATACATAGCCGAAGGGTACCGTCCTTCTTCTTCACAAATAGCACTGGTGCTCCCCAGGGTGACACACTAGGGCATATGAAGCCCTTGTCTAGTAGCTCCTGTAACTGAACTTTCAACTCTCTCAGTTCAGTAGGTGCCATCCTATATGGAGCAATGGACATCGGTGCAGTACCCGGCATAACCTGTATGGTAAACTCCACTTCTCTATCGAGTGGCAAACCAGACAACTCTTCCAAAAACACATCCGAAAAATCACATACAGTGGGGATCTCCTGCATGCTTGGGCTAGTATTCTTGGTGTCAACCACATGTGCTAAGAAAGCCTCACAACCCTTTCTTATCAATCTCCTGGCTGTTGTGGCTGATATGATGGTGGAAAGACAACCCGTTCCTTCGCCACAACTGTAACCTCATCCCCATCTACTGTCTATAGTGACATCCTCTTTAGCTGACAATCTACCATCGCCTGATGATGTGATAACCAGTCCATACCCAATATCACATCGAACTCATGGAATGGTTGCTCAATCAAGTCAGCTAAAAACTCATACCCTTGTATTTTCAGAGGACAACCCTTGTAGACCTTTTTTACCATGACACTATAGCTTAAAGGGTTTGTGACTTATATGTCCTCCTTTAACTCCTCTATCTGTACCCCTTTATCAACTGGTGGTGTGATACACACATATGAATGTGTGAAACCCATATCAATCAATGCACATACTAGCAGATCATAAAGAGAAAATATACCTCTAATGACATCAGCTGGCTTAGGCTCATCTCGAGCTCTCATAGCATAAGCACGAGGTGCTACCCTAATCTCCTGCCTCTGCACTATTTCTGCAATAGGTCTCTGTGATGTACCAGCTGTATCAGGCCTCGCAGGTCTTCTACCCCTCTATGCTGCTGGGGCAGACCTCTCCATCTGAGGTGGAGCAGTGGGAGCACTAGTGTTCCTTTGTGGACAATCCTTCAGGAAGTGATTCGTAGACCCACATCTGAAACATCCACCTATCAACAATCTGCACTCTCCTTTGTGGGGTCTACCACAATTAACACAAGCAGGTGGTGGGGCTGATCCCCGTGTAGCTGCACTAGGTGAACTGCGCACTGATGCACCATATTGTCCTCCTCCTCTCCTTGGAGCAAACCGAGACTTCTGTTTCTTGCCCCGACCCTCAGTCTGGCCCTGAGACTCCTTGGGCCTCTTACTACCTGTGCTTGCTGAACCGGACTGACCAGACCCAGAACCCCTCTTGTGTTGCCTATCCTTTCTATACTGCTTTTCATTTCTGACTCTCTCCACATCAAGGGCTGATGCTACCAACATAGAGAAATCTGTGAAGTAGTGAGATGTCACTATCAACATGATGTTGTCATGCAATCCGTCCTCAAATCTTTTGCATTTATCAACCTCTATCTGCATCAACTCCAATGCATATCCGCTAAGTCTCACAAATTCCAGCTTATATTCGGAGACTGTCAGCTGCCTCTATCTCAGTGCCAGAAATTCTCTCCTTCTGGCCTCCAAGTACACATGACTGATGTATTTCTTTCTAAATTCAGCCATAAAGAACTCCTAGGTGATCTGTGCAGGCTGTACCACTCTAGATACTGTCACCCACCATCTATATGCATCCTCCTGTAGCAGTGACTGCACATTCCAACTGCTACTCTGGGGTGCAGTGCAACTGCTACAATACCCTCTCTGTCCTCTCCAGTCAATACTTTGCTGCGGCTGGATCATCATCCCTCTTACCTCTGAAGTCAACTGCCCCATACTTTCGCAGTCTCTCTAGTCAAGATCTGTTTACAGGTTGCAGCTGTGGGGGTGGAGGTGGCTATACAGGTGGTGGTGGTGGTGGCTGTGGCTGTGGAGGTGGAGGTGGCTGTGGCTAAGGAATGGCTCTACTCACAGTACCTCGAGATGACCCTTCTCTATTACCACTTCTCCCCCGACTACGAGTAGGTGCGTGACTCTCTACTTCCTCCTCTATCGATCCTGGAGGTCCGTGTTCTGAAGGATCAGATGCCATACGATCCTATAAAATAGACAAAGAAACAGATCTGCATTAGTGTCACCTCGACTCTATTTAAAGGCGCATGCATGTGATGCACTCTATTTATTTCTAACTATTTAGGTCTAGGACTGCCTAAACCTCTGCTCTGATACCACTAAATGTGATGCCCCTTACCCTTCCACTGTATAGCAGAGCAAGAAGTGCCACATTCGGTGCCGAAGCACCCTATCTTGTTTTATCATATCTATTGTAAGCTTTTAATATCATTTAAAAGTAGTAACCCATGTGTAGAAATTTTTTTTTTATATAACTTATTTTTGTGGAGACTCGGACAGAGCCTTCCCTGTTTTATTAGCATCTGGCGGGTTCCACTAATCACCTGTTAACATGTCCATATTCATTTCACACATTTCCATATCATATTCTCTTGTATCATATCATTTACAATTATTTATGAGATCTAAAAATAAAGTATCATCTATTGCATTCATATAGAAATTCATAGATAATAAATTATAAGTTTTCATTTCAATCTCAAAGTTTAATTACAAGTCCAAAATGAAATACATCATGACTAGACATAATGAACTAAAATATTAGTCTATACTTAGGCCCTACCAAAATACAAAAGACTGGTGAGGTGACTCTAGACAGTGGCAGATCTGGTCAGAGCTCTGTCAGTGCATTACTGGTGCTGCTGCTGCGGCTGCTGGGACTGATCTCCAGTACTTACGCGATGGAAAACCAACGCGCTAAGCATAATGCTTAGTGGTGCATAATTTATAATAATAATAATTTAACAATTGAAATAATTGTTGCACTCATTTCATATAGGCATTTTAGGGTAGTTTTGCATCCATTTTGCCCTTATATTTTAGTATATTTTATGTTTTTAACTTTATTTTAGCTTATTTGCTAACTTTAGTTACTTTATATTTGATTTTGATAATTTTATTGTTTTTAATAGGTTTTGTGGCAAATTGAGGGTCAATGAGTGCATTAGAAAGTGATTTGAAAAAATTTGGAGCTCCTTGAGCATGGAGGAAAGTTAAAGAAATCAAGCCTTGAAAGATCAAGTTAGCCAAAATTTGCTTAAGACTTTGCTTATGATGTTGCTTAGGGTATGTCATATTGCTTAACTTTAAGCCTGGTCAAGCTGCAAGTCAAGCACAGCTTAAATCCTACACATTCAAGCTTTCATCCCAAAACCTACCGAAAATTGCTTAAGATCCTGCTTGAGATCCTGCTTAGGGTAAGCAGCAGTGCTTAAGGTGCAGCACAGGTCAAGCTGAAAGTCAAGCATGAGCAGAAAAACCCATTTTATTCCAAGCCTATTGAGATTTGCTGAGGGTCTACTTAACCTTAAGCAGACAGTGCAACTAAAGGCTGAAATTTGCTGAAGAAGCTGCTTAGGGTTAAGCAGTACCCTAAGCAGACTGCCCAGAACGTGAATAATGCTACTGACTTGGATAATTTTACACCTCATTTCCTATCCACTCCTTGGCTCTTATCTATTTTTAGGGCAACCTTTGGGACCATATAAAAGCATCATTTTCTAGCTTTTGCCATAAGAGGAAACAAGAAAAAACAAAAGGAAAAAAAAAATACAAATAGAGAGAGGAGGAGGACACCATTTTTCTGAGGAGGAGCTGTTGCAACCATCTTTTGGAGCTCCAGAAATCAGAATTTTGGGTTCTTCTACCTGGGTTTTTCTATTTTAATCCTCTTATCATGTTTTTCTTTACTTTTCCATCAATCTTTCTTGTAAATACCAACATGAGTGAGTAAACTCTTTAGATTTCAGAGTTAGGAAATATGTTTTAGATCAATTTGAGGATTTGGACTGGGTATTTCCATATTTTATATAAATATGAGTTTTGATTCCTTCCTTGTGTGCTTGATTTACTTGCCTAATGTTGGTACCCATTGGGTATTGTGTTAATCTTTGATTGAAGGACCGAAAGGTGAAAGTCATTGATAGATAATCAAGGATTGGAACTTAAAATTACCTAGATTTAGAAATAAACTAAGGTTTTAAGAGGAATTAATGATTGGTTACAAAACTTAATGAGTTTTAAATTAATCAAATATCGTACGAAAGTAGGTTTGGTTATTTTAGAACACACTTTGATTTTCTTGAAAAAGATATCAAAGGAATTTAGAATTAATCACCTTCAAACTCTATTTTTCCCTAAAAATTGGAATACCCAAGACAAATTCTAATTAATTTATGCATAAACCCCCAACTCTGGAATCACTTTTAACATAATTGGACTTTGATTTAAATTACCCATTATTAATTTAGTTCAATTGCATCTAGATTTAGAATTTATTTGTTTGCTCTTTACCCATTCCAATTAGATTAATCAATTTACTTTGCTCATTTACATTTACCATTTATTCACCAATCATTAGCCCAAATAATCGCTTCATTCATAGTTTGGTACTCAAACAACAAATCCTCGTGGGAATGATACTTGATTCATCACTCTATTGCTTGAGACGACCCGTATACTTGCGAATACGCCCAACAAGTTTTTGGCACCGTTGCCGAGGATTTGATTTTTTTTATATTGAACAATTGCTTATTTAGTTAATTTGAGCATTTTATTTTATTTTCTTTTACCATTTTACTTTGAGAATTTGTTTATATTGTTTTTCAGGTACTTTATTTTATGAGAAGGACAAAAAGTGAAGAAATCAATTTATTCTTTGATTCAGAAATAGAAAAGACAGCAAGAGCTTTAAGAGCAGAATCTAAGAGGAGAAAAGCTGAATTTAAAGCTCAACAACAACAAAAAAGAGCACAAGAGCAAGAGCAATTACAAGAAGAAATGGCCAACAACAATAACAACCACTCTGTGAAGGATCATGCCTATGCTAACATTGGGGATTTCATGCCAAGTATCACAAGACCAAGAGTAGAAGCTAATAATTTTGAATTGAAGCCTGCACTGTGTCAGATGGTACAACAATCACAATTTGGGGGAAGTCTAAGTGAAAGTCCACATGTGCATCTAGCACACTTTCTTGAGATTAGTGATATGTTGAAGATAAATGGAGTTTCTGATGATGCAATTAGACTCAGATTATTTCCTTTTTCTTTTAAGGACCGAGCTAGAGAGTGATTACATTCTTTGCCACCGGGTTCTATCACAACATGAGATGAACTTTCTCAAGCATTTTTAGCTTAATATTTTCCACCAAGTAAAACAGCTAAGCTAAGAAATGAGCTAACTTCTTTCAAACCTAGAGATGATGAGAGCTTGTATGAAATATGGGAGAGGTACAAGGATTTGCAAAGAAGATGTCCACATCATGGGATTCCTAAGTGGATGCTTGTTCAACACTTTTACAATTGAGTTTCACCGGCTATTAGAAGTACAATTGATGCATCTTCTGGAGGTGATCTTATGAAGAAATTTGAAGATAAAGTTTTTTCTGCTCTAGATAAAATTGCTTATAACAACTACCAATGGAGTTGTTAGAGGAATGAGATTAAAAAACTAGCTGGTATGTTCGAGCTTCATGCTATGAATATGATTAATGCTAAGTTTGATGCTTTGACAAGGAAGATGGACAAGCTAAGCATGAAAGTAAATTCTTCAGTTGGAGGTTCAAGTAATTTAGTAGATGTTGGAGCTGCAAATGTCAACTGTGCAACTAATTTTTCTGCATTTAGTCAAGATTTTTCAAGTGAGCAAGTAGATTATGTGGGAAACTACAATCAAAGACCAGGTGGTAACCCATTTTCTACAACTTATGATCCAGCATGGAGAAACCACCCCAATTTCTCTTAGGGAGGTAGACAAGGACAACACCAAAATTTTCAGCAACCTTCTGGGTATCAACAACATCAGAATTTTCAACAGAATATAGGTCCTCCTCCTGGAATTCCCGAACCTCAAAATGGGCTTGCTCAACCACAACCACAACAACCTCCACCTCAACAAGCACAACCAGACAAGATAGCTAGATTAGAAGCCATGATTGAGACTCTATTAGTGAGCCATCAAAGTCAACAAGAAATGATTTCTCAATTAGCATTTAAAGTGGATCAAATGGCAACACACAATAAGATGTTAGAGAATCAAATAGCTCAACAGGCTAACTCTTCAAATAGTAAAGCTTTTGGGAAGCTTTCTAGCTAACTTGAGAATCCAAGGGAGCAGTGCAATGCTGTTACTTTAAGAAGTGGAAAGGTAATGGGGGAAGAACACGAAATTGAAGTAAAGTTGAAAGAAAAGAAAGATGAGTGTGAGAGTGAATCCACTTCAACTAAAGCTAAAGCTAGTAAGGAAGCAAATGAAGAGAAAGAAGATAAAAAGAAAATAAAAGAGAAATGTGTGCCTCCTGCACCATACAAGCCACCATTACCCTTTCCTCAGAGGTTTCAGAAAGCACAATTAAATAAGCAGTTTGGGAATTCCTTGAAGTTTTGAAGAAGTTGTATATCAACATTCCATTCACCAATGTCATTTCTCAAATGCCTTCTTATGCTAAGTTTTTGAGGGAGATTTTATCAAATAAAAGAAGGTTGGAAGATTATAAAACTATTGCACTTACTAAGGAGTGTAGTGCTATATTGCAGAATAAGCTCCCACCCAAGCTGAAAGATCTTGGAAGTTTTTCCATACCATGTCACATTGGAGAAACAAGTATTGAGAGAGCATTATGTGACTTGGGGGCTAGTGTTAGCTTAATGCCGCTTTCCATATGTGAGAAGTTAAAGGTTGGAGATCTAAAGCCCACAGCTATTTCTTTGCAGTTAGCTGACAGATCTATAAAGTATCCAGTTGGGATTTTAGAGAATATGCCATTAAAAGTTGGAAAGTTTTTCATTCAAGTGGAATTTATTGTACTAGAGATGGAGGAGGATGTAAGAACGCCCATCATACTTGGAAGGCCATTTTTAGCCACTGCAGGAGCTAATATAGATGTAAAGAATGGGAAATTGAAGTTGACAGTGGAGGGGGAGGAAATAGAGTTTAATTTATTCCAACATTCCAAGGAACCAGCTATGATGAATTCTTATTATAGGGTTGATGTTATAGAGCATGATGCTGAAACTGAAGTTACTAAACTAGAGGAAAATCAAGCTATTCCAATGCAATGCAATCAGTATAAAGTGCGAAAGAAAAAGTCAGCTTCACCACCTCATTTGATTAACAATGAAGCTTCGAAAGTTAAGCTCAAGCCTCCATCAAAATCACTCAAAAGAGGAGATTCATCTAAAGTTTGTAAGAATATTCTTTAAGATATAGTTGGGATTCTGAACAAAGCAACAGGTATTTTCACATATAATGGGAAAAAGTTGAAGTATAAATTCATTTCAGCACCTGTTGTGAAGGGAGGTAATATTTTCCAATTCCAACCACCATGAGCTTTGAAAAGAAGGTCAAGCTTAAGACCTTAAACAAGCGCTTCTTGGGAGGCAATCTAAGTGTATCCTTTTATAGTTTATTAATTTTCTATTTTATCTCATTTTAGTTTTTACCCTCATTAAACTCAAAAGTGATATTTGTTTATCTTTTGTAGGTCATTCATGAAGATTGGGCAAATTGAGACTTGTAGCAAAGAAAGGAAGAATTAAGAGGGAGCAAGTATAAAGCAAATTCATGCATTTATCTAGTTCCTGTGAATAGTAACACTTTTAAACTTGTGCTATATTGCTGCTATTGAAATCTACTTGATAACACATGTTTGATTTTGTGTCTTGTGTAAATTTTGTGAAATGCAACTTGAATGAGGATCAATTTTGATATTTAGGACTGATGTGAGCTTTATTAAAGTGCAAAAATAGTATTTATTAAGTTTTACCTTTTAGTGTATATATAGTTTTTGTAGTTTGTTAGAATTTGCATTTTTTTGTTTGAGTTACTGTTCACGCTACTGTTCATGCTACTTGCGAAGTCAATTTCTATGTCTTTTCTGCAATTTTTAAATGCTTGGAACTTGTCTCAAATACTACTGAAAATGTGCTTTGGGTATAAGCTTAGGAATAAGACCATTTCATTAAGTTTACAAAGGGTAATCATAATTTGTGCCTAATTTGAGCTAATTACCACATGCATGTATTATGCTTGATAAGTTTATGAGAGATGATAAGCTTAAATTCTTCAATTTTGTGGTGTTAATGTGTATTTGGTAATTGTTGAGGGTCATGATAGCATTCCATAGCATTTGCACTGTTTTTGGTAAGTAAAATCACAATTTTTTCCAAAACCTACCGAAATTTGCTGATGATGTTGCTTACCCTAAGCTGTACCCTATGCAAATTCTGCTTAACCCTAAGCAAATTTGTGCTTGACCCTAAGCAACACCAGAATCGTTAGTTCAGCAATTGCTGCATGCTTTCCCTAAGTTGTACCCTATGCAAATTTTGCTTAACCCTAAGCAAATTTGTGCAGACCCTAAGCATTACCCAGAATCTTTAATTTCAGCAATTGCTACATGCTTAACCTAAGCAACTACCCTATGCAAGTCATGCTTAACCTTAAGTAATTTTGTGCTTACCCCAGCAAAATACCTTGTGCCACTAGTAGACCCACCAGCAGCAAGCTGAACAACAATAAAGCCTTGACAGCAGAGCTTGAATAGTAGTAGTAGCTTAGTACTAGTTTTAGTTCTTCAATTCAGTTTTAGTTTCTATTTTAGGTTTATTTTGTAATATGTTTTTTTAATCTTCAAACTTTAGTAATAGTTGCAATACTTTGATAATTAGTTTTTATGATTGTATTTGCATTCATTTCCTTTAGTTTAGCTTTTTTTATTTTATCTTCTGATATGGATATAGTTATTCTATGAATGCTTTTTGGTTTAATTCTTAATTTAACTGTTAGATCTTATTTCATTACACTTTTTCATCTTTTTGCACATTATTTTTGTACTTTATCTTTTATTCAGTCCTAATTTTATTGATATTGATGAGTTGCACAATTTACTTTGAGCTGCATATGTTTAACATCATTTTGAGGTAACAGCTTACCCTTTTACTATTTATGTTTATGGTATGTTGCCAATGCTTATGCTTTTGCTTACCCTACGCAATAGGTTAAGCAACATCTTAAACAGTGTAAATTCATACATTTGGGATACTTTTTCACATTTTTCTCTCTAAAGCTTTATTGTTAATATCATTTTGAGCTAATTCTAGAATTCTTGAGCTCATATTGATTTAATCCCCAATTGTATATATTTCATTAATTGATTAGTTCACACAATTTTGCCCATCTTTGCATTCATTTTAGACATTGAGGACAATGTTTCATTTGAGTTTGGGGGTGAGGGAAAAATTTTTGCAAACTTTAAAATTTTCATTCATTCATTTATTGCATTTCATTCATTCATATATAGATAATCCATACACTTATACATATACCACACACATGTCTATACTCATACACATACATTTGCATCTAGTTTTCATATAGATTACACTTAGTTTTAATTTGATTTATGCATTCATTTTAGGGTCATGCATATCATAAAAATAATTTTTTACCTTGTCCTTAGAGGATTGAGAGTTGCTTTGAAGAGCAATACTTTTAGAAGGGTTTGATGGATTGAAAGTTCTGGATAGGTGCAAAGTTATTAGATCCTTGCCTTAGTTTATATCTTTTTAGCCAAGGGTCACCCAATCAATTGCATTGAGTTTGAGTGCTTAGAGAAAACTCTAGGGTAAGAAGTAGCTAATTAATGTCTCACCAATTCTAAAACAATCCTTCTAAACCTTTCAGGGCGAAATCATAGCATGCACTTGAAAAAAAGAAATGATCTAAGCATTCTTTGAATTTCAAACCCATATTTTAGCCTTAGCCAACCTTACTTTAAAATTTTCTTTTGGAACCAATTTGAGCCTACATTTATCCCTCTTATTTCTTTGGAACCCACATTAATGCCTAGCCATAAACCCAAACACTTACCTACCCTCCATGAGAATAATTCTTTGAGTGATAGATACACTTAAAAAAAATATAATAAAAAAAATAAAAAATATATATATATATATAAATAAAAAGAAAAAAAATATAATAATTAGTTAGAAGAAGTAACTAAAATAAAAAGGCTAGCAAATTCAATTATGGTAGTAAAGTAATTTACCACCTAAGTACACAATGAAATGTGTTTGGGGTGAATTGAAAGGGACAATTATAATTCAAAGTCAATGTTATTTATGTAGTCCCTCCAAAAGCTTCAAAATTATATGCTAGCATTGGTGAATAGTTGTAAAGTTCCTTCTCCCATTTGATTCAAAAAAAAAATTGTGTGTCTTGATCTTTTAATAATTTGATTATTTTCATATTTTGTTACCTTTATCCTTTCCTTGTTAGCCACATTATCACCCCCTTAGCCCCATTACAGCTCTTGAAAGTCCTTTTGATCTTTTGATAGTGTTTTGCTACATTAGTGGAGATTGGAATAGAAGAATTGCCTATGGGATTGGGATATCATTAATCCATTCATTTACTTCCATCATTATTTGAGACACTTTAGTTTATGGATTACTCTATAGCCTATTTAGGCATGATTATTCTTTGTGATTGATTTGATTGGGCTTGATGATATGGATAATTAACCCAAGGCTAAGCGGCGATAACTTTGGTAAGGATTGAATTCTTTGTACTTTGAAAGTGGGTATATAGTTTATTGGTGGCTAAAAGTAAGCTTGAGAGTTTGGATAAGTAATTTTCATAAATTTAAGGTAAGGTACCCCAAATTGCATTAATTGTTTTTAATTTGCTTGAGGACAAGTGAAGGTTTGAGTTGGGGGAATTTGTTACACTCATTTCATATAGGCATTTTAAGGTAGTTTTGCATCCATTTTGCCCTTATATTTTAGTATATTTTATGTTTTTAACTTTATTTTAGCTTATTTGTTAACTTTAGTTACTTTATATTTAATTTTTGTAATTTTATTATTTTTAATAGGTTTTTGTGGCAAATTGAGGGTCAATGAGTGCATTAGAAAGTGATTTGAAGAAATTTGGAGCTCCTTGAGCATGGAGGAAAGTTAAAAAAATCAAGTCTTGAAAGATCAAGTTAGCCGAAATTTGCTTAAGACTTTGCTTATGTTGTTGCTTAGGGTATGTCATATTGCTTAACCTTAAGCCTGATCAAGCTGTAAGCCAAGCACAGCTTAAATTCTACACAAAGCTTTCATCATAAAACCTACCGAGAATTGCTTAAGATCCTGCTTGAGATCCTGCTTAGGGTAAGCAGCAGTGCTTAAGGTGCAGCACAGGTCAAGCTGAAAGTCAAGCATGAGCAGAAAAAGCTATTTTATTCCAAGCTTGCCAAGATTTGCTGAGGGCCTGCTTAACCTTAAGTAGACAGTGCAACCAGAGGCTGAAATTTGCTGAAGAAGCTGCTTAGGGTTAAGCAGTACCCTAAGCAAACTGCCCAAAACATGAATAATGCTGCTGACGTGGATAATTTTACACCTCATTTCCTATCCACTCCTTGGCTCTTATCTATTTTTAGGGCAACCTTTGGGACTATATAAAAGCATTATTTTCTAGCTTTTACCACAAGAGGAAACAAAAGGAAAAAAAAATATAAATAGAGAGAGGAGGAGGACGCCATTTTTCTGAGGAGGAGCTACTGCAACTATCTTTTGGAGCTCCAGAATATCAGAGTTTTGGGTTTTTCTACCAAGGTTTTCTATTTTAGTCCTCTTATTATGTTTTTCTTTACTTTTCCATCAATCTTTCTTGTAAATACCAATATGAGTGAGTAAACTCTTTAGATTTCAGAGTTGGGAAACATGTTTTAGATCAATTTGTGGATTTGGACTGGGTATTTCCATATTTTATATAAATATGAGTTTTGATTCCTTCCTTGTGTGCTTTACATTTCTGGGTCTTTTATATTTTTATTGCTCTTTGGAAGCAATTAACATTATCGGGATATTTTATGATTACTTATTATATTTTAAGTCTTAATTAATTTTTATCAGTGCCTAAGAAACCTATAACAAATTATATAAGTTGGATGTACAGGTGTATACTGGTTAGATAGCCATATGTCTATCCAGTATACGTCTGTCAGGCACGAGGCCAACTGTCGAGCACAAGACCCGCTGTCAGGCTTGTAAAGCCAGAAATAAAGTAGACACAATGGCCAGTAAATAGGCATATAGCCTGTAGAACAATCATACCAGACATATTTTGTTAGTTCATAATTTTTTCAGTAGACAGTACTGCTATCTGTAGTCCCTAATTGGTATACCAATTTATCCAAACTAAATAAATAAGTCTATGTATATTATGGGCAATTAAATACTTTTAATTATTTTAGCACTATTCACTGTTACTATTTTCTGGTACTGTTCATTGGTACCATTAATTTTATATTAATAGGACATTATTCCCAATTTACATATGCATATCATTTTAATAGTTAATTATCCTTATGAGTATTTTAATTATCATATATAGCATTTTTCCCATGAATCTTTCTTTAGGTTCATTTTGATGAGTTATCTTTATCTAGGAATTTGACTAGGTTAGGATGTCTATTTAGTCACACCTCCTTCATAACAATTGCTCCTCTATATTTAAACTTAAATTTTAGTTTTTGAATCACTGAATTTGGGGTTATAGAACTCAAGTTATGGTCAAAATACCATAACTGGTCCCTTTGCCTCTAAGCTGTCCAGAATTTACAATTCCTGGTCAATAAACTTTGACCAGTCATTTGATCATTTTATGATCATTTTTAGACTAAGGTTCCTTCACAAGATATGTTCCTCTATGTCTTAGGGACTCCCAGGTACAATTTTATAATTTTTTCAAGCTTGGTATAGTGAGTTATAGTCAATGTATTAACCTGGACTCTCAATCCTATAAAGGCAATAACCAAACCTCAGGGCAGTATGTTTGATCCTCTTTTTAGGGTCTTTATACTTAGAATTTGGCAAGGGTGTCCAATCAATGTTGTAGCCCTAAGTATCATGTTTCCAGATCATATTGGCACATCTCAAATGGAATTTTCTAGTGGGAGTTATGGCCAAATGAACACACGGGTATCAAATAGCATTCTGGGTTCCACTTAACATTTTCCAAATTTCAATTCCTAACTTTGGCTAAAATTTTCCCTAGGATACAATGGTTTCTAGAGCTTGGTCAAAACATAAAAATTGTTGTGCTATGTCTTATAAAACTTTTGGCACTAGTTTCACTCAATTTGCAGCTTTGGAGACCAAGTTATGGCATTTTTACCAAAAATGGTCAAGCATATCAAAGGAACAGTATTTTGGACAATTTCTGGGTTGGCAGTTTTAGTGACTCAACTTGTGCTAACAATTTGATTTGGTTAAAGGCAAAACTGGGTCAAGTGGTCTTCATGAAAAGTGTAGCCCTATGTCTAAGCTTTCCATTGATTTAAATTTTAGGTCACTTGCATCAGTATAGAGAGAGTTATGACCAAATGAACACGTACTATTCATTTGGTCATTTTCTGGATTTCAGTGTCTGGTCATCCGGGTTTGAGCAGAGAATTGGTCATGATTTTGGCAAAATTTGGGCATGGTATCTACATGAAATGTAACACCCTATTTGTATAGCCTGGTATATTTCACTGTTTCGGTGACCGGTGTCGATCTGGACAATTAAGAAAATTAGAACCACATCTAAGACATCTAGATAAGCCCTAAATGCAAATAATTAGTAATTGCCAAATAGTTAAGTATAAATAAGAAAAACAGAACACAAGAGGTTAAATGAGCTGGGAGTCACAGCGATGGGTGACCTTCTCGGGAATGACTGCGAGGTCAGTCTAAACTCAAATTTCGAACCGTAAAATATGACATTGCAGTCCTTAGGACCATTGTGAACACAGTGAAAAAGAGAAAATCACAAAAAAGAATTGTTAAGCAGGTCAAATAATTAGGTCAGGAATCCGGAAGAAATATTGAATTACTTGCAAACCAGATCCAACCTGCGAGGGGTAATTTGGTCAATTCACTCCTAGAGCTGACTCCTGACCTAACTGTCCAATAAAATAAGAGAAAAGAAAATTTCGGAATTAAGAATTAAATTAAAGAAGTAAATGGAAAATAAATGAAAAAGAAAAAGAAGAAAAGAAAAAGTTTATTTGCATCATGCATGACATAAGCATGATGCAATAAACCTAATTTTTAATTATTGAAATTTGTGGATAAATACCACTAAAAAGGGACCAAATTAAAGGAAAAAAAAAAAAGAATTTACTCTTCTTCTACAAGTTGGCCGGCCACCCCTCTCACTTCTCTCTTTCCTCATTTCATCCTCCACCATTAATAACCATACCCTTAGCTTCACAAACCCTAATCTAGCCATAATTTCCCTAAAGTTTCTTAAATAAATCTTGTCCTTGAACCTTGATTCATCTATTGACAACAAAAAGAAGAGGAAAGAAGTGGAATTTGGGAAGAGAGAAAAGCCACACAAAGAGGTTAGTTATCCATTCTTTGATTTCTCTTTATATTCATGCATATCTACTTGAATTAATTTAGATTTGAGGGAAATCAAACAAAAATAATTATTGAGGGACCAAATAGAAAATTTATCCAGCTAGGGTTAGGGTTTGATATGAATGAGTTTGATGATTTTGAATGATTATTTGAGGTGAATTAGGTGTGTAGAACATGAATACACACTTTAAATTGCATTAGGTTGAACTTTGTGTGTAGCTAGGGTTTTGAATATGTGAAAAATTGAATAAAATTTTGAGAATTGGCCAAATGATGTTATTGACCTTATTTGAGTTGAGAAATAGTCAATTGTGACTATTTGTGGTGTGTATGAATTGTTGGAAACAAGTTCCAATTCGGATTGGTGAGGGTCAATCTGCAGGTAGCTTGACCTAGGTCCCTTTCAGGGACCAAAACTAAAAATTTACCAACCCAAATGGTGTGAGGCCAATTGGGAATGAAACTAGACACAAAATGACACATTTTTCATTTAGGAATCATGCCCAGAAAGTGACCATAACTTAGTGAACAATTAGGTTAAATTTGGATTGGGCACACTAGCCTGTACAAAAAATGACCAAATGAACAATAGTTACGTAAAGGACCATAACTTGGTCTAGGAAGGTCCAAATGACCTGAAGTTTTACCCGTGGAAAGCTGAGACATAGGCCTACAACTTTCATGAAGAAAACAAACTCAAATTTTGACCATAACCTGTTTGAAAATCCACCTGTAGTCAACCACAAAAATTGTTAAAATCCAGAATTTGCCCAGAATTCTGGGTAACACCAAATCCGGCCAGCCATGTTCAAATGGCTATAACTTAGACTACAAAACTCTAAATGGAGTGATTCAAAAGGGGAAATAAGATTAACACAATAAGGAACAATTTCTATGAAGAAAACTTAGCCAAATTATCACAGCAATATGACCAATAGAATAGTGCAAAACTGAACACTAAAACTGAAAATTTGAAATTTGTACCTAAGAGACTTGAAGTTTGAGAAAATAACCAAAACCAACAAATTAGGTAATCAAAATATGGTATGTGGGTGAAATTAGAATTTCCATACCTATTAAGCATTAGAAAGTCAACGAATTGACTTGAATAGTATCGTGAATAGTAACCCCAAAATACAAATTTCAAAGAACGTCAAATTAAGCATATTAAAGTTAGATTTGAAATTATTTTTGGACTTACGATAATTTATGATACTGAAACACTGTAAAATTATGTGTTTCAGTGGAAAAGAATACCGAGAAAGAACCCGAAGCATCGAGTCAAGGCCAAGAGGCTACTCGTATAAGGTTTGTGCACAACATAGAATTTCTGTAAATTTTCTTCTGCAAATTGTTTTGAATGAATTGAGATATTAAATTGTGACTCAATTGTATTGACATGTTTATTATGCTTTTGACTTAAATTGTTGAAAGTTTACTTGTATGTGTTTGAAATGGCAATAAATGTTTAGTAAATTGCTAAGACAGTTTTGAAACCATAGTGTCATGACCATATATTTGAATGCCTCACTAGCGTGATTAGTGGGGGAAATTAGTTTTGAATTTTGATTCCTTCTCTGGCTGAAGTGTTGAGGTCTGTGCCAGTAGAAGAAGAAATTTGAATGGATATCTATATATTTGAGCTAGCTAGCCTTATGATTTCTCATAAGCTTTCGGCTATTGAGATGAATATATTTCGAATGGCATGATATAACTGTGTGTTTTTATGAAATTGATTTGAGAATTCCTAAATGAAATTGTTGGACTAAAAGTTTATGAATCATGTTTTGCATATGTCTTCCATTTTCAGTAATGTATTTGAATAAGTATAATTTGAATTATGCATAAATGTTATTTTAGTATGTTGTGCACCATTGAGTCATAGTACTTAGCGATGGCTGTTATTGCTTTCGCAGATATAGAGACTAGAGGAGCAGCAGAGTGAGCTGCTGAGGATCTTATAGTCACCTTTCCTGAAGTTTTGTCAGGTATAAATTTATACTTTGAATGTTATGTTTATATTTGTGTATGTAACTGTATGTATATGTAAAAACTGGTCATGAGCAGTTGTATAAAGTTGTAATAATATCATTTTGGATTTGCTAATGTAAAGTTATTGATAAATGTAATTTATTTTTATTTTAATGAAAAATGAATGGAAATATTGAGTACTATTTTGATGACAATTGAGTTGTGAATTATTGATTTGAATTTTGGAGTTTGAGAAATAATGTTAAAGTTTGTTGTGGTAGTTGTTGAGTTGATAAAATAAATTATTAGAAGTGTTTTTATAGGTTTTTGAAAAACTATTTTCTTAAAATACAGATGGCACTCTGCCGAAATTTTTCTAAAATTTGCGTAAAAATAAAATGGAAAAAAAAATTTAAACTAGTTTTTAAACTTAAATTAAATGTAAGAAAATGCTCACCACTTCCAAAAAGCAAGAAAATGGTTTTAAAATCCCTTGTAGGGTACTTAATGAGTTATCGGTAGGTGAAGTTCGGTAGTTCATTAGGTATTCTATGAGATCATGTTATGCCTCACAAAGGGGTAAGGTGTGACATGTTTTAGTGGTATCAGAGCGAATTTTTGAAGTATATTTTAACTTGTGAGTTTGTGTCTTTTCTTTGATAAGTACAACTGCTCAATGTCCTTATTTGTTACATACAGTGCATTACATCATAAATATGAACTAACGGAGAGAATCTCCTTGTGTTATTTGTTCAGGAGATATCTTAACTCCAATTTGAAATGGAAGAAGGGGATTGCTTAGTTGAGCAGTCAGTAGAGGCTGAGACCCAAGGGGAAGCCCCAGCTCTCCAAAATATTAGTGGGTTAGTGGCACCAGCCCCACAAATGCCACAATTTCCAGCACAGTTTACCCAGCAGATGGTTGCAATGTTCCAACAAATAGTTAGAAGCATGCCTACCCAAGCTCCACTTCAGACACCTGTGGTGCAACCACAGCCTCTAGCCAGGCAGTATGACAAGCTACTTAAGTATGGGGCTATAGAGTTTAAGGGTACAGTGGACCCTTTAGAGGTAGAGCAGTCGTTGGAGAGAATGGATAGAGTGTTTAAGAAGCTGCACTGCCCAGATGAACTAAAATTTGAATACTCAGTGTCCTTATTGCAAGAGGATGCGTATGACTGGGGGAAGACCATCCCCCATAGTTTGGCAGAAACACCGATATTGACCTAGGACGACTTCATCATAGAGTTCAGACAAAAATATGTCCCAGATGCATATGTGGATTAAAAACTACAAGAATTTCTGAGTCTGAAATAAGGCAATAGATCAGTGGCAGAATATGAAAAGGAATTCTCCCGCCTAAGCCACTATGCTGGGAGTTTCCTGTCTACCAGCAAGGAAAGGTGCAAGAGATTTGAGACCGGGTTGAAGCCCAGTTTAAGGATGCAAGTAGTAGGATTCAGACACAGTAACTTCTCAGAGCTCATCTCTCAGGCACTTGAGTTAGAAAGAATTGAATTAGAAGCAACACCAGTGAAAGAGAAAGCTGAGAAGACTGAAAAATCAGAGAAAGAAAAAGGTGAAAAATCAGTTGAACAAAGTCCCAGTGGTACATCTGGAAAAAAGAAGAAATTTGGGGGACCTAACAGAGGTAGAGGTGGAAGTTTTGGAAGGGGCAGAGTCTCTGGACAGATACCCCCTAGATATGGTCAGCAGTCGACTAGGGGTTCATACCCGCCCCTGTGAGACATGTGGCAAGATTCATGGGGGAGAATGCTATTAGGCAACAGGAGCTTGCTTTAACTGTGGAGGCAAGGGACATCTTGCTAAGAACTGCACCAGTGCCCCTAGATTTGGTCCAGCTCCTACTACTACAGAAGGATCCATTCAAAGTCTTGCTACTTGAGGTTCACAACCGGTTGGCAGAGGAAGAGGTAGAGGTAGAGGCAATGCTTCTGGTAGTCAGGGGATTGCTCCAGCCAGGGTTTACATGATGAGACAGCGGCAAGAGACTGAGACTTCTGATGTTGTAGCCGGTACATTCTCTATCTCTGATCAAGATGTATTTATATTGTTTGATTCAGGTTCAACCCACTCATATGTTAGTGCTAGCATAGTTAGTTCCCTTGCGGTTCCGTATGCCAAAATGGATTTTGAAGTGCTAGTAACTAGTCCATTAGGACAAGAGGTCCGGGTCAATAGAATCTATAGAGATTGTCCTTTGGTGATCCAAGGACATACTTTTTTGTCAGATTTGATTGAAATGCCCTTCAGAGATTATGATATTATCTTGGGCATGCATTGGTTAGCCATGCATCACGCCATGATTGACTGTAGACTGAAGACAGTCACTTTTGGTCTCCCTCTGTACGGTGATGTGGTAATACATGGGGAGAGGCAGTTATTGCCATCAAATATCATTTCGACTGCACTAGCCAGAAGGATGATCAGAAAGGGGTGTGAAGCATATTTGGCATATGTGATAGACACCCAAGTGGGGAGTCCAGCACTGAGGGACATCCCTACAGTATGTGACTTTCCGGATGTGTTTCCTGATGAATTGTCACGATTACCTCCAGAAAGAGAAGTGCTATTTTAGATCGATGTTATGCCTGGTGTGGACTCAATCTCCATAAAACCATATAGAATGGCACCAGCAGAATTGAAAGAGTTGAAAGTGCAATTGCAAGAACTGCTTGATAAGGGCTTTATCCGCCCTAGTGTGTCACCTTGGGGAGTGCCAGTGTTGTTTGTTAAGAAGAAAGATGGCACTCTCCGGTTATGCATTGACTATCAACAGTTGAATAAGGTGACAATAAAGAATAGATACCCTTTGTCCTGCATTGATGACTTGTTTGATCAGCTGAGGGGCGCAGTTATATTCTCCAAAATTAACCTGAGATCAGGTTATTATCAGCTAAAAGTACAAGAGCAGAGTATTCCTAAAACTGCCTTTAGAACCCTCTATGGCCATTATGAGTTCTTGGTCATGCCATTCGGGTTAACTAATGCTCTGGCTACTTTTATGGATCTAATGAACACTATCTTCAGAACATACCTCGACCAGTTTGTTGTGGTATTCATAGATGATATATTGGTCTACTCGATGAGTGCAGAGGAGCATGATAGACATCTGCGAATTGTACTGCAGACTTTGAGGGAGAAACAGCTATACGCCAAATTGTCAAAGTGTGAATTTTGGCTAAAGAAAATATCCTTCTTGGGGCACGTAGTATCGATTGAGGGCATCAAGGTAGATCCAAGTAAGATAGAAGCTGTTCTTAATTGGAGGCCACCCAGAAATATCACTGAGATTCGTAGTTTTATGGGTTTAGCTGGATACTACCGTCGTTTTGTGAAGGGATTCTCCATGTTGGCATCTCCATTGACTAAGCTACTTCGAAAAAATGTGAAATTTCAGTGGACGGATAAATGCCAGTAGAGTTTTGATGAGTTGAAGAGATGTTTGACTAAAGCTCCAGTCTTGACTTTACCTACCCTGAGTAAAGAATACATAGTATATAGTGATGCTTCTCATAATGGGTTAGGTTGTGTACTGATGCAAGATCGGAATGTCACTGCATATGCATCACACCAGTTGAAACCGCATAAGAGGAGCTATCCGACACATGACCTGGAGCTTGCAGCTATTGTATTTGCTCTTAAGATCTGGAGACATTATTTGTATGGGGAGAAGTGCTACATATATACAGATCATAAGAGTTTGAAGTATCTGGGCACCCAGAAGGAGTTGAATTTAAGACAAAGGAGATGGTTAGAGTTGATAAAAGACTATGATTGTCTGATAGACTTTCAGCCAGAGAAAGCTAATGTAGTCGCTGACGCCTTAAGTCTCAAGACTATGGCAAGTCTATGGGTTTCTCCTTTGTCTATGGTTCATGAGTTGAGAGTATTGCATGCCAGCTTAAAGATTAATGATGAGGGGCAGACAGTAGTTGCATGGCATGTACAGCCAGTGTTGATTGATCAGATCAGAATGGCTGCTCAGAATGATCAGAAGTATCAGAACCTGTTGGAAGAAGTCCGGCAGGGCAAGAAACCTGAGTTCTCAGTGAGAGATGACGACTTACTACTACACCAGAGCAGAATGTGCATTCCTAATGATGTTGATTTGAGGCAGATCATTTTGAAGGAAGCACATGAGTCTCCTTTTGCTATGCACCCTAGTGACATAAAAATGTATAGAGGGATGAAAGAGCACTACTGGTGGATGGGTATGAAAAGAAATGTGGCAAAATTTGTTTTCAAATGCCTAACTTGTCAGCAAGTAAAGGCAAAGCATTAAGTACCAGCTGGTTTGTTACATCCACTACCAGTACCAGAATGGAAATGGGAGAGAATAACTATGGATTTTGTGATGGGACTTCCGAGGACACAGAAGAGTTATGATGCAGTATGGGTTATAGTTGACAGACTAACTAAGTCTGCTCATTTTCTGCCTGTCCGAATGGACTACAGTTTAGAAAGATTGGCCAAGTTATACATAGATGAGATTGTAAGACTGCATGGAGTGCCAGTATCCATTGTATCAGACAGAGACCCTAGGTTCACTTCTAGATTTTAGGGTAATCTTCAGAGAGCCCTAGAAACTAGATTGAACTTCAACGCGGCATTCCACCCACAGACAGATGGCTAGTCTGAGAGAGTAATTCAGATCCTGGAGGACATGTTACGGGCTTATGTGATTAAGTTTGAAGGTAGTTGGGACACACACTTGCCTTTGATTGAGTTTGCTTACAACAACAGCTACCAATCAAGCATTGGGATGCCTCCATATGAAGCTTTGTAGGGCAGAAAATGTAGAACCCCATTGTGTTGGGATGAGGTAGGCGAAAGAAAGATAATTGGGCCAGAAATTGTTCAGGTAACTGAAGAGAAAATCAGATTAATAAGAGATCGACTTAAGACTGCATCAGACCGTCAGAAGTCCTATATTGATCTGAAGAGAAGGGATATTGAATATGCAGTGGGTGAGAAAGTATTCCTCAAGGTTTTCCCTTAGAAGAGAATTATGAGATTCTGCAGAAAGGGGAAACTGAGTCCTCATTTCATTGGGCCATATGAAGTTCTGAAAAGAGTGGGTCCTTTGGCATATTGTTTGGCACTATCTCCAGAGTTGGAGAAGATACATAACGTCTTCCATGTGTCTATGTTGAGGAAGTACAGATCAGACTCATCTCATATACTACCAGTGGAAGAAATTGAAGTGAATCCAGAGCTCACATATGAGGAAGAACCCATAAAGATTCTGGCTTATGAGGTGAAGCAGCTACGATATAAGCAAATACCGTTAGTGAAAGTGCTGTGGAACCATCATTCGGGCCAGGAGGCTACTTGGGAACGAGAGGAGGACATGAGGAAACAGCACTCACAGCTGTTCAGAGACTGATTACCAGGTAAAATTTTGAGACGAAATTTATTTTAAGGGGGGGAGAATTGTAACACTTATTTATATAGCCTGGTATATTTTACTGTTCCGGTGATCGATGTTGGTCCGAACAATTAAGAAAATTAGAACCACATCTAAGACACCTAGATAAGCCCTGAACGCAAATAATTAGTAATTGCCAAATAGTTAAGTATAAATAAGAAAAACAGAACACAAGAAGTTAAATGAGCAGAGAGTCACAGCGATGGGTGACCTTCTCGGGAATGACTGCGAGGTCAGTCTAAACTCAAATTTCGAACCGTAAAATATGGCGTTGCAGTCCTTAGGACCATTGTGAACACAGTGAAAAAGAGAAAATCACAAAAAAGAATTGTTAAGCGGGTCAAATAATTAGGTCAGGGATCCTAAAGAAATATTGAATTACTTATAAACCGGATCGAACCGGCGAGGGGCAATTTGATCAATTCACTCCTAGAACTGACTCCTGACCTAACTGTCCAATAAAATCAGAGAAAAGAAAATTTCAGGATCAATAATTAAATTAAAGAAGTAAATGGAAAATAAATGAAAAAGAAAAAGAAAAAGAAAAAGAAGAAAAGAAAAAGTTTATTTGCATCATGCATGACATAAGCATGATGCAATAAACATAATTTTTAATTATTGAAATTTGTAGATAAATACCACTAAAAAGGGACCAAATTAAAGAAAAAAAAATAGAATTTACTCTTGTTCTACAAGTTGGCCGGCCACCCCTCTCACTTCTTTCTTTCCTCATTTCATCTTCCACCATTAATAACCATACCCCAAGCTTCACAAACCCTAATCTAGCCATAATTTCCCTAAGGTTTCTTAAATAAATCTTGTCCTTGAACCTTGATTCATCTATTGACAATAAAAGGAAGAGGAAAGAAGTGGAATTTGGGAAGAGAGAAAAGCCACACAAAGAGGTTAGTTATCCATTCTTTGATTTCTCTTTATATTCATGCATATCTACTTGAATTAATTTAGATTTGAGGGAAATCAAACAAAAATAATTATTGAGGGACCAAATAGAAAATTTATCCAGCTAGGGTTAGGGTTTGATATGAATGAGTTTGATGGTTTTAAATGATTATTTGAGGTGAATTAGGTGTATAGAACATGAATACACACTTTAAATTGCATTAGGTTGAACTTTGTGTGTAGCTAGGGTTTTGAACATGTGAAAAATTGAAGAAATATTTGAGAATTGGCCAAATGATGTTATTGACCTTATTTGAGTTGAGAAATGATCAATTGTGACCATTTGTGGTGTGTATGAATTGTTGAAACCAAGTTCCAATTCGGATTGGTGAGGGTCCATCTGCAGACAGCTTGACCTAGGTCCCTTTCAGGGACCAAAATTGAAAATTTACCAACCCAATTGGTGTGAGGCTAATTAGGAATGAAACTAGACACAAAATGACATATTTTTCATTTAGGAATCATGCCCAGAAAGTGACCATAACCTAGCAAACAATTAGGTTAAATCTGGATTGGGCACACTAACCTGTACAAAAATGACCAAATGAACAGCAGTTACGTAAATGACCATAACTTGGTCTAGGAAGGTCCAAATGACCTGAATTTTTACCAGTAGAAAGATGAGACATAGCCCTACAACTTTTATGAAGAAAATAAACCCAAATTTTGACTATAACCTATTTGAAATTCCACCTGCAGTCAACCACAAAAATTGCCAAAATCCAGAATTCTGGGTAATACCAAATCCGGCCAGCCACGTTCAAATGGCTATAACTTAGGCTACAAAACTCCAAATGGAGTGATTCAAAAAGGGAAATAAAGTTAAGATAATAAGGATCAATTTCTATGAAGAAAACTTAGCCAAATTATCACAACAACATGACCAATAGAATAATGCAAAACTGAACACTAAAACTGAAAATTTGAAATTTGTACCTAAGAGACTTGATGTTTGAGAAAATAAACAAAATTAACAAATTAGGTAACCAAAATGTGGTATGTGGGTGAAATTAGAATTCCCATACCTATTAAGCATTAGAAAGTCAACAAATTGACTTGAATAGTATCGTGAATAGTAACCCCAAATTACAAATTTCAAAGAACGTCAAATTAAGCATATTAAAGTTAGATTTGAAATTATTTTTGGACTTATGATAATTTATGGTATTGAAATACTGTAAAATTGTGTGTTTCAATGGAAAAGAAGAACCCGAAGCATCGAGTCAAGGCCAAGAAATGACTCGTATAAGGTTTGTGCATAACATATAATTTCTGTAAATTTTCTTCTGCAAATTGTTTTGAATGAATTGATATATTAAATTGTGACTCAATTATATTGAAATGTTTATTATGCTTTTGACTTAAATTGTTGAAAGTTTACTTGTATGTGTTTGAAATGGTAGTAAATGTTTAGTAAATTGCTAAGATAGTTTTGAAACCACAGTGTCATGACCATATATTTGAATGCCTCACTAGCGTGATTAGTGGGGGAAATTAGTTTTGAATTTTGATTCCTTCTCTTGCTGAAGTGTTGAGGTGTGTGCCAGTAGAAGAAGAAATTTGAATAGATATCCATATATTTGAGCTAGCTAGCCTTGTGATTTCTCATAAGCCTTCGGCTATTGAGATGAATATGTTTCGAATGGCATGATATAACTATGTGTTTTTATGAAATTGATTTGAGAATTCCTAAATGAAATTGTTGGACTAGAAGTTTATAAATCATGTTTTGCATATGTCTTCCATTTTCAACAATGTGTTTGAATAAGTATGATTTGAATTATGCATAAATGTTATTTTAGTATGTTGTGCACCACTGAGTCATAGTACTCAGCGATGGCTGTTATTGCTTTCGCAGGTATAGAGACTAAAGGAGCAGCAGAGTGAGCTGCTGAGGATCTTGGAGCCACCTTTCCTGAAGTTTTGTCAGGTATAAATTTATACCCTAAATATAATATTTATATTTGTGTATGTAACTGTATGTATATGTAAAAACTGGTCATGAGCAATTGTATAAAGTTATAATAATATCATTTTGGATTTGTTAATGTAAAGTGGTTGATAAATATAATTTATTTTTACTTTAATGAAAAATTAATGGAAATATTGAGTACTATTTTGATGACAATTGAGTTGTGAATTATAGATTTGAATTTTGGAGTTTGATAAATGATGTTGAAGTTTGTTGCGGTAGTTGTTGAGTTGATGAAATAAATTATTAGAAGTATTTTTATAAGATTTTTAAGAACTATTTTCTTAAAATACAGACGGCACTCTGTCGAAATTTTTCTAAAATTTGGGTAAAAATAAAATTAAAAAAAATTTAACTAGTTTTTAAACTTCTATTAAATGTAAGAAAATGCTCACCACTTTCAAAAAGTAAGAAAATGGTTTTAAAATCTCTTGTAGGGTACTTAATGAGTTATCGGTAGGTGAAGTTCGGTAGTTCATTAGGTATTCTACGGAATCATGTTATGTCTTACAAAGGAGTAAGGTGTGATATGAAAAATAGGCTACTTTGAGTCTATTTTCACCTCCAATTGGCCTCATACTAATTGGAGTCACACATTTTCAGTTATGGGTCAATAAACCCACTGGACTCATTGAGTCCAAACCTGCAAAAAATTGAACACTCCCAATATCTCAATTCCTTCAACTTCCTTACTTTAATTTGCATGCAATACACTTTTATAAGCAACAACCTCAACTCAATAGGTCAATTTCAATATTTACACCAAGTCCTCAAGCACTTACACAAATCCTAGTTTTCAAAGTTTTAAATTTTCACAAACACTAGACGATCAAACACCCAAACATTTCAACTCATCACACATTCTCATGGAACCATTTTTCATCACTTAAAAGCAACAAACTTCAAGTTCCATGGCTACCAAAAATTCAAGAGTTCTTTCCTCAAGATTTTCTTTTTATTTCATGCACATTTTCACTTGATTTAGCATGATATTCATGCTTAAAGAAGAGATTAAAAGTTTAAAGCACTAACCTTTTTGGATGTCTTATAAAACTTCAATTTTCTTATTTCTTTTTGGTATCTATAGCTTCCTTAGATTGTGAGGAGTATGTTTTGTGAAGTAGGCTTTGGGTTTTGGTGTGTGGAAGCTTGGGAAATCAAGCTTGGAAGCTTGACAACAATGGAGGAAATGGGGGAGAGGTGTGCCGGCTCCAAGGGGAAAGAGAGAGAAGAAGTGGAGGTGGAAGATAGAAGTTGGGTGGGAGCTTGTCTTGTAGTGTGTATTTATATTTTTATATGTGTACTTAATTTGTTTTAAATTTTCATAAGCTTTTCTTTTCTTTTCTTTTCTTTTCTTCTTCTTTCTTTTCTAATTCAATTCATAAAGTTTTAATTCATACTAATTATTTTAATTCTCTAAATTTTTAATTTGACATTTAGGTCAAAATTTACCTTTGAGGGTGAAATGACCAAAATGCCCTTAGTAGTGCATATTGGGTTATTTTTATTATTTTTTGTACTAATTTATAAATTTTCTAAATTTTAATTTATTTTTCTCTACATTTTTCTTATATTTTCTTAACATTTATTTCTTCAATTTATGCCTCGTCACTATAGTCTAGGTGTAGTTTCAGACATTTTGACTGTCCGAACAGACATGAATCATCGAAACAGTAAAATGTATGGACTACCTATGGTGAGGGCATTACAGTTTGATGAGGAGCATTAGTTGAATGAGTGTTTTGTATTTTTTTTGTCTTCTTTCACATTTGATTATGATCGCTTATTCAAATTCGGGACTTCACTAGAAATTAACTCTGATACCATTAAACTAAACTATCAATATTTTTCTTTTTTTTTTCTATTTTATTGATAAGTGTCACAACCCAACCTATGGGCCGAATCGGCACTAGGATCTGGGCCAGCCTAAAGCCCCCGAGGCCCGTAGTAAGCCTAACTATTCCTCAATCCAATCCTAAGGCCCATTTGGGCCCAATTTCAAGAATTCAACTGGACAAAGTCCAGCCATAAAATGGATCATTCAACGGGAGTTTTTGACTCACCCGACCTGCAAACACAATATAAAATAAATTGGGGAGCTCATCTCACCCTCCACATGCTCATAATATCAAAAATCCAATGGGAGCTCAGCTCCCTCATCCAATCCAGTCATACATACAGTTAATAATTTTACAAGTCCAACATAACTTTTATAATGCAGGCCCAAAATAAAAATAAATATTTCTAACACATGCGGAGTGTAAAATTTAACTCAATTGAATAAAATAAATTAAATACTATTAATGGACTTGTGAAGAAAAAGAGCAGGTTAGCCACAACAAATAATCCTCCTGTAGCCTGAAAAAATAGAAGAACAGGAGTGAGCGTTCGACTCAGAGAGTAAAATACTAATTTTAATCACAATTTCTATAGCTAACTAAAGCTAATGCATCCTAAGGAATGGAATGCAACAACATCATAAATTTTCATGCAAACCACATCATAGCAATAAAAAGGCAATTTGGAGCACTCACCCACCCAACACTGTACAAACAGTACACATATGGGAGCTGATCCCCTACACAGCTCTCTTCATCCAACCTCTGCTAGCGAGTGTCTCTCAAGCCAGACTTTCACTTAATAAACCCAGTGTGGGGTCCCAGCTAGTGTCTCTCAAGCCGTGTCTACCCGTTCTGTCCATATGCAATACCATACTACACGCATGCCAACGCACGCACACTGCTCCAAATTACCACAAACAATATCCATAGGACTCCATCAATTATGAATGCAATATAAAATGTGTCTAGTATTTAACTACATAGATACATATTTATAAGTGATGCATGGTTATACTTGAACATATAATAATATCGAAATTATAATTAAAATTAATATTTTATTCACAGAATTAACCGAGGTCACTGTGGCGGTTGGGTAGAGGAGAAAGGCTGTCTCAGCTCACCTGATAATTTCATAGCAATTATTTAATATATTGACTCAATACAAGCTTGAAAAAGACCAAAGACACCCTAGGTCGTATTGAAAATTCGGCAGAGTCTCCCCTATACCTAGGATCTATCCAACCTGAAAAAGGGTTCAAATTGCACTTCTATATTCACAAGCTACACATCCACAACTCAATCACATCACATGGCCCCTACTGGGCCCATCTAAACAATCAACAATCACAATGTGAAAAATTACAGTTTAGTCCTTATAATTAACCCCTTTTGCAAAAACTACCCATATGAGCTCTAAAAATTCTAAAACTTTGCCCCGTGGTCCTTAGAAATATTAATAAGCTAATACAAAAAGAATTATAATTTTCTAAGCTGCCACGAATATTTTATAGATTTTTAATCGAATTCAAGCACTAGATAATTAAGAAAAGTAAGGTTTGGGTTTACCTATGCCGATTCTGACCTTGGAGACACGTCCGAGACGTCTGAAAACGATGGGATAGCCTATAACCTCGACCCAATTTAGAGACTTTTTTGGTAGCCTGGCTGTCCGGCCCGAAATTGCAAACCCAAGCAACTATTAAATTTCCTCGAATTGAAGGTATCTACGCGAAGCCCACAACATGAGGGTTAGTATAATTTTTACGGAATTTTCTAAACTCATTTAATGCTCGGAAAAACACTGTGATGTCTAGTGGAACCTACAGAAAAATGATCTCAGAAAAATTTGAAATGGGTATTGCTGCGAAGCTCTCAACGAGTGGAGCACTCCGGTACTCTTGGATTTTTGGTGGGATTTACGGTTTTCGAGAAATCTAGCTTGAAAGTCAAAATGGATTAATACTTCCCGGATAAAAATTGGATAAACTGCTCGATGGATTCTGGTGTTCTTAGTGTCTATGGAAAGCTCTCGAGGTGTAGATGGGTTTTGACACAAAATCCGATCAAATCGGTGGCCGGATCAGCCGAATTTTGGCCGGGAAGGCGAAACTGCGCGCACGCACTGGGTGGGTTTCGTGCGACATTTCCGGCTGCCGGAGGCTTGCCGACAGTAGGGGAGGGATGGGAGAGGTGCGCCGGCGAGATGGGGAGGCTAAGGCAACGGCTAGCCGGCGAGGGCGAAAAGAGGAGAGAGAAAACGAGGAGAGAAGGGGAGAGGTCAGGACACACAGGGGAAGGGGAAGGGAAAAAGGAAAAGGTCGGTCCGACCCGATCCGGTTCGATTAGGCCGGTCCAGTTCAGGAAACAAAATTTTGAATTTTTACTCTGCCCTGTAACAAAAAACGAGATCCAAAAATTCTGAAAAATTTCTAAAAAACTCAAAAAAATTCATAGAGTCCAAATATATTTTTAGTTTTGCCACTTGATCTTTAAATTAATTTTTAAAAATTATCAAAGTTTTATATTTTCGAAAAATCGAACCTGATTTCTAAAATCCAAAAAATTTCACATAATTTTCTAAAATTTAAATAAAATAAAATATAACTAATTACCCATAAAATAATAAATTTAAAAATTAGGGGTGTTACAATAAGTCATTTTTCTTTTTACTTATTATAATGTTTAATTAGTTATATGTTTTAATGGTGTAATTTTGATGGATTAATTTATGTTATTAATAAATTTAAAAAATTGTGTTAAATTGTAAAAATGGCTAAAACTCCGTTTATTTCATGAAAAATAACTTGTATATAGAAAATATTTTTCATGAAAATTATTTCCTAATAAAATATTTTTCATGAAAATATTTCATATGTGATAATATTAAATTAATAGTATGTTTTTATATCATGCATGTATAAATATTTTCATATTTTAATAAGATTGTCAAAGTCCATAAAATGACTTCTTTTTTGGAAAAGAGATAGTTATTTTCCTTAAAAATGATATAATTTTTTATTTGACCAGAAAAATATTTTCCATTGATTCATTTTTTGAGTGCCTCCAAATGCTAAAAAATGCTAAAAATATTTTTTAAAAAAATATTTTTTTCAAAACAATAGAGCCTATATATTTTTTTGGGTACTTGCTAAATTTTAATTTCTTGATATTACATCTAAATTAAAATGAAAAATACTCGAATGATTAGTCTAATTTTTTTTATTTAATTTGGATTTTGAATTCGAAACTATAAAATTTTAGAGAATTATAATATTCATTATTGATTGACATAGCTTTTCATAACCTTTACACAATTGGGATTGCAAAAGGAGCAAGCAAATAAGGATTAAAAAGTGTGGAGGTCCAAAGTAGATTGATTGTGGAAGTGGTTGTGCTATATAGGGCTAGAAGTGGTTGTGTAGACTTCTTGGTTAAAAGGTATTGGGACTTATTCAATTCAAAATTTAATTTTAAACTTATTTAATCATTGTATATGGATTTATTTGATATTTTTTCTTTTTCTTTTAAAAAATATTAATATATTTTTATAAAAAAATATTATTATAAAAAATTAAATAATTTATATAAAAATAAACTTATCAATCATTAAATATTTTTATATATTTTATATACACATCTTAATTAATTTTATACTTAATTTTGTACAGATCTTATGTTAAGTTATGGTAAATTTCATTTTTTAAAAAGATGGTAATCTCTTCTAAATCGTTGGGCAAGGCAAAAGTTATGGGTAAACAATTCTCTCTCCTCAATTCTCTCTCTCTTTTCTTTGTACTGCTTCCCAGCCAACGAAAAAAAGCCCCCATTGCTAACTGCAATTTGATTTGAAAGGGCGAAAGCAACAAAAGAATTTGAAGTGACCCATCTGCACCCATGTAGTGTACTCTCTCTATAAACGCTTAAATATCTGCCTCTTTCTCTCTCTTTCTCTGTCTCTGCTATAGAGGGTGGTCTGCGGTTAGAGGGAGTTGCTGGTGAAGATGCCGAGGCCAGGGCCGAGACCTTATGAGTGCGTGAGGAGAGCTTGGCACAGCGATAGACACCAACCCCTGAGAGGTTCTATCATTCAACAAATTTTCAGGTTCTGGGTCTTGTATATTTTAACTTATTTTCTTGAATCCAGGTCGTATTTTTGTGCATTTTGTGACTGTGCACCATCTGTTCGATTAGGGTCGCTAATGAGAGTCACAGTGCCGCAACTAAAAAGAACAAGGAGTGGCAAGAGAAGCTTCCTCTCGTGGTCTTGAAAGCTGAGGAAATCATGTACTCCAAAGCCAACTCTGAGGTATTTTGGTTTTGCTTAATGATTCTTTGATCTTTATTTATTTATTTATTGTGTATTTTGCTTTATACTCATTTTGCATTGTTTTCATTGCTTAGGCTGAGTACATGAACCTAGAAACATTATGGGATCGTGTGAATGACGCCATTAACACAATTATTCGGAGAGATGAGAGCAGTGAAACCGGAGAGCTTCTGCCTCCTTGTATTGAAGGTACTGATAATTCACTTTCACATTTATTGGATCCAACTCTGTAATTATGCTTATCTTGTTTCTTAATGGCTAAAGGGATCGGAAGGTAATTTATATGTGGTAAATTAAAAATAAAAAATAAAAATTGTAGGTTCAAGCTTAATTTGATTTGCCATTAAAAATAGTTTGAAACAAATGTGCTCAAGGTGTTAAACTATGCGTCTTTTGCCAAAATGTTGTTTAGCTGCCCTCAATCTGGGCTGCATTCCAGTTAGAGCTTCAAGAAGCCAACGGCACAGTAATCCCAGGAGTTACCTCAGCCCAAGAGTGCAAGAACCTGTGTCTGCACCGCTTAGAGTTTTGGAAAAAACAAATGATAAACAATGTCCTCAGTCAGCACCGCTTCAGTCCAGCAATCAGTTGAACTTTGCAAGAGCCACCATGGCTGTAAATTCAACATTTCCAGTTTCAGAAAGTAACCATCATTTGACTGAGGCTAGTAATGTTGCTACTCCTTGCAGTTATCCTCTACTGTATGATAATACTTCTACTGGCTGTAGTCAGTTGATGACGAAGGACACTAACAAGCAACTGAACTTGGGTTCAGTTTATCCTTTGTATTATGGAAATAACTATCAGAGAAAAAAGCCCCATTTGGTTTCCCAAGTCACAGAGAAGAATCCCAACATTATATATGTTGGCAATCGTTTCAGCACATTAGTTGCAGAGTCTGCTGAAATGGGTGTTTTGCAGAACCTTTTCTGTCCTAGTGCTGAAATTGCTGCCAAGAGGATCTCACAAGGAGATTTGGGGATTACTCATGAAAAGTCACCTGGGATGCAATGTGATTTGTCTTTAAGGTTGGGTCTATGTGCTGAACCCTGTATGAGCATGGAAAGTTCGGCTCAAGAGACAGAGGATCTTGTTTCAAACAGTTCTCTAGATAGGGGCAAGCTTAGTGAGTTTTCTCTACAAAAAAACAAAGAGTTGTTTCTTTCTCCTATTACAAATACTAATGATCCTTCTGAGTCCTGTCCAATTAAGTGTTTTTCAGTGGGTGAACGTCAGAATTTGGACACAACTATGAAAAAGCGTAAGGCACCCTTCAATGAGGATGCGGAGGATGGACAATTTTGTTGGCGACCTAAGTTTCCTTCTAACTAGTTCATTGGTCATATAGAAAGGCCAGGTTTGTAGACAATGTTTTTCTGTTGTAGTTTATATGCATCAAAATTCAAGATGCCTTGATTATGCTGGTCAATCCATTTTGCAACCTCTTTTTCGTATATAGTTCTGGTCACAAAGATTTACACGCCAACAGTAGGATTGCAAGTTGGGTTTTAGCAAAAAGGTAAATTGTAAATGGAGTTTCGGTTTGATTCATATGTTAATAGTTGGTGACAGAACATTCAAAATCAAGACATTAGATCACTCTATAACATCCAATCCAACTGAAACTGGACTATTATGAAATCAGTCTCCATTTAATGGTCTCTGCATGAATGGCTTCTCTACTGTGCAGAAATCATGTTAAGTCCAGCCCATAATATGATAATTAAGAAAATGTAAAAGCTCATTGAAGAAGCTTCTTGAAAGCTTAATTGGAATAGTGCCCAAGATACAGAAGGTGCATGAATTTGGCCAAGTTTTAACTGCATTCATGCCTATGTAAGGAGCTTTGAGATCTTGTTTTGGATGGCATCAAGTTTGCGAGGTTGTGACGTGTGTGCCATGGGTGGAGCAAGCTCCTCGCTTGCACGTGAGAGTACTACTACTTAGTAAGGGTAAACACCATTGGTTGTAATTGGGTTGAAGGATTTGGGGATCATGTGAGATTAATTAATGGTGTATTATTTTTCCTTTATTAGTGGATTGTTTCGTAGAGTAAGCAATTTACCGAACCACTTAAACTATGTGTTCCGATTATTTTGTGATTGCGATTATATTTTTCCACAACAAATCACATTCCCCAACTCCTATTTTTGTTAGTTCGGATTTTGACCTCAAATTTACTGCGAGTTAGCTGTAGGTCATTAAACTTAAGCTCTTCAATCTTCACATTGTTCTAGGGGGAAGGATGAGGAGCTCAGTTTATGTCCACTCTCTGTAGGGGTGGTTGAGGCATAATTGCCCAATGTTGCTTTTTGCTTTAGTCACCCCTTTTCTTCTTTGCAATCTTATATTAGCAGGTGCCAGCATGCTAAGGCAATATTCTGTAGGTACATTTGCCCTGCACGACGTGAATAGATTGTTCTGTTCCTTTTCTTTATATCTAGAGGCTTTACTAGGTAGTAGTCTAATTGATGTGGAGACTCGGAGCCAGTTTGTATGTGTTGTGCCCTTCTGTGCACAAAGTGGGGTTCTCAAGGAAACTAAGTGAGAAAATAAGCTTCCTTGAAAAGCTTCGTGTTTTATAACTCAGATTTTGTGCACAGCAGAGCCAAATGGAGCCTTAGGATGTTAATAGGGATATTCTGAAGAGCAATTGGAGTTCAGAAAGTACTTTGTGACAGAGAAAAAACATTGTGAGAATGTGGAAAGGCCTTAAGAATGATTTTCCTGCTGTTTCTTGAGAATTATCCTTGATTGGAAATGGCGCAGGAGGTTGCTGTAGGTAAGATGGCGGTCATCAGGACCCATTCGAATGTTTTCAGTGTAGCATGGCATAGGAGCCTGCAAGTGTGCTTTGCTGTGTGATTAGGTGTTTTAAGTTGCGCTAGCTAATTTGAGAAGCTTTAGGTGTAAGGTTGGTGTAAGCAATAGGATGGGAGGAATAGTTAGGGTTGAAAGGGCAGGCATAATTTCCTTTTGGTTGTTTTCCAAGGTAATGGGAATGTGGGAAGGAAGTAATCTTTCAAATATCATTTAGGGCTTTGGATTTTCCAAAGGCTGTTCAATGCATTTCCTGCTGATGTTGTAAGTGGAAGAGTAACTTTCCTAGTCTGATAGCGTTTATTATTGGTCAGCAACATGCCTAGATGGGAAAGAAGAATAATTATAATTGTCTGGAATGCTCTTTCTTTTTGTTCTCGTTAGTTATTTCTACAGTGTGTGAAGTTCTTAAAGCAAGGATTTAGGTGTCAAACTTCTTGAACTGCTTCCTTTCTTGGGGCGGATAAAAGGAGGCTGTCTTTTCTAGTGGTAGCCAGAGTTTACAATATTGTGTTGTCATTATTAGTACCTCGTTGTTTGTCTTGTAAGGTTCTCACCATGTAGAAGAATGTAACTTGCCCAACAAGAGCCTAGACCTAATGAAGAAAGTCAAGCTTTCTTCGTCATAGATATCCTATAAAACGTTCTCCCTTTTTTTTTTTAAATTAATTAGACTTTAATTGGTGTTTGAAATTGTAACTTTACAGTCTTGAAGACAATTCTAATACTATTGAACATCACCATGACCTCCTAAACTTTAAAATAGCACGTTGGTGCTCCTGTTATGTAATGATATTCTTGGTTTCTTTTTCACAGTTTCCTTCATCTCTTGTTTTGGTGCTCTTATGTGAAATTTGTTGGTAGCCCTTTTATTTCTTCTGATATCTATGTATACGCCTTCTTGCTCTAATTTCACGTAGCAAGCTGTCACTGTGGGAATGGGGGTGACAATGCTAGAGATGCACAATGTACTAAAATTTTGGGGTTTGGATTGGAAAAAAAAATGCCATCCAAGAAAATATACCATAGCATAGCATTCTGTATACCCCTAAATTGCAAATTTGCATTACTAGAAGTTAAATGTAATTATGCTATTCAAAAAACAAAGAGTTTTTCAATTTATTAAGTGCACGCATTACTAGTGTATGGGCATCTCAAATTTATGTAGATTGTACCTTTTTTTTTTTTGAAGATATATTTGGCTTCATACTCAAACTCAATATCTTATAGTTTTGGAGACGATTCATATGTTACTGAACTAAAACTCATGATGTTTAGGATGTTGAATTTTAATTGCATTGATGATATATTTTTGGACCTTTCTTTAAAAGGGTGAACAATTTTGAATGGACCCATTTGAATTGAAGCATATCAATTAACAACTCCCCCGCCTCTAAAACACAAAAATAAATGGGAGCCACACTTTATCCTTTCCTTTCACCTTTTCTCCCACACTTTCTTATTCTTGCCTTGTCAAAGCAGCACGGACAAAACTTTATCAAGATCCAGTTTACAGAAGCATTCAAGACATAGATATACGACTCTAATTTATTTTATATATATTGTGTTTTAAATCCATAATGTACTGCACTGTTAGTTCTTTAACTCTTTTGCCCAAATTCTAACTCTGTTAGTTGATTTATGTTAATCCTAATCTCTAGGAAATTGACAATGATTGCATATTATTTTTAGCCAATTTGATGATATCTAGTTAATTTTATATTTTAGATCAGTTCATACTTAATGAAATTAAGTCTACTCCATGAGGGAACTTAATCACACACATCCCCATATCATTTTAGTACATTCAAGATTTTTAAATTAAATAATCTTTGAATACTTTTTATTTGTAGGATATATATAAATTATAAATTTTAATCATTAAATTTTACTCCAATTCTAATGAGATTTATAATTTTTTATTCCTAAGTGGCAATTTAATTAGAATTTCAATCCTACATCTAAGATTAGTTCAAATTAATAAAGATTGTCAATTGGGTTGATATTTCGCCCATGTGATGATGTTTGAGAAGCTCATTTTCCAAATACAATTTATGATTAGTCACTGAAGGTTTCTCTATATTAATTTAATGCCCTTGCTACGTTGGTAAACTTCATCCTAACTAAGCTCATGAGGAAAAATCTTAAAATAAATTAAATTGGTTTCATTTCAGGGCTTAAACACTACAACATATATTAAAATTAACAGTAAAAATTTAATAATAATATTAATTTTTTAACCTATAAAATTAACATATAACGATAATATGAATAATTATTAATAATGATACATTAAAAAAATATATCAATGATTATTGTTATCATTAAAAATTTTTATTTTTTTTTACAGTAATTATAATTTTTTTATTTATATATTATTATAATAAATTTATAACAATAAATTTTATATATTTGATAGTAAAAATCAATACAATTCTTGTAATTAAAAAAAAATTCACGAAACATTAACTATCATTTAAAAAAACATCACAATACAATTTATAAGAAAGACCATGACAGTAACAGATAGTACAAAAACACTAAAGACAACAAGAAATTGTACACACAATCCTAATTCATTAGACAATGTGAGCAGTCAAGAAATACATGATAGTGGCAGAGAGAAGTTGAGAAAAGACATTGATGGTGAGAGGTAGAGGTGCAGAGTTTGATGGTGAACTTCCATTGCCAACTTTGATGGTCACCTTCTGACCTAAATCGCAGTGAGTGCCGATGGTGCAGATGTAGTAGAAGGTTCCATTTTTGGTCAATCGAAAAGTTGCAGGGCTGGTTTGCTGGAGAACACCACTTGTTTTAGTGCAATTATCATATTCAGCCTTTGATGTCACTTCCAACACAGTGTGAATGGATGTCCAATTGAATTCTGATGTCATCAATTTAAAAATAAAACAAAAATAAGTGGTAAGATAAAGCTACTTAATTACTCAAGCTGCAAGGGATCCATTATTATAAATTTAAACTATTTTCTAAAAAAAAAATTCATAAATTTTAATTGAATGGTAGTTTTTAAAGTAGAATCACATCCTGATATTATTACTTGAATTTTTTTTTTCTTGAGTTAGAAATATTAAAAGAAAGAGGATCTTAAGTGAGATTGTTTAAAGCTTTAATTGAAAGAGTTCATCACCGCTTCTCACTGATTTTAGAAAATTTTTCAAGCTTGCAAAATTTTGGAGTGTTATAGAAACTCCATCACCGCCATTCTAGATGTTTCAAGGGCCTTTAACATTACGGGCTTTACTTGTGGCCAATTTTACTTTGGTTGCTGAACTTAGTGTGCCTATAAATAAGTGTTTGTGTGTGCTGTTTTGATTTGTGAGTGAATGAGATGTTCAAGTGAGAGTGTACTAGAGTCCAAGAGTGTTAATCGTGAGTGTGCACGTGAAGAGAGAGAGAGAGAGAGAGAGAGTGTGTGTGTCTTGAGAGTGAAACTCTTGTATGTGTGAGAGTATTAGTGTGAGTGAGAGAAATACTAAAGTGTTAAGGTGTGAGCTTGAGTTGTAAATTCTCTTTAGTCCATTATAATAAAACTTTATTTTCACTCTAGTCTATTTTAAGCTTTTTGGAGTTTCTATTTCTTTATGCTCCTAATGTTTCAACAATTTAGTATCAGAGCCTAATGGTCCGAACCACTGGTCAGAGTATTGCTTGAAGTGCAACTCAAAGTTCTGCTTGTGTACACTCTGGGATTAAGAAGTTTGTTAGTCTAGGACCACGCTTACTTGGTATTATAAATGAGATTATACTAAGTCACGATGGCAAATTCAACTAGTGTTGTGGGGAGCATTAAGAAGTTGAATGGTGCCAATTATAAGTATTGGCGCACGTGCGTGCAATTCTATTTACAAGGCCATAATTTGTTAGGCCTTAACGATGGAGTAGAGACAACACTTCCCACTGAAGACAAAAAGACAGAAGCATGGATGACCAAAGCAAGGAAGGCCATGTTTGCACTCAAGACCTCTATGAAAGATGACTTGCTAAAGCACAATGAAGATGCAAAGTCGCCCAAGGAGATATGGGATGCCATGCCACTTTACTCATTAGGAGAAATGATGACCGTCTATAGCTGTTGGAGAATGAGTTCTTGTCTACCTTGCAAAAGGAGATGTTGGTAAATGAGTATTTTACAAAAATTCAGTATTTTTGCCATGAAATTTCTAAATTAGATTCTGAGTTTAAAATTAGTGAAGGAAGAATGAAGAGAATTATTATTCATGGCTTGAGATGAGAGTTCAATCCTATCATCATCGTGATATGTGATTAGGCAACTCAATCATCATTATTAGAATTGGAGAATCTATTAGCCGCATAGGAAGTTGGACAACAAAAATGTAGGGACTTCTTTAAAAAAGGAAGAAGAAGCCTTGTTCAGCCAAAAATGTAAAGGTAGACAAGGGTGTTGTGTTAGTGTATGGTCGAAGAAAAATCAAGAACAATCAAGGATCAACAACAAAGGAGCTTTCAATAAGGGGGAGCTCAACAAAGTCTTGGAAGATGAGGTAAACATCGAAGAAACTATAGACAACGTGCTTCATATGCGGTAAACCTAGTCACATTGCTCGAGATTGTAGATTGAAGAAACAATTTGTTGAATGGAATTTAGCAACATTGCAAAAGAAAATGATGAGGAATGAGTGCACAAGAAAACGATGAGGAATGAGATTTTCTTTCATCCTTTACAATTCAACATTCGATGACACAACTAAGAAAAGGGAAAAGGTGTCACTCATTGCTTGTAACGATAAGGTAGTTGACTATGACAAAGATTGGATTGTAGACTCTGGATGCTCCAATCACATGATGGGATAGAAACTCAGTAACATATTCGAATATAAAGGAGGACAGGCAGTTGTAGCTGCCAATATTTTGAAAATATTGGTAGCATTATGATTGTGCCACGCTTCAGTCCTAATCAAGTGTAGTTGGAGAAAGTCCTTCATGTTCCAAGTATGAAGAAGAATTTATTAGGAGAAAGTCCTCCATGTCCCTAGTATGAAGAAGAATTTAGTATCAATTTTGCAATTGACATCTTCTAGAAATTACATGGTGTTCGGATCGGATAATGTCAAGGTACTCAGAAGCTTGTCACTCCGTGGCAAGCCTATTATGGAAGGACAAAGATTAAAATCTATCTACGTAATGTCTATTGAGTCAACATACGTAAATAAGACAAGGAAGAATGAAACAACTGACTTGTGGCACACACGACTCGGACATGTCAGCCACTAAAAGTTAAAGATTATGATGGTGAAGTCCATATATGCGTAAAGGCTTTCCTCAATTGGAGATCCACAATGATGTTGTTTGAGCTGGATGTCAGTAGGCTACAGCTCATCAGTTAACATGTACGAAATCAAGGTACAAGGCAAAAAATCCCTTGAAGCTCATCCACTCAAACGTGTTCGGCCAAGTCAAAGATCCTTCCATTGGTGGTATGCGATATATGGTAACTTTCATTGATTATTATTTGAGGTACGTTTGGGATTCTTTATGAAAGAAAAGTTTGAAACTTTGATCAAATTTAAGGAATTTAAGCAAAAGGTTGAAAATGAAGTAGAAAGAAGATTTGATGCCTTTTGTACAGATAATAGTGGAGAGTACATATCAGATGAGTTCACGAATTATTTAAAGGAAAAAAATATATGACGTCAATTGACTTGTTTAGGGATCCTACAGCAAAATGGAGTAGCAGAAACAAAGAATCGACATCTTACAGAGTTTTTTCGAAGCATGCTACATGCTAAGAATGTGCCTAGCTATTTCTAGGCAGAATATATGAAGAAAGTGGTGTATATCACCAATTGATTGCCACAACCAAAGCTAGGCCTTATCTCCTGGTCGAGAAGTTATGGAATTAGAAGCCCATAGTAAGTTATTTGAAGGTTTTCGGTTGTGTTTGCTATGTGTTCATGTTTGATCACTTACATAGCAAGTTTGATAAAAAGGCATCACAATATATCTTCATGGGCTACAATAGTGTGAGAAAAGGTCAAAGATGTTGTGATCCCACTACTGACCGATGCTAGGTTTCAAGGAATATTATCTTTGATAAAATGTCATCATGGTGGTCTTTAGAAGAAGTTGTGCTAGCTAATTCTAACGAGCTAAAAGACAAGCTACATGAAAAGTTGGATGAGAAAGAACAAGATAAGGAAGACAATATTTAAAAGGCAACTAACGAAAGGCCAACTGTCGATGGGGCATAGTCTAATCCACAAAACCAAGAACGATCTAGAAGCCCATGACAAACAAGTGTACATTATGAAATACCTGAAGATATTCGATCAAGCCAACATGAGTAAATTGAACAAGCAGAATCTTAACTTCAAAGATCTACCAGAGTAAAGCGTCCAAATCCAAAGGTACGTCAAGTAAGTAACCTACTATCTTCAAAGAAGCATATAACAACTTGGCATGAAAAAAGGGGGCTTTTGACCAAAAAGGTGTAATCGAAAACAAAAAAATATCAAAAACATGTGAGTTTGAAAATAATTACCAAAAATGGGTGAGTTACGCTGAAGTGGATGAGGTGAGTGCGGGAAACTAATTATATTAGCGTTTTTAAGATTCGGACGCTATTTATAATAGCGTCCGCATCAAAAATTTTAAAGGAAACTGGACGCTATTTAAAATAGCGTCCAGCTTTCCTTTAAATAATAAAAAATTAATTAAAAAAGAATTTAAAGGTTGGACGCTACTTATAGTAGCTTTCAACCTTTTTTTTTGAATTTTTAATTATTTTATTTTATATTTAAATTTTTTCTTAAACCTTTTTAATTATTTATTTTTTTAATTTTAATTTTTTATTTTATTAAATTTTAATTTAATTTTAAATTAAAAAATAATATTTATAATAAAAATATTATAATATATAATATTATATATTATAATTTTATTTATTAAAATAATATTTATATTTTATTTAAAATATAAAATAAAATAATTAAAAATTAAAAAAAGGTTGGACGCTACTAAGTAGCGTCCAACCTTTACATTTTTTTTAATTAATTTTTTATTATTTAAAGAAAAGTTGGACGTTATTTTGAATAATGTCCGACTTTCCTTTGAAAATTTTGATGCGGACGCTGTTATAAATAGTGTCCAAACCTTACAAAGACTAATAATTAGTGTCTCGTACTCACCTCAGCGTAACTCACCCTTTTTTTATAATTATTTTCAAACTCACCTGTTTTTGGTATTTTTTTTATTTTCCATTACACCTTTTTTATCAAAAGCCGGAAAAAAGGAGAGTCAATCCTGAGGGGAAGCATTGAAATAGTTCATCACCGCCTCTCACTGATTCTAAAAACTTCTTCAAGCTTGCAAAAGTCTAGCATGTTAGAGAAACTTCATCACTACCATTCTAGATGTTTTAAGGGTCTTCAACACCAATTTTACTTTGGTTGCTGACTTAACGTACCTATAAAGAAGTGTTTGTATGTGCAGTTGTGATGTGCGAGTGAATGAGTGCAAACAAGTGTGAGTGTACTAGAGTCTAAGAGTGTGAATTGTGAGTGTGCACGTGAAGAGAGTGAGCGTCTTAAGAGTGAAACTCTTGTTCGTGTGTGACTACTAGTGTGAGTGAAAGAAATACTAAAGCGTGATGCTGAAGTGTGAGCTTGAATTGTAAATTCTCTTTAATCACTCCTAATAAAACTTTATTTTCACTCAAGTCCATTTTGAGTTTTGAGCTTTCTATTTCTTCCCGCTCCCAATTTTTCAACATTAATTTGACAAAGAAGACTACTTTTTTATCATTTAGATAAGAAACTAATATATTTAGATACTTAAAAATATGTGAATTTGGAAGGAAATGATAGATGTTGAGTGCAATAATAGAAGAATAATTATAGTTAAATTAAAATCAAAACCCTAGAGGAAATTTCAAAGCCTCAAAAGCCAAGAAAGGAAAAAAGAAACTAAGAATAGTCATTAATTCAACTAATGATTAGGATAGATTCAGTTACCTAGAGAGTCTCCTGCCTCAAACAACTTATTTGCAACCCAAGTATCGTAAAAAGAAGTATTAGGAGGAACTCTCCAACCCGTAGTGTCTCCAACTGTATATGTGGTTGCTGCAGCTGCTGCACCCACCATAGATGCCACTAGAATTATCAAGTCCAACCGGAATGCCATTTTCTGTGTCCTACAGGTCGACCCTGGACTTTGGATATGGCTATGGAGATGAGGAAGAGTGATCAGAACAAAGAAAAATAGTAGAGAAGAGGATACAGACCAGTGAAGCCTATCTACTCTATATTTTATACCAATATTATTGTCCTTGCTTTTTCGAGCTACCACGTGTTACACAAAGACATATGATTTAACACACTATCGAAAGCCAGGCCTTCCACATATACTTTATCTCATCTAATGCTATTTCTTAGGGGCTGTTTTGCTTCCACGTATACTTTATCTCATCTAATGCTATTTCTTAGATCTCTAATAAACCTAACAGACTTTGAAGGTTGTGAAATTTTTTTTTTTTAGGACTCAGGCTTTATTTATTTTATGAAAAATAATTTATATATATAATTTATTTTTTATAAAAAAAATATTTTACTTAAAAATATTTTTTGTTGTTTAGTTGTAATGTTAAATTATATATATATATATATTTTTTTTAATTAAATTATTAAAATTTAAAAAATAGAAAATGATTTTTTAAAAAAAAAATAAAATTATTTTTTTTTAAAATTACTTAGTTTTTCTTTTAGTTAGAAAAATATTTTTTGTTGACTAAATTTCTTAAGTGCCCCAAAAATTAAAAAATATAAAAAATATTTTTCAAGAAAATATTTTTTGGAAAATAAATGGAGTTCATTTTTTTTTATGAAAAATAATTTGTATATGAAAAATTCTTTTCATAAAAAATATTTTTATTTTCCATAAAATATTTTTAAAATATTTTAATAAGATTATTAAAGTTTAAAAAATAGAAAATGTTGACTTCGTCTTTTGAAAAGATCACGAAATCATTTTTGTTAAAATTGACTTAGTCTTATTTTTTTGAGTATCCCAAATAATAAAAAATACAAAAATAATTTTTTGAAACAAATGAAACCTTAATAATATTTTAAAATCTCTAAATATCATATTGAAATTTCAAAATTAGGGTTAATTTTGTAATTGAAGAACTCGTTGGAAAGCATTCCACAAATCTAATCTACTCTAAACATTAATTTTTAGTCTAAATTAGAATTTAGTCCTTAAATTTTGACAAAATTAATATATTAATTTTAGTATTTTTAAAACTCACATATTTAATCCTTGAAATTTCAATAAACTTCAAGATTAATCTATACGATTAGAATCATATTAAATTACTGTCACGACCCAACCTATGGGCCGGACCGGCACTAGGACCTGGGCCAGCCTAAAGCCCCCGAGGCCCGTAGTAAGCCTAACTATTCATTAACTCAATTCTAAGGCCCATTTGGGCCCAATTTCAAGAAACCAACCGGACAGAGTCCGGCCATAAAGTGGACCTTTTAACGGGGAGTTTTTGACTCACTCGACCTGTAAACACAATATACAATCCATTAGGGAGCTCAGCTCACCCTCCACATACTCATATCATCATAAAGATAAATGGGAGCTCAGCTCCCTCATCCAGTCCATCAAACATGCATATAATAATTTTACAGGTCCACAATAAGAACTTATATTACAAGCCCAATTTAAATGAAGGTTTCTAACACATGCGGAAATTCTAGAAATTCATAGAATTACACAAATATTGATAAACGACCTGCAAGGGAGAAAAGCAAGTTAACCTCAAAAATATCCTCCTGTGGCCTGAAAAATATTGAACAGGAGTGAGCGTTCGACTCAGAGAGTAAAATATCAATTTTAACCATAATCTCTATAACTATCTAAAACTAGTGCACCTTGTAGAGTGAAATGCAACATCAATAACATTTTCACACACTTCTATATTTATAATCCATATATCCACAGCTCAATCATATCACACAGCCCCTCCTGGGCCCATCAAATCAATCATCCATCACAATATGTAAAATTTCAATTTAGTCCTTATAATTGACCATTTTTGCAAAAACTGCCCAAATAAGCTCTAAAAATTCTAAAACTTTGCCCCGCGGTCCTTAGCAATATTACTAAGCTATTGCAAAAAGAATCATAATTTTCTAAGCTACCACGAATATTTTATGAATTTTTAATCCTATTTAAGCACTAGAAAATTACGAAAAAGCAAGGTTCGGGTTTACCTTTGCCGATTCCGACTTCGGGGACACGCTCGGGACATCTGACAATGGGGGGATAGCCAAAACCTCGATCCAATTCGGAGACTTTTCCGTGCAGTGCATGCGTAGGAAATTCACAGACCCGGACAACTGTCGAATTTCCCCGAATTGAGATACCTACACGAAGCCCATAACACGGGGGTTAGCACATAAATTTTTCAGAATTTTCTGAGCTCATTTAATGCTCGGAAAAACACTGCGAAGTTTCGTGGGACCCACCAAATAACGGTGTCAAAAAAATTCGAAATTTATGTCGCCGCGAAGCTCTCGACGAGTGGAGCGCTCGGGTACTCTCGGTTTTCTCGTGGGGTTTACTGTTTGTGAGAAATCTAGCCCAAAAGTCAAAATGGGCTAAAACTTCCCGGGCAAAAATTGGACAAACCGCTCGATGGATCTCGGCGTTCTTGGTGTCTATGGAAAGCTCTCGACGAGTAGATGAATTTAGACACAAGACCCGGTCCGATTGGTGGCCGGGAAGTCCAGGCGTCGCGCGCGCACTGCGCGTCCTTTCTGAGGCCGTTTTCCGGCGTTCCAGGCGGCGGCCGGTCGTGGGGGAGGGCCGAGGTGGGGCGCCGGCGAGGTGGGTAGGCAGGGGAGGTGGCGGCGCGGCAAGGGGAGGAGGGAGGAGGGAGAAAAGAGAGAGAGAAGGGGAGGAGATCGACGCGCGCGGGAGGAAGAAGGAAGAAAAAGAAAAGGCCAGTCCGATTCGACTGGTCTGATCCGGTCGGGTTTGATTCGGACGGTCCGATTCAGGAAACAAAATTTTTGAATTTTTACTTTGTCTCGGGACCGAAAACGAGGTCCAAAAATTCCAAAAAAAATTCAGAAAACTCAGAAAAATTCGTAGACTCCAAATATATTTTTAGTTTTGCCACGTGGTCTTTAAATTAATTTTTTAAAAATCATCAAAGTTTATATTTTCGGAAAATCGAACTCGATTTTTAAAATCTGAAAAATCTCAAATAATTTCTTAAAATTTAATTAAAATTAAAATATCAATAATACTCATAAAATAATAAAATTTAAAATTTTGGAGTGTTATAATTACTGTTAGTTTCAATAAAAATAACTAAAATACAGGAACTAATTTAAAAGTTTTATCAAATTTTAAAGATTAAATTACAATTTTTCCTATTTTTTATGGCTTAAAAAAATATAAAGATTCTGATAATTTCTAAATCATTTTTAATTGTCATCGGAATTAGTTCGATTAAGGTATAAAGAAGGATAATAGCGTGTGGTATATGTTTTTAAAATTAAAAAGGAAAATAGAAGTCCCATCTTATGCATGAAAAACAAAAAAAGAACATAAATTATTTAGCTCATAATATGTGATTAATGAATATATAAAATTTTATGCGTGTAGATGATGTCAATTTCACATCATTCAAAAAGACCCAATAAATTATTAATGAATTTTAATTAATTATAAATTTTAGCTTACTGTAACGCATACGAGGGTTTTTGCCATGTCACTATGCGTGTATTCATACATTTTATATTTATTATTAAAATTATTATTGAAAAAATTACTTTTTTTTATATATGAGTTAGAAAATATTAAAAAAAATTTAAAATTAAATTTGAGAAGTTTTAATTATAAAAATATTAAAATAATAAAATAATTTTATAAATTATTTTTTTTAATAACATTTAAAATGATACTTTTATTCAGAAAAATAATTTTAGATCTCTAATTATAATATTAAATAAATATTTTTTTTATATACATATTAAAATATTTAAAAATTAAAAATTTAAACAATCAATCAGTTTATTTTTCAAATTGAGAAAGTGTCTTGATTTGATCGTAAATTAATGAGATAAATTGACCCTTAAATGAAAATTCAAAGCAGAATATATTTTTAGCTAAATTTTATGCGTATGAATATTGTCAATTTCACATCATTCAAAAGACCCAACAAAATTTTAATTAATTGTGAATTTTAGCTTAATAATATTAAATATCTCTAAAATTTTGAAGTTATGAATATTTTTAAAATTATAAATTTAAAAATCATATCCAATAATAATAAAAAGATTCAACAAATTTACACACAATTGAATGGTGATGGTGATGCCGTCGGAAAAAAAAAATGTATGAACCTCACTACGCAAAGCCAATTAATTAAGTGCGCGCAAGACACGACACTGGAAATTATTATTATAATATAAAATTAAGTGTTCATTTCTCTTTTTTTTTTTTTTAATTTTTTAGAAAGGAGAGTATATATTTCCAAATATACAAGTTTTAATATATTATTCATAATAGGATTAAAAAAACATGAAAAAGAAAAATATCAAAACTTTTTGCTATTTTACCTTAGGTTTAAAATTATTTTTTTAATAAAATTATGAATTTAAATGTTTTTAAAAAAATAATTTTATTATTTTAATTTTTTTAATTAAAATTTATTAAATTTAATTTTAAATTAATTTTTAATACACTATAATTAATATATTTAAAAAATTAATTTTTTTTAATAATAATTTCAATAATAATATTAAAAAAATAAATAAATAATCAGATTAGATAAGATGTCTTTTCATTGTTTATAAATGTTTTTAATGGGTTTATAGCCCCTTTTTCTTTGTGAACATTCGCAGAAGTTGCAGACCCAGGTCAAAGTTTCTCAGCCCAACCCTACGCATACTTGTCAACCTTTCATCTGAGCTCCATTTCTCTCCACAAAGTATGTGTATATATATATATATATATATATATATATATATATATATATATATATATATAATTAATTATATCTTCTGAAAATTTTTAATGTAAGGTTGCTTGCTCTGTACGTAAATTACACCAACCGTGTTCTAATTTATAAATTATTTTATTGTGATTTTAAACTTTAATTTATTATGATAAAATATTTAATTTTAATTTTATTTAAAAAAAATTCATCTAACTATAGCAGATTTTTAAATTTAAAAAAAAAATAAAGTCTATCTCAAAAATAAAATTACATTTTATTCTTTTTTATTATTTTTTCTCATTTTTATAATTAAATTATTAATAATTATTTATTAATAAAATTATTTAATTTTATTTATTAATATAATTATTAATTATATATATAATGTATTAATTAATTCTTATTATGTTTTGTACTGAGCTGACAATGTCAACTCGCTGAAAAATGTGGAAATGATGAGAAGAGGCCTTGAAAGAGGAGCAAGAATGGAGAACAAGTTTTGTTCAAGAAAATTTGTTACCTGAAATATCTCAGCTACCCACAATCAAAAAAAATAATTTGAATAATAATAATAATAAATACTTAATAATTGTAAAATAAAATAAAATAAATAATTTTATTAATAAATAATCATTAATTAATTTAATTATAAAAATGAGAGAGAAAAAGTGAATGAAAAAAAAAAATAAAATGATAAGTTTATTTTTGAGATAGAGATGAAAGAATAATTTTATCTTTTTTAACTCAGAACTTACCATTATAATATAAAAAGACTTTTTTTAAAACAAACCTGTAATTTTATTATAATAAATTAAAATTAAAAGAGAAAAATAAGCAATCTTCTATATTTAGAGATTGTTGATATAATTTACTTTTTCTTTTTTTACCTGCAAGTTTCTTGATTATTATTATTATTATTATTATTATTAGTTAAACCATAACGCCAAAATTGAAAAATTTTTCAAATGGGATGGAAGAAATTATTGGGATATTATTATTATTATTATTATTATTATTATTATTATTATTATTATTAATGAAAATTCAATCTTCAATAGATGAATAAAAGAAATTAAAAAAAAATCCCCAATACAGAGAGAGAGAGATATTATGGTTGTGCAGTTGAACCACAAAACTTTATTGTTATTATAAAGAAATTCAAGTCACTATCATGCACCTAATAAGCATACTCAAATAATCTTATCTACGTAATAATAAAAATATATAATTCAACAATTTAATAAAAATAATAATTAAATTTTTTTATATTTTTAATTTAAAATAAAAATATGGCTGAAACAGTGTGAAGGTGAGAGGTGAGAAAATGAGAGGATGAAATGTTGAGAGGGAAAGTACGATGGTCGTTCAAGTGAAGCTACGATCTAAAGAGTAGCGTATTATTTGGAAATTATTAGTTTTAAAAAAATAGAGAGAAATTTCACCACGCATTTTAGGTCAATAAAATTTACTTTTTTTTTTTTAAATAATTTTTGTGTTGGGTTATGATTGAGGCAATTTTATTATTTAAAATTAAAAGGTTTATCTATAAATGAGAATTCATGTAAATATTTAAATATTAAATGTTTTTAATTTAATTGGTATTTATATAAGTATGACTTATTATATTTATGTAATCTTAATCTTCGAATTTAGAATAAATAATTAATATTTTATTATAAATTAAATTTTAATTTTCAAAAATTAACAATTATTTATGAAAAAAAATCTCATTCACTTATTTTAAATTTTAGTTTTTTTTTATAAAAATAAGAAAATATTTCATTATATAGAAATTGATTACAAATCAAAAGTATAAATCCAACATATTATATTTTTATACAAATAAAATCAACCAATCATATAAAAAGTGTAAAAAGTTTAAAAAATTTGACAACATTAACAAAGCATGTAAATCGACCGATAAGCAAACTGCGCACTTTACTCATTTTTTTACAAGTTTCACCAAATAACCTCCTATTTATATCTCTTACAGAAGAAAAATTTATACTTTATTGAGTGTTTTTCTTAAAAAAATATAAAATATCTCAATAAAAAGAAAAAATTAATAAAAAAAAAAAAATTAATAAAAAGAAAGAGATTGCCACCCATAAAAATACACACCAGTAGTCACTTAAAAGAAAAATTAAAGAGAAAAAAATTTAAAGGAAAGGCAGAGCTTTCATTTAAATTTAAGTTGAGATAACATATAAACACGAAATCATCACATCATCTTTACAGCATAAATATTGTTTGACTTAATCAACGGTGGTATTGTGTCCATAGATTTGATCTTTTGACTAAAAGATTAAGTTACCAATTGAAAAGCCTAATAAAAAGAGAACCAACTTAATTTTTCAATGAAGATGTTGGAAAGTTGAGGTCTCATTTTTCCATCCTGTGGTGTTAATTTGTCCATGTAACAATATTTTGATGCTAAAGTAATCACTAATCCTTCTCCTTCTCACTAATTTTTGAATTCTGATTTCTCTTTATTTAATTTAAAATATAAATTTTTAATTAAAATTTTCACTCAAAATTTTATAATTTTAGAGACGATTTTATTATAAAATTAATTAATTAAGATAAGATTTTATTTATAATTTTTTTTATTTCATTAAAATTATTAGCTACTCTTCATTGATGATACAATAAATAAATGAAATTAGTGCAATGAATTAATAGATGCATGCATTAGACTTTCTATCACCAATGACAAAATGAAAAATGAAAAATGAAAAATTCTTGGTGGATGACCTAATTATGCCTTAATAGGTGTCCACATTAGACTTTCCTTTCCCTTTGCAAGGAAAAAATCTAGAACACGTGTCAACCATGAGTGCATGTTCTAACCAATTAATTATGGACCCCAAGAAATTAAAGAAAGATTCCAACTAAGTAAAATATTGCTATAATTTCCATCAAAGTTTAGACAAAAAGTTGATAGCGAAATAGGGTAATTTAATTAAAAATTGTAAATTTTTTATTAATTATGAAATGTATTTTTTTATAATAAAACTTTTTATCCAAATTATAATAAAACTTTAAAAAATAAAAAAAAATTCTTAAATTTTATTCACTATAATTTAAGGAATAAATATGTGCATGTATTTAATAGACAATAGTGAATGTGAAAAAAAAAAATTTATATGCTGAAAAGTGGACAACAGCTTTATTGTATGGTCAAACTATAAGAACATCGGTGTAACAATGGAATTACATAAAAATGAATCACACTCACGACTAATTAATTAATGTAATTTTTTCATCACAATCTAATGCAAGAAAGCTACAACGATCGACAAGAAGGTGGCGGAGAGACCCGCGACGCTCAGGGACCTAGCAGAGCTGTCTGGTGGAGGAGGGGCGGTAGTTGGAGATGGGGAAGATGGAGTTGTGGAGGATGGTGGTGTGGTGGTGCCGCTGCCGGTGACATTGATGGCTAGCTTTTGGCCAGCAGAGCAGTGACCGGAGATGGTACAAATGTAGAAATGCTCACCGGCAGTGAGAGTGATTCTTGTTGGTGCGGTGGTATTGAGAGAGATTGGGTTATTGGTATTGCATGAGTCATAATTTTCCTTTGTCACCTCAGCCACATCATGTGCTCCACTGTTATAGTTGAAAACTGCAAAAACAATGAACAAGGAAAAAAATTAGAAAAATAAAAGATCTAACTTGTTTTGGTTGTTTAACTTTTTTAAACAAAAATATTGAGCTCTTTATCGTTCCGATTCGTAATAAAATACAAGTTTATAAAAGTATAAGTCTGCATTCTTACCAAGAATGTCATTAACAGAAAAGTCTTGGTTTGAAGCCCAATTGGTATACAATGCAGCATCCCCAGTCGGAATAGTCCAGCCTGTGTTATCACCAACGGTATGTTGTGTCTGAGCCACAGAGCTCTGAATCAAAGCAGCGATAACAACTGCTGCGAGAAATGCCATGCTTGATTTTCTTGCCATTGGGATGAGTTCTGAAGGTCAGGTCGCCCCCTGTAATATGGTTTTACTCTGTTTCTGTCCTGTTAAGGGAGACTCTGTTTTCCCTGAGTGTGTAAGCAAATGCTTGTGGCCTTTCCAATTTATAGAAAGTGTGTTGAGGCCTCAGGACATTGCCGGCAACAAGTGAATAATTATGGGCCGTTGGATGGAGGACAGGTGTATGATTTTAAGGAATATGATGAAGCTTGAGTTGAGCTAATTCCTGAAGGTTGCGCGGCCGAGATATGGGACTTCCAGAAATCGTTGAGGACATTGCCGCGTAAGAACTCGCCAAATCTTACGACTTTGTGCGTTTACTAGTCAACAATATTGTTTTTAATGTGAATTAGAGTAAACCCACCAATTAAATAATGTTAAGCTTTCCTAATCTTGGGCCACAATCTTCAAAGAACTGGGGCAATGAAAGTTTCATGGCTCTGAATGTAGTCGAGAGACTACGAGATGTGAAGCGTGATATTGTATTTTCAAAAATGAAGACTTTGTTAATGATCGCAACTTTGAGTTTGGAAGCCTAAACCAAACTAATTCTAAGCTACTTTTGTATAGGTTTAGTATGAAAATTCATGATTTATAATTATATATGAAATCTAATTTTTTTTTTCTCATTAATATATATATATTAGAAAAATAAGGACACAAATAAGATAATCATACATTTACCAGAAAATATTACGTATTTCACACTCACATATATTTAAAAGTATTTTTATAATATTTATGTCATGATTAAAGTTTAAGATATTTTTATGAATGGGTTAATTGTATTATATATGCCACTGTATCAAGGAATCTTTATCTAGTGCAACCATTATATATATAATTGCTTAATTATAATTATTGATTATGATGAAACTCACCACAATCAATGGTTATCATGAAATTATTATATGTATATCAATTTCATTGTATAATTTTTCCTACATCAAAAGAATAATAATAAGATTCAAACTTAAAATCTCTTAGGCTGAATGCAATCTGAATTAACCCCTTAAAATATTAATAAATATATATATTTTAGAAGATTAATAATATATATTTACCATGTCAAAACAACAAATAAGAAAAACAAGAAAATAGTTGGACCAAGGAGTAAATAGGACGTAGTCAATTTTAGAAAATTAGCCATAGGGATTTCTTGTTAATTAACCGTAAATTACTTCCTTTTGATCCTTTCTCTTTCCAAAACCCATTTTGACACTCAAAAGTCCTTCATGCACATATTTCTTTGACCTTTTCGTATTCCCACTATGTATAATATTTCTCCTCACATAATGGCATATGTGTGCATTAACAAAGCATTACCTCTTCAAATATATATATATATATATATAAAGCAAACAGATTTTCTCCTGATGCTACCACATAGAATTCTAAAATAATTATATTTATGCCATATGACACTATCTAAAGTAGTCAAATTTTTTCATGTACTAAATGATAATGCCAAGTGGTAATATTAAATTGAATTTATTGCTAGTAATATTTTCTTCTTCCCATATATGCCAATTATATTAAATTGAATTTATTGCTAACAATTTTTCCCTTACCTCATTTCTCAATTTTATTGATAGCAATTTTTTTTTCCTTATTTAATTTTTAAGTTATAATCCAAATTTAACTTTTTACTACCTAAATGCACATAAAAAGAATCTTCAATATATCTAAATACACATATTTTCTTTTTTTATCAATAGCAAAGTTCAATTTCTTGAGTATAAGAAATTAAGAGAATAATATTCTATTATCTGTAATCCAAATTTTATAATTTGTGAATTGTAATGATTTTTCAGACTTGAAGTGAGGCAAAGAAATCATTACAGGTCATGTGTCTTCATTTGAAGGTTGTACTATAAATATATTATTAAACTAGCATAATACCCATATTATGCATAGGTAATTTATGATTTTTATTTTTTAATTTAATTTTTAATTATATTTTAAATAAAATAAATTATTACTATTAAATTAATTTTAAATTAAAATTTATCTCTTATTTAATTTAATTTGAATAAATTTTTACCTATCATAATAATAAATTTTTAATCAATTTATATTATAATTAATTAAAATATCTATTTAATTCTCTTTATACATTTATTAAGAGTAATTTTTATGATTATTTTATTTAAAATGTAATTAAAGTACTTTATTTAAAAAATAATTTAAATTTCATAAAATTTTTATATTTTATCTCATAATTTATATAAATCGATATTTATTTTTTATAAAATATAGAAAATACATTAAATTAATGAGAAAATAATATTATTTTAAAAATATATAAATATAATATTTTTTGTTATTAATATAATAAAAAATTATCAAATTGCCAATAATGAATTGAATTATTTAATTTCAGTAATAATGAAAATACATAATATTATTATAAATTAAAAATAACATTCTATTATATTATTTTTAAAATTACTACATCTAAATGTAAATTTTTTTTATTAATCTTAATTTTTTTATAAAATAATTATTTGACAAAAATAGTTATCACTTTACATAAATTTATAATATAAAATAAATACATTTCATAAAAGTTATAATTTTAAAATGTTATAATTTTTTATTATTAAAATAAATACTATAAGAACATACTATTTTTCAAATGGCAGATTCCATGATTATAATGTTAAGCTTTCCAAATCTTGGGCCACAATCTTCAAAGAACTGGGGCAATGAAAGTTTCATGGCTCTGAATGTAGTGGAGAGACTACCGAGATGTGAAACGTGATATTGTATTTTCAAAAATGAAGACTTTGTTAATGATCACAACTTTGAGTTTGGAAGCCTAAACCAAACTAATTCTAAGCTGCTTTTGTATAGGTTTAGTATGGAAATTCATGACTTACAATTATATATGAAATCTTTTTTTTTTTTCAATAATATATATATGTATTAGAAAAATGAGGATACAAATACGGTAGTCATATACTTACCATAAAATATTATGTCTTTTATACTCATACATTTAAAAGTATTTTTACAGTATTTATGCCATAATTAAAATTTAAGATACTTTTATGGATGAATTAATTGTACTATATATGTCACTACATTAAAGAATCTTTATCTGATGTAACCATTGTACATATAACTGCTTAGTTATAATCATTAATCATGATGAAACTCACGTGTAACCCACTACAATTAATAGTTACTATGAAATCGTTGTACGTATATCAATTTCATTATATAATTTTTCCTACATCAAGAGATTAATGATAAGATTCAAACTTGAAATCTCTTAGGCTAAATGAATTATTCTTAGGCTAAATGAATTATTGTCCTTGCAATTTGAATTAACCCTCTAAAATATTAATAAATGTATATATTTTATAAGATTAATAATATATATTTACTATGTCAAAACAAGAAATAAGAAAAACAAGAAAATAGTTGGACCAAGGAGTAAATAGGACGTAGTCAATTTTAGAAAATTAGCCATAGTGATTTCTTGTTAATTAACAGTAAATTACTTCCTTTTGATCCTTTCTCTTTTAAAAACCCATTTTGACACTCAAAGTTCATCATGCACATATTTTTTTGACCTTTTCATATTCCAACTGTATATAATATTTCCCCTCACATAATGGCATATGTGTGCATTAACAAAGCATTACATCTTCAAATTATATAAATAAATAATGGGCAAGCTATACTATATTCATTGATTAAAAGTGTTTTCAAATTAATTGAATATTAATTTAATTGAATATTTATAATTTGAAATTGATCTTAAAAACCCTTATCAATTATTGATATATCTAGTTAGAACTATATAATATAAATAGTTTATCCCAAATTAATATGGCAGAGATAGAGTCCCTAAAATTTTTTTAGGGGTCAATAATATATATAAAAATTAATTTAAAAATGTTGTACATTTATTGTCTAGCATATTATATATTTAAAAAAACTGCTATAGTAGAGTGCAATTAAATTGTAATTTTTTTATATAAATTTTATATTATCTCTAACATAATAAAAATAAAAATTATTTTTAGAAAGGACCAACAATTAAAACAAAATGAAAAATTTTCTTCCTAAATGCTACCTATATATGTATATTTACAATGATTTTAAAAGGCTTAGAGGCCAAGGCTACCATTTGTCCCCTTGCCTCCGTTCCTGAATACGGGACAATACACTACTCTCACATCTAGACATAAATATTTGAAGTATAAAGTTTACTTGCAAATACAACTGTAAGTGACCTAATATTAAAATAAGTATATTATGATATCATATAGAGAAAATAAATCAAGCCTAATTCTACCTAAATACTAACTCAAGAGATTTATTCAAATTTTATATATAATACAGATATTTTATCCCAAACTAATATGAAATAATATACCCATATTATCAAGATTGATAAATTCTCTTTGTCATGGTAGTTTAGGTAAACTGAGAATATGACTTGGTCGCCAAGGGATCATGACTCCTTTGTAAGTAAGGCTTGCATATAGGGCATTGGCTTGCATCAACCCAATCAAGTATAATTAACTTCAAAAATTTTATTATTTAATTTTTCATCGTCTGAAAGGGATAGAATGAAACTTTTTCTTCGTTGTTTTTTGGTCAAATTTTGATTGCTTTATTAGTTTAAGTCTTTATTTTAAAAAATTTACATTCTGATCTTAATTAAATTTTGTGAAATAAAATAATTATATCGTTTCTTCCCATTTCTTTTTCATGGATTCTTAGAAGGATTGGAAAAATAAGAGTACCTTTCACGTCGGAAGCTTTATATAGATATATATGACCTGGTCAGCATCTTACAGTGTGTTTTGCCTATTTATTCAAACTCTTAGAAAATATTGTAGCTCAATATGCTGCAATCCATCTCCAATACCTAACTTTTTCTCATTTGTCATATTATTTTTATGAGCATTGTTGATTAATCTAAAGAGTATAAAATCAAGAAATTAGATCTTCAATTCATATGCATTTATAAATATGCTAAATCCAAATTAGAAGTCAAATTTTGTAAAGTTGTACCTTTTGTGAATGTGCTTTCCTAAAAGACAGGTGATATTTATATTGACCTATTTTCGCAATGCATTCAATGGTTTTATACATACATTGAATTATTATTGGAGTTATCGTAAAAAGAATTTACTTAAATTTTAATTTATTATAAACTCAAAATATAAATATATTCGAACTTTATTCATTTTATAATAGCAGATAGATTATTTTTCCTTTTTTTATTTTCAATGATTCTTTAAAATTCGAATGTGGTTACCGTCATATTTTTTTTATGATGAATGATCATGTTACTGAACTTAGACTTGGCTATCAAGCCAGTTGCAATTCGAATTGGCTTAAAACCCTGAAACCTCATGTTTTTAATTCTAGTTTTGGTTTTAGTTTTGGTTCTAAGTAGATCTAAATTCAAATCAAACGGTCCATAATTTTTCTACTTTTTTTTTTTTAATTTAAAAGCAATTTGGTTAGAATCTAATTCGATTCTGGTTCATTTAAGATCCAAGTCAAATACAAGTTTGATAAGTTTCAAATCGATTTAAAGTGATCTGGTTTTGATCCGATTCCTATTCTGAACCGGCCTGGTCTAATTGTTCTCTTTCGGGCTTTTGACAGGCAAGGTTCTTCATTGCACATTTGTTGCCTGGTCTAATTTGCTGCCGTTCTTAGAAAGAAACAGGATATTACTTGGAGGTAATTAAAATCTGTTTTCAACATGTAGTTGGACTTATTAGTTTGGTTTTAATACTTGGACTAACCCATGTTGGGAATTAGTAATAAGAAGGCAATGTTTTTAGTCTCAATTTTACGAAAACTTTTTATGATTTTCGACATATTATCTTCTTGTTAATTTTCCTTATAGGCCTACCATCAAGAGAATCCAATAATTTTTTTTTTTTAACTCAGTAATCCTTCAAAATTAACTATTAAGGGATAAATTATTTTAATTTAATTTACGTTTGTTTCATAAAAAATATTTTTTTATATTTTTTAGTGTTTAAAATTTTTAAAAAAATTAATTAATAAAAAATATTTTCTTTAATAAAAATTTATGAAAATATTTTTTATATATAAATCATTTTTCAGAAACAAACAATACTTAATCAATTGATATTTTTCATGAAAATTATTTTTTAAAAGCCCAACATTCAGGGTCTGGATATCCTGTCCATCCCAACATTCAGGGTCTGCCACTTCCTAGAAAAGCCCAACAACATACTGCGTCTAATTATTGAGAAGCCTTTGAACTTTGATGTTAAAAGGGTTTAGGCGATTTTGACAAGTTGACGCCTACTTACTGAGAAGCCCATGAACTTTGATTTAGATGGATTTAATCCACACTCTCAAGCTCTAACATTCCCACATTAATTATAAGAAAAGTTTTCCCCTTAAATTTTTCTTCTTAAGAATTCCTCCATAAAGAATTTTTCTGTTAAGAAATTTCCTCAAAACAATAGCAGTGATTTCCTAATATCTTCAGTGGAGTCATTTGATTAAACATGAAAAGCCCAAAACTCCTATCCTTGAAAATAATTCACTCCCTCCATTTTTTTTTTCTTTCTACCTCATTTCCTTATAATTAACTAGTGGTGAATTTCTTATTGAACAAGAAAAAGTTAAATATTATAAAAAATTTAAAAATTTACGTATTTTTATAATTATAATTAATTTTTTTATTACTTTTAACCTAATTTAAAATTTATTATTTATTGTGATCTGATCAAAGATAATGAATTGAAAGCATTGATGTGGCATTTGATGTGACAAAAATATTATTTTTTTTTTTAGAAAATTTTTTACTTACACTAAGGTGTATAAACACCCAACCAATAAAAAATTATCTATTTATATTTTTAAGTGAGACCTATCGTGATTTTAACTAAAATGATAATGTATAGATAAAAATTACTATTTCTTTTAATATATTGTTACTGACGACTAATATTTTAAAATCACTACTTAGCTGTAAAGGTAGTAAATAGATTGGGTTTGATAGATTTGAATTATTTCTAGTTGTTAATCATTTAAGTTTTGTCTTTTTTTTTTATGGTATTAGTCAAATAAAAAATTCTTAAATTTATGAATTTTAAATTAAATATTTAAAATCCAAATCTTAGAATTCAATCGGAACTTAGATAAATTTTAACAACCGTCCCTGAACTTATATGGTTGTAACATTATAGTTTTTCAACTTTAAAATGTAACATAAAACTTCCTAAACTTTCAAAATTTATATAGAAAATTCCTCTAATTTTCAATTATTGATTTTCCAATTAGAAACTGATGTGAGTAGCTCTCACATGATGTTTTGTTAATATTTCTCTCTCCTTATTTAAAATGTAAAATTATTCTCTCTACACGTGAAAAATTATTCTGTCTACAAAAGAAGAATGATTCAATTTACACATGACTTGAGAAAGAAGAGAAATACTGACTAAACACCATGCTGGAACTGTCCAACTCAGTGTCTAACTGAAAAATAGGTAATTAGAGATTAAATGATTTTACTGTGTAAAATATGAAAATTGATGAGGTTTTATGTTACATTTTCAAGTTGAGAGACTGTAATGTTACAACTAGATAAGATCATGAATGATTATTAAAATTTATCCATCGGAACTTTGTAGTTTATGAATAATTGAAGTTAAAATATTAATTTTTATTAATATTTTTCACCTCTACTTAGCCTAATTACAGATACTATTGGAGAATTTGCCACATTCTTCTCATGCTCACAGGGGGCTGTAAGCTCTTCTTCGATTTTCTTATTCAAAGGCATTGCCTGTTCTATTAATTTCTTTGCCAGAATTAGTGTACATATATATATATATATATAGGGGATAGTGCTATAGATGAGTAGAAAAATTATGAGATTGTGTGATTCTTCTCTAATTTGTTGCTAAATGCATGATGATCAGAGCTGAACATCTCGTAGGTAAAATTCAGGTACATAAAAATATGTATATATCTCACAGAAAGAATATCAATAACATCTCATACAATCGGATATATAGATACAGATGTAAATCACAGACCAATGGAAATGGCCAACACAACAAAATAATCGACCAAATGAGGAACCAAATGAATTATATATATAAATCTAGCTAGTGTGCGTATCTATCTATCTCTAAAACACAGCTATGAAAATGGACAAAAAGGTAATGAAGAATCCAGCAAGAACCCTCGATGGAGCTGAGCTGGCTGGAAGAGGAGAACCAGCCACAGGGCCCTCTGTCACGGGACTGCTTGTGCTGCTGCTTGATGGAGGATGGGCGATGCTAGACGTAGGTGCACTACCATGATCAGTAGTACCGCTGCTGGAGACCACCCTAATGGCTAGCTGCTGACCCAAGATGCAGTGGCGTGGATACGTGGAAGTGAAGAAATAATCCCCAGTAGAATTGAGTAAGATCTTTACAGGACTTGTAGACCAAACTTGGATGGTGCTATTTGTGTTGCAGGTCTCATAGGCTTCCTTGGTCACCAGGGCAACATCTTGTAGTCCATCCACAAAGTTGAAAGCTGAAAAAATTAATTGAAATATATCATTGAAATAGCAAACCAAAGTGTGCCCAGAAAGTATTCTATCATTCTTTTCATTAACGACTTCAATTACCTAGAGTGTCTTCAACGATGAAAGTCTTGTTATAGGCCCAGGTCATGTAAGCGAGTGGACCACCAGGAGGGACAAGCCAGCCCAAGCCATCGCCAACGGTGTAGGTCACTGGTGCTCTGGGAGAGACTGGCGAAGGGGCTGCGGGTGGATGATGAGGATGAGGAGCATGATGGGGTCCAGGGGCAGTTACATAGATGGCTAGCCTTTGGCCTAATGGGCAGTGTGCGTCCATCGTAGAGATAAAGAAGTATTCACCAGTGGTGTTTAAGGTGAAATTTGCCGGACCAGTTGTTTTCAGGGAGATGGGATTCGTTGAATTGCAGGTTAGATATGCTTCCTTTGTGACCCTGGCTACATCTTGTTGTCCAGTAGTGAAATTGAACACTAAAAGAAGAGAAAAAAAATTGAAAAAAAATAGACACAAGAAGAATAATTCACTGTTCCATTGTTTATGCAGAATTCAATCAAAAGGGTGCTGAGTTTTAGTAATCATACAGAGAACATCACCAACTGTGAAGGTATTAATGGCTGCCCAAGTAGCATAAGCGAGGTCACCACCTGGAGGCACCAACCAGCCCAAGCCATCCCCAACAACAAGCGTCTCTGCCATAGAGCAGGGTACAAGTGAAGTCACTGCAATGGCTAAAATGGCTAAACTGATGAATGCTATTCTGGCCATGTCTAATCAAAACTGCCTGAAATTCTGTCTTCACCTTGGAGGGATTTGAGAATTGAGAGCTGAATTTTTTTTGTTAAACATGTGACCTTTTATAGACTGATCAGAAAGCTGAAGAAACTATACCAATTGACAAATTCTTGCTGAACTAAGATTAATTATTTGTCCCTATTGCCATGGACTTGCCATTTCTTGGAAGTTCTTATCTTATGCTTGTCTTAAATTGATTGGCTAGAATAAGTGAGATCTAGAAGCCTTAAAATCAAATGGGTTTGTTAGTAACTATAAACAAATGAGTGTGATAATGATAGAAATGAAGAATATATAACTTGCGACATAAGATTTTGTGTTTCATTGGCTTAGTGAATTTCTTGTGCAATTTTATTTTCATTTAAAGAAATTAAAATCAAAGCACAATTGCACATTTGTCAATGCTGTATGTTGCCGCGTTTTGACAATTTCCCAATTCCTGTTACATGTATAGACGTGTAATGTTCCTTCATAAATCAATAAATAATGGATGGTTATCACAAGCTTCAGTTATTATATACATTGATGAGATGTGATAATTTTATTAATGATTGGATTGCTATTTTATAGTAAGAAAGTTAAGATTTTAAATTTTAATAATTTTTTAAATTAATTTATTACTTTAAAAAAATATTATAGTCGAAATTATCTACCATTTGATAAAAAGACTCATAAAAGAGAAAAAATATTTTTTATGATATGATTTTAGAATTCAAATGCTAGCTACCATATGCAATGACATAAGCATACAATTAGAGATGGTAAAGGAATTGTGTTAGGTGGGTTCAAATTATGAATTTTTTTGAATCAAAATGTTAAATTAAAAAAAAAAAGAATTTCATCCATTTAATTTTTATTAAAACTTGAATTAAATGAATGAAATTCAAATTTTTTTAGTTTCATATAGAATCATATGAGTCATTTACTTAACTTTTAATTTGAAATATATATTTATCTTAGTCGTCAAATTGAGTATAAATTTAAACGAATTATGGATAGGTTAAAGTCCAATAAAAATATCAAATAAAAAAATTGCTACCACTACACAATTAAAATTAGCCCAATCTTAAAAAAAAAAATGTTTCCATATTAGAAAGAGAGCTTTGCTGCTTTTTTTTTTTTTTCGGAAAGTAAAAAACTTATCTATATTTGATTCATCATACACTTAAGATATAAATATTAAAAATAACAATAGAATGAATCGAAGTGAAAATCGCTTTAATTTCTTGTTTTGTTTATATTTTTATTTTAATTTATCATTACATAATATAAATTTATTTATTAAAAATAAATTATAAATTAAAATATAAATTTTGAAATAATATTAATAATACACTTAATTTTTTTTATTAAAATTATAATATTTAAATATATAAATATATAAAAATAAATTATTTTTTAATAAATAATAAGGAATTGGGGCAGGAAGACCTTCTCCCCCATTTTTGTCCTGCACAACATTTATAGGAGTCAGAGCATAATTGAAGAAAATTAATTGAATTTGAGACAGGTTAAATTGAGTTCAAAAATAATTATCATCCCTAATAAATATGTGAATTTCAACTATTTAATATGCAAATCTCTCCATACATGATATATCTTGAGTTCAGATAGGGGAAGTCTACGCTAAAACCATTGTCAAAATAGAAATATTTGGGTCTGCGACTAAAAATCTCTTTCCGTGACTTTAATCTTGCCTTTTGTCACTACCTGATTCTACGGGCTAGACCAGCACTACGACTTGGACTGGTATAAAGCCTCCGAGATCCATAGTAAGCCTCACTGTTCCCAAACCCATAACCAGGACCAAAATTAAGGCTCAATATGCTAATAAAATAAAATAAAATATTATAAATTTATTTAGACCAACCCAACCCAATAACTATCAGAAAAGCAAAATTAGAGGAGCCTAACTTAACCCTGATACCCATTACGTGCAAACTTTTTAATATCATAAAATTTTCATTAAAATATAATGTATTCATAAACCAATGCCATAGTGGAGTTCTAGTTATTAAAAAAATAAATAAATACAATAAACTATTAACTAAAAAGTACAACTGTTGCACTCATTCCATGTAGGCGTTTTAGGGTAGTTTTGCATCTATTTTGCCCTTATATTTTAGTATATTTTATGTTTTTAGCTTTATTTTAGCTTATTTGTTAACTTTAGTTACTTTATATTTTATTTTTGTAATTTTATTATTTTTAATAGGTTTTTGTGGCAAATTGAGGGTCAATGAGTGTATTAGGAAGTGATTTGAAGAAATTTGGAGTTTCCTAAGCATGGAGAAAAGTTGAAGAAATTAAGCCTTGAAAGATCAAGTTAGCCGAAATTTGCTTGAGACTTTGCTTATGATGCTACTCAGGGTATGTTATATTGCTTAACCTTAAGCCACAAGTCAAGCACACCTTAAATCCTACACATTCAAGCTTTCATCCCAAAACCTGTCGAGAATTGCTTGAGATTCTGCTTAGGGTAAGCAGCAGTACTTAAGGTGCAACACAGGTTAAGCTAAAAGTCAAGCATGAGCAGAAAAACTCATTTTATTTCAAACCTGCCGAGATTTGCTGAGGATTTGCTTAACCTTAAGCAGACAGTGCACACTACAGGCCGAAAATTGCTGAAAAAGCTGCTTAGAGTAAGCAGTACCCTAAGTAGACTGCCCAAAACGTGAATCACTCTACCGACTTAGATATTTCTACACCTCATTTCCTATCCACTCCTTGGCTCTTATCTATTTTTAGGGCTACTTATGGACCATATAAAAGTATCATTTTCTAGTTTTTGCCACAAGAGGAAACAATAAGAAACAAAAGAAAAAAAAATTTACAAAAGAGAGAAAAGGGGAGAAGGACGCCATTATTTCTGAGGAAGAGGAGCTGCTGCAACCATCTCTAGAAGCTCCAGAAATAAGAGTTTTGGGTTCTTCTACCTGGGTTTTTCCATTTCTAGTCCTCTTATCATGTTATTCTTTACTTTTCCATCAATTTCTCTTGTAAATATCAACATGAGTGAGTAAACTCTTTGAATTTTAGAGTTGGGAAATATGTTTTAGATTTATCTGTGAATTTGGACTGGTTATTTCCATATTTTATATAAATATGAGTTTTGATTCATTTCTTGTGTGCTTGATTTACTTACCTAATGTTGGTACCCATTGGGTATTGTGTTAATCTTTGATTGAAGGACCAAAAGGTGAAGGTCATTGATAGATAATCAAGGATTGGAACTTAAAATTACCTAGATTTAGAAATAAACTAGGGTTTTAAGAGGAATTAATGATTGGTTACAAAACTTAATGGGTTTTAAAGTAATCAAATATCATACGAAAGTAGGTTTGGTTATCTTAGAACACACTTTGGTTTACTTGAAAAAGATATTAAAGGAATTTAGGATCAATCACCTTCAAACTCTATTTTTTTTTTCTTAAAATTGGAATACCCAAGACAAATCCCAATTAATTTATGCATAAACCCCCAACTCTGGAATCATCTTTATCATAATTAGACTTTGATTTAAATTATCCATTATTAATTTAGTTCAATTGCATCTAGATTTAGAATTTCTTTACTCGCTCTTTACCCATTCCAATTAGATTTATCAATTTACTTTGCTCATTTATATTTACCATTTATTCATCAATCATTAGCTTAAATAATCGCTTCATTCATAGTATGGTACTCAAACAGCAAATCCTTGTGGGAACGATACTTTACTTATCACTCTATTACTTGATACGATCCATATACTTGCGGATCTATGCCATCAAGTTTTTGGCGCCTTTATCGGGGATTTGATTTTTGTTTGATATTGAACGATTGTTTGTTTGGTTAATTTGGGCATTTTATTTTATTTTATTTTTAATTTCTTTTACCATTTTACTTTGAGAATTTGTTTATTTTGTTTTTCAGGTACCTTTATTTTATGAGAAGGACAAAAAGTGAAGAAATCAATTTATTCTTTGATCCAGAAATAGAAAAGACAGCAAGAGCTTTAAGAGCAGAAGCTAAGAGGAGAAAAGCTGAATTTAAAGCTCAACAACAACAAGAAAGAGCACAAGAGCAAGAGCAAGAGCAACTACAAGAAGAGATGGCCAACAACAATAACAACCGTTCCGTGAAGGATCACGCTTATCCTAACATTGGGGATTTCATGCCAAATATCACAAGACCAAGAGTAGAAGCTAATAATTTTGAATTGAAGCCTGCACTCTGTCAGATGGTACAACAATCACAATTTGGGGGAAGTCCAAGTGAAAGTCCACATGTTCATCTAGCACACTTTCTTGAGATTAGTGATATGTTGAAGATAAATGGAGTTTCTGATGATGCAATTCGACTCAGATTATTTCCTTTTTCTTTGAAGGACCGAGCTAGAGAGTGATTATATTCTTTTCCACTGCGTTCTATCACAACATGGGATGAACTTTCTCAAGCATTTTTAGCTCAATATTTTCCACCAAGTAAGGCAGCTAAGCTAAGAAATGAGCTGACTTCTTTCAAACCTAGAGATGATGAGAGCTTGTATGAAGCATGGGAGAGGTACAAGGATTTGCAAAGGAGATGTCCACACCATGGGATTCCTAAGTGGATGCTTTTTCAACACTTTTACAATGGAGTTTCACCAGCTATTAGAATTGCAATTGATGCATCCTCTGTAGGTGATCTTATGGAGAAATCTAAAGATGAAGCTTTTTCTGCTCTAGATAAAATTGCTTACAATAACTACCAGTGGAGTTGTGAGAGGAATGAGATCAAGAAACCAACTGGAGTTTTGTTTTCTCATGTTTTTCTCACATTTCTACGTAGCTTCATAATCGGAATAATGGTCCGTAGTACTTTAACCAATACTATTTACTCATCGATTGCTTACCTCATGTGCCCAGTTTCTTATGGGCTTCTGTCATAAGTTAGATTCAAATTCATTTTAATTTTAGAGGTAAGCAAATCTGTGTGCTAATGGATCTACTTTTTCTAGGACCTCGTATGATCCTATGGGTGAGAACTTAGTTTTACTCTTTTCTTATCAAATCTCTTAATCATTTGATGTAACCTTCAGTTTAGTTTAAAATATTTTAGTCTTTTTTTGTTGTTGTTTTAGCAATTACTTTCCCTTGTGGTCTTCTCTTTTTTTTTTTTTTTTTTTTTTTTTTTTTAAATTTTTGGTCATATATGAACTACTTTTCTCTTTCTTGGCCATAGGTCCATAACTATTATCTTACCATCTCCATTTATGACCAAGGCCTATGTGTTATTTTGCACTATTTTGTTTGCTTTGGTTTAACTTATTTCTTTCTTGATAAAATAGTTCGGGGTATCGTTATGCATCTTAAGTAAGTTGTTTGCCTTGGTGGCAATTCCTCATCTAATGTTTTTCTCATTTCTTACTGTTCTATTTATTTTTATCTATCGATATTTTATAACTTATTTTGCACTGATGTGTAGTTATTACTTTCTTTTGTACTAAAGTATAACCTTTCAATATTCTAACTTTAGAGTTTTAAACTCCAGGTTAGGACTTTCAAACTCCTTTCCAATAAGAAAACTTTATCTTATCATAACTATACCAAAACAGATGCGTTTGCAACTATTCTTATTTTTGTGTACTATTGGGTAGTACGTAGCTCTACACAATAAATCCCAAGTCAGTACTGTAATCTGCAGCTTACAGCACAACATCAAGAATATTGTATAGTTACTACGATACATCCCAATATATCAAACTTCCCTATATCTTATTTCTTTCAAATCTACTAATATCTTAAACTTATTTTGATTATGGTACCCACTGACATTTATCAGCAGTAATACCTTTACTTGCATCTAAGGTAGCTATGTTACTATAACTTACTTTTAGGTTCTCTTGTCTTACCTAATTAGGCTTACTAATTAACTTTACAAATTCTTAACTGACAAACTCTTCCAAAATTAATTTTAAAAAGACTAGTCATTAACATATCAATTTTTTTTTTTAACACATATACATATCTTAGTTAAGAATTGAAAAAATACTAGCCACAATGTCAAAAGTCTCATCCTCGTCCCTCTATCGCATAGTGTATACTTTAGCTGGAGCATCACCTTGTCCTGGCTGATTCACAGTACTCTGACTTCCAGGTGTACTACCCCTACCTCTGCCTCTGCCTCTACCAACTGCTGGTGAACTCTTCGGGGTAGAAACTTGGGCTGATCCTTCTAACGTGGTAAATGATCCATAACGGTGTGGACTTACACAATCTGTAGCAAAATGACCAGTCTCACCGCAATTAAAACGTGCTTCTATAGCTCTATAACATACTCCACTGTGTGGTTTACCACAAGTTTCACAAAGTCGATCCGACAGCATATTTCTGCGTGTCTGTTAAGTTTGCTGATCGGATTGGGATGGTTTCTGTCCAGAAGATCTACCTCTACTCGATTCACGCGAGCTAGATCCTCCAAAATGTTTTCTTTTCCCAGAGCCACTGTTTGTAGCTTGGCCAGTAACCCTTTCAGTTTTCACTTTCTCTTTTGTACTCTTTTTCACTGCCCATTCTGATTTTATCCTTTCCAGTTTCAGGGCTTGTAAAATTAATTCAGAAAAATTCTAGTGTCGGAACCCCACCACTTGCATTCTCAAGCTAGGCCTCAACCCAGCCTCAAACCTCTTACACCGGTCTTTGGGAGTGGTGACCAAGCTTCAGACATAGTGGCTTAATCGAGAGAAATCTCGCTCATACTCTGCTATAGTTCTATCTCCTTGCTTCAAACTTAAAAACTCTTGCAGCTTCATGTTTACATAAGTATTAGGGACCCACTTCTGTCGAAACTCCCTTAAAAAGTCTACCCATGTGAGAACTGGTGGCTCTACCAGGCTGTGGGGGATGGTCTTCCACCACTCATATGCATCCCCTTGCAGAAGTGATACTGAATATTCGAACTTCAACTCTTCAGCACACTGTAGTTTTCTGAAAACCCGTTCCATCCTCTCTAACCACTGTTCTGCTTCCAGTGGAACCACTGTTCCTTTGAATTCTGTAGCTCCAAATTTTATTAACTTCTCATATTGCCGAGCTAGAGGCTGTGGTTGTGCTGCAGGTGCTTGCATCTGAGCTTGTGGTGGCACATTTTCCGCCATTTGTTGAAAGAACACAGCCATCTGTTGTGCAAACTGAACAGGAAATTGCGGTGCTTGAGGAGGAGCTAGAGTGGCTGACCCACTCACATTCTGGAGTACTGGGGCTTTTCCTCGGGCCTCAGCCTCGACAGATTGCTCTACGGAATGATCTCCCTCTTCCATTCTGTTTTCCAGAAATTTTCTACTCTCTGACAACAAACACAAGGAGGTTGACCTCCGTTAGTGCATATTCATGATGTAAATATGTCATATGTATCAAACATTTGAGCAGTTGTATTTACCGACAAAATATTTCAAAATCACAGTTCAAAATTTATTTTAAAACCTTTGCTCTGATACCACTAAATATGTCACACCCTACCTCTCCGTAAGATGTAACATGATCCCGTAGTACATCTAATGAATTACCGTACTTCGCCTACCAGTAACCCATTAAATATACTACAAGGAATTTTAAAACAATTTTCGTTCATTTTTAAATTGGTGGGTAAAATTTTTTTTTCAAATATTAAAAACCTTTATTTAAAGTCCAAACCTAAATCAAAATTTTTAGATATTTAAAATCTATATTTGGGAAAAACAGTTCTTCAAAACCTGTGAAAAACACTTTCAGATAATTTCATTTCACAGCCTCAATCTCTAATAATATCCCAAAACAATACAGTCAACCACAATTTAAATCAAAATTCACTTTTCAAAATATTGTTAAAATAATTCCATTCATAAATGTGGCATTAAAATTAATTTTACATACACAATCTTAATATACAGAAAGAAAATCTAAAATAATATTATTACAATTTTATCTGTACAACTGCTCAAATTACAGAGATACATATGCATACTATCATATTTACATCAAATTAAATTATCAGAGTATAGAGAAATACCCGCACAAAAATTTTTCAACTGTGCTCTTCTCTGACTGTATCAGCTCATTCTGTTGCTATGTCCTTTTCTCTATCTGCGACAACAAGTTAAAGCTATCGCTGGGTATAAAAATATTTAGTGGTGCACAATAAATATAAAATGAAAAATATAAAATATTTATGAACAATTTATATTTTAAAAATCTCAAAATCGCATTTCCCAATTTTTCAAATCACATTTATAATAAATCATAATTTTCAAAGCTTAATATAACACAACATTGATCAAACAATTTAATAAACATAGTATTGCCAATCAATAACACAACTTAGGCCATGACACAAAATTTCCAAACATGCCGTGTTGTACACCACGACAAGGCAAACTCACCCCACTAATCAAAATCAACGAGGGAGGTGGCTAGCTAGCTAATGAGTACTCATCCAAACTCACCCCTCATGTCGACACCATATTTTGGCCGATCCCCAGAATTAATAAACTTTGAAACCGATCCCCAGAATCAATAAACTTTGAAACAGATCCCAAATATCAAGTATCCCTTAGACTATTAAATCACTCACCGACCTCTCAAACCCATTGTCGAATCTCCGGACCAGTCAAGTACATTCCTGATCTCTGTTGACAAACGAAATGAACTGACACTAGATCTTTTCTTACAAGTTTTATTGCCGATCTCCCTTTCAAAAGTTTAAGAATAATCAAAGGTTCCGTTCCGGTTTAAGGATGATCCCGATCTTAAATGTTCAAGCCAAATTTCTAATTTTAATCAAGTTCCGTTTAGCGTTGGTTCTCTACCGATCTTATGCTCATTGTGTTTTCCGATCTCTCACACTTGGGTTGATAATCACTTTCAGTTATTTCAAGATACTCAAACAATCAAGTGTTTAATAATTTAGAAATTTTCCGATCACAACCATTCATCGAACAAAAGAGGCATTCCATTTCATTTCATTTCAAAAATTTGTACAAGTTATTCAGCTGGAGGATCACCCCCAGCCTGATTTACATTTTGTCCGTCTTCTCCCTCACTCTCAGCCTCACCCTCACTATCCCTCACCCTCAGCCTCCTCCTCACTATCCTCACCCTCGCCTCCGGGAGCCAGGTCGGCCATCCAAGAGAAGTCCTCCTCTGGGTAACACTTCTGGAGCTCGGCCAAGAGATCCTTGTGAGCATTCACATAAGCACCGGCTATTCCTGTCACCATCTCTTCATCTTTTGCCTTAAGCTCCTCAGTAAGGTGAGCGACCTGAGCAGTTTCGTTGGCCCGGAGCGCCTGGACTTCTCCAAGAGCATGATCCCTTTCAGCCAGAACATGAGCCTGTTCGGCCAGCTTATCCTCATAGAACTTCATACCCCCCTCAATTTGAGATATGTAATCCTGAGCGGATGAGAGTTGGGATCGGAGGGATGCCACTTCTTGACTCTTCTTCTCGACCTCCTTACCCAGGCGGTGAGCCTTTTCCCGGACTATGTGCTGGTTCACCAGGCACTCTACATTCAGACTCATGGATCGGGTCAGGATATCGTCAAGATTGTCCGAGACAATCGGTCCCGATCCTCCCAAGGCGGATGGAAGACCCCAAGACTTTGGCAAAACACAGGTTCTCCCGAACAGTCGGTTCTTCTCCGTGAAGCGACAAGACTTGAGGGCCACGAGGAGGGGGCCTCGCAGAAGGTTGAGAAGGACCCCCTTCTGTGCTTGGAGCAACTGGAGGAAGTGGAGGCGGCTCATCTCGTTGAGGAGGAGATCGGACAGCTTCTGCGACCGGCGGTCCCGAAGGTCGAGACGGGCCTCTTTGTATCTCCCCAGGTTCATGGCCGGGTGTTTGACGCAGTTCCGAACGCTTCATCTCTTTTACCTTCCGGGAAATCTCTCTTTCTTTCTTCCGCTTCTTGGAACCCTCACCACCCGCCATACCTGCACAAAGAAGAGGTCAGTGAGATCGCTAAGGTCCTGAGATCTGAGAAATAGAAAGTACCGATGTCAAGGTCAGAGAGCGGAAGTTCGCGATCTTGGCCGGTAATCAGCTGTATAGTCCAATGATGCAGCTCGGCAGTCACCGCATCTAAACAAGAGAACTTTTGAGTGGCCGCCTGATTCTTCAGTTCCATCACTATTAGGCCTTCCTCCTTATTCAGGGTAATACGCTTTGGAATCAAGGGCCCCTGGTGCCACCAGCTACGGGGGAAGTCCTCAAAGCAGTTCGGGTTTTTACTCCTCAGAATGAAGAAGCGGTTCTTCCAATTCTTAAGGGAGGAGGGTAGATCGGTAAAGAGCCCACAATGAGGCTTCGCCTGAAAGAACCAGTGCTCATCGTCCTTTCGGCGAGTTAGCCTGTGCAATTCGGCAAACACCTTAGCCGTAGGACTGATTCCCTTAGCTCGGCACAGGCCTCGGAAGGCTACTAAGATCCGCCACGAGTTAGGGTGAACTTGGGCAATGCACACTCGGTGAAATTTTAGGACCTCTTTGAAGAAGTCGTCCAGAGGAAACCTAAGACCGGCCTTTAACTGTTCCTCGTATATACATAACCATGTCATTCTCTTCAAAGAAGTGATCGGCTCGGTGATCGCCGTGACACCGGATAAGTTCGTACGCTTCAGGACGAATATTGTACTCCTGGCTGAACGATTGCAGATCGGTTTCTTGCAAGATTGATGGCAGCTCGTCCATAGGAAGATTCTCCCTCCCTGAAGAAGGTACAAGCCTCGATGGTGCGGTCCGCCCCCGAGCTGGAACGGAGACCCTAGGAGGTTCTGGTCGTGCGCTTGGCCCGACCACCTCTACTTCATCAGATGACCACGAGAACTGAATGAAAGGAGGACTCGTCGCTCTCTAACCCTCGGCGCCGCTCATTTTCAAAGGAAATAAAGAATTTAAACTAAAAGAAAGATCTAAACCCTTACCGGAGCTTGATCGGAGTCGGAAGAGCTTGAGAAAACGAGAGAATTTTGAAGTTGTTTGCGAGAGACTGAAAATGATATAAGGGAGCAACTGGCTAACCCCACCCCTATTTATACTCGTCCGAGCATTTAATGCTCACGGCATCCCAGGCGGTGCATCGGTCAGCGGGATCTGCCAGCTGTTTCTGACACATCTCATGAATATTCCGGAAATTCCATAAAGAGATCGGCTAAATAGAGATCGGCAGATTAAGATAAATCTTTTGAATTGCAGATCGTTTAGGGCCATTTAAATTAAAGGTCAGATCGGGTAAATACTTCAGAGATCGGAAAATAATTAATGCAATAATCGACAAAATAAAGTCTTTATTTTCAAAAGATCGGATTACATCATTTGGGCGATCTCTAGAGATCGGATTACACTAAACTTGGATTACATCATTTCTGTGATCTCTAGAGATCGGATTACATTGAAAGAAAAATACATCATTTGGGCGATCTCTAGGGACCGGAATGTCACATTGTGACTGATCCAAAGGGGTGTCATCGACCAAAACCGAGGCGCTGTCGGAACACCCAATGTGGAGGAAAGCTGCTGTCGGAACACCCAATGTGGTGAGAAGCCGGATAAACTTGGAAGAGCAACCGTCAAGGGTCGGCAGAACATCAGCAATTTGCTCGGCCAAAATCAGTTCGCCGATTATGCCAGTTGAACGACTCGAGATCGGCACGATCGAGGTCCGCAATCCAGATCGGTTAATTGATTCAGTTCTCTCACCATCATCAGATAAGGTTATCGCTATTATCCGATCACCGGGATCGTAAATTTTCAGTCGAGGAACAAAGAAGTCTATCCGAAGGGATCATGACCACAATCATGGCGAACTTCACGAGCAAATAGAATCGAAAGTAAGAAGGAAGAGAGGAAAATCGAATGAGGGAAGTTTTCTTCTGTCAGGGGTATATATAGGGAGAAACCAGGCATTTATTGCTAAGCAGAAAATGAAGCAGACGCTTCGGGAATCGAGGGGAAATTAATGCTTTGACCGGACCGGGCCTAAGTAAGGAAAAGATCGGAATAATAGAGATCGGAAGATGGGAGACCAGCATGAGAGATCGGAAAAGGAGTGTGTAAAGGAGATCAGAAAGAGGGAAGATTGGAAGGCAAAGAGAATAAGACAAATCCCAATAACTGTCGCCAGAATCAAAGCCGAGGTAGTTAAAGCGTTGTAGACGAGATCTCCACCGCACGCCTGAGAATCGCCCGCAATGCTGACAGATGCCAGCGTACGTCAGGACATCGCGGTACATCCTAATCTCTACCGTTGATCTTACTTGTAAGGACGAGCTCGGAGCCCTCGGATCGAAGAAGAAAACGACAAGATCAGCGCCTTTCACTCCTAGCCCTCGGATCCTCTTTAATTCCTGAGCCTCAGATCATGTCCTTCGAAATCCTGACCCTACATCTCCCTCAAAATAGATCCTGACCCTTCACGGGGGGGCACCCGGTTCCTATAAATACCTGCACGAAAAACTGTTCAGGGGACGGGCAAAAAGAGAGGTAGTTACTATAGTGGAAGAACTCTGAAACTTAATTCAGTTTGTTACTCTGCTATTTTGAAGTTTTGATTAGAAAGACTTTTGAAACTAGTTTTCTGAAGTATTTTCTTGAAAAGAGATTCTGAATACTGGAACTCTACATTTTCAGTTCGTTCATTATCTTGTCACACTCTCACTTTCAGTCCTTTATCATCTCTGTTTCCATTCCTATTGTCCAAGCTCAACTTCATTCCATTCGGTTATTATCTTAATCCGATTGCATTCTAGCTAAGCACCCTTCAGTTCACGACGAACATCAGCCCTCAGGCTAATCAGTCCGCTGTCTTATTATTATTTGTCATCCCGTAGTTATTTCAATAGATTTGGCTCCTTACAGGTAAGAGCTCATATTGCCGTTTCATTAAGTGTTTATGTTTAATTTTCGCATTTCCTTTGTTCTTCTTATGTATGCGATTTTCTCCAAGTTCATTTTGTGCCAAAGAACCCCAAAGAATGTTACTCTCGAGTTTATTTCTTTAGCGATCAGTCCATTATTTTATTAATCTTCATTATTTCTGAATGTAAGTTTTCTAGTTCCTAGTAGCGTATAAGTGGTTGGGTAAAACGCAGGTAACTGCAACTTAAGGGTCTCTTTTAAAAGATAGGGTCTGAATAACACGTCAGGAAAATAGTCAAACTACTAGGCTGACGAACGCGATTCGGCATGATGCCATAAAGTGGAATAAAATAAACGAAACAAGATCGGGTATCAAAAGATATTGGTAAGATGACCACATAAGCGATCGATAAAAATTTAGTCTGGCATCCCCCACCTGGTCATAAGGTACCTATAGGAAGCCTTATTCCGACCTTTGGCATCTTTGAATGCCAGAACTCTTGGTTTTAGGTTTTTATGGTGTGTAGATGCAATTAAATCTCGAGGGGTCGGAAAAATCCTTGTCCGATCCCCATTAAAATAAAAGAGATCGGAGGAGAGTTCTTATCTGATTCTCAACTTAAAATTCCAATAGATATTTAAAAGAGATCGGAGGAGAGTTCTTATCCGATTCTCAGCTCAAAATTTTAATAAATACTTAAAAGAGATCGGAGGAGAGTTCTTATCCGTTTCTCGATCTAAAATTTCCATAAACATTTAAAAAGAGATCGGAGGAGAGTTCTTATCCGATCTTCGAGCTAAAATTTTAATAAATACTTAAAAGAGATCGGAGGAGAGTTCTTATCCGATTCTCAATCCTAAATTTTAAATACTTCAAAAGAGATCGGAGGAGGGTTCTTATCCGATCTCCACTCAGAATTTTAATAAATATTTAAAAGAGATCGGAGGAGAGTTCTTATCCGATTCTCACACCAAATTTTAACCTGTACGCAAAATAATCCCAAAACCAAAAATGATATGCGACGTCAATTCACTGAGGTTGTCTCATTTACTTATGTATCTGGGTAATCCAAATTTAGTGAAAAATCAAATATTCCTTTGGTCAAAAGGATTAACATTTCCATTCAAGCCCTCCTAACTAATGCAAAGTTAAATCTACTTACCCTTATTAAGGGACGAGGTCGGGTGCCTAGCACCTTCCCCACCCGTTTACGGACCCCGAACCTAGAATCTCTGCCTTGAAGTGGTTTCATTTCAATTTATCTTCATAAACGGTTTTCTTTAATTTCCCTCAAAATTAAAGTGGCGACTCCTCACTCTTTCCCACTTCGGTGAGGGTTCGTTCAGGCGACCGCAAAATCCCTTGCGACACCTCAGATTGGGAAACCAAAGAGGGAGGAATATAGTCAAATATCAAACTCACCCCACAAGTGGAGAAGGAACATATTAATATTACCATGCCAAGTGTGAATTAAAACAATTTAAATCAAGTTATTCAAATATTTTATACAAAACACAATCAATTTCTAAAGTCAAATTTCCATTCCCAAAGTGGCAACACAGTAGTTTTCAAAACCCTTAATTAACACAATAATTTCACAATGCATAACTAAACAAATTTTCTATGAGAAAATAATAAATTAAGGTTTATTGTGCACAAACCTGATGTGAGTCGCCTCTAGGACTTGACTCAGTTTGCCCTATCCTTTTCCAGGTTTCTTTTAGCTGAAACACGTAATTTATAGTGTTTTAGTATCTTATCTCATAATAAATCCAATAATTAATTGGTAAATACTTAATCATAGCCCAAATATACTTAAACTAACGTTCTTGAAAATTTTCTTTTTAGAGTTACTATTCATGGTACTATTCATGTCAAAATATTGACTTTCTTATGCTTAATAGGTATGAGAAATCCAATTATACCCACATACCACATTTTGGTCACCTAACTTGTTGGTTTTGGCCATTTTCTCAAAACTTAAGTCTTTTAGACAAACATTTAAATTTTTAGTTTTGGTAACCTATTTTGCACTGTTCTATTGGTCATGTTGCTGTTAAAATTTGGGTAAATTTTCTTCATAGAAATTGTTCCTTATTGTCTTAACTTTATTTCCCTTTTTGAATCACTCCATTTAGAGTTTTGTAGCTTAAGTTATAGCCATTTGAATCATGGCTGTCGGATTGGCCTAACCTAGATTTCTGGGCAAATTTCTGGATTCTGGCAGTTTTAGGTCATCAAATTTGAGTGACTAAATGACTTGGTTAAGAGCATAATTTGCATTTGTGTTCTTCAAGAAAGTTTTAGGTTTATATCTCTGCTTTCCACTGGTAAATTTTCAGTTTTGGTCCCTGAAAGGGACCTTGGTCCTACTGCCTGCAGAATGGCCATATCCAATCCGAATTTAAACCTAATTCTAACACTTCCAACATACCTCAATTGGTCACAAATGATCATTTTTCAGCTCAAACAAGGTCAAACACACCATTTGACCAATTCTCTAATTTTTCACAAGCTCCAAACCCTAATTCATCCATCTTACAATTTTTTATGCAATTAATGTCATTCTAACATACAAGCAACACACTCTTCATCATCCAAGTTCAATTACATGGTTAATTCCATTCAAAACTATCAAACCCTAAACTTCCTCATGCTGGCTGAATTTTATAGGGTTCTAGATAGGCATGATTTTTCATGTTTTCATGTAATTCTAACTACTTTAATCTTAATTTTATACTTATAATTCAATTAAAGTTAAGAAAGAGAGCTTACCTCAAATAGAGCTTTCTAACTTCTTGATTCTTCAAGTTTTCTTCAAATTTTCTCTTTTCAGTCTTCTTAACAAGACTCAATTACAAGTTTTAGCTAAGAAATCTATAAATTTTATGGCTAAATTTTGGGGTTTAAGAAGCTTTTAAATGAGCTTCAATGGAGGAAGATGAAAGAAATGAGAGAGATGAGAGAAAGAAAGGCCCACGGCAAGAAGAAGAAAGAAATGAAAAAAAATGGCTTTTTGATTTTTTTTTATTGTCTCTTTAAATTATTATCCTCAAATTTTCAAATTATAAAATTATTAGATTTATTGCATTATGCATAATGTCATGCATGATGTAATAAACTTTTTCAACTTTTTTTTCCTTTTTTTTCATTTATTTTTTTCTTTTAATTGTTTTTATACAAATTTTGACTTAGTCAATTTAGTTAATTAAATTAAAATTAATTTTGATGTCATGCATGATGTCACTTGTATGATGTCATTATTCCTATTTTCTTTTCTTTTCTTTTTTTTCCTTTCTTTTTTCATAGTTCTTTAATTTAATTCTCAATTTCAAAATTTTCTTTTCTCCGATTTTATTGGACAGTTAGGTCAGGAGTCAGCTCTAGGGGTAAATTGACCAAATTGCCCATCGCCGGTTCGATTCGGTTTATAAATAATTCAATATTTCTTCCGGATCCCTGACCTAATTATTTGACCTGCTTAACAATTCTTTTTCGTGATTTTCTCTTTTCCACTGTGTTCGCAATAGTCCTAAGGACCGCGGCGTCACATTTTACGGTTTAAAAATTGAGTTTAGACTGACCTCGCAGTCACTTCCTGCGAAGGTCACCCATCGCTGTGACTCTCAGCTCATTTAACTTCTTGTATTCTGTTTTTCTTATTTATACTTAATTAATTGACAATTACTAATTATTTGTGTTCGAGGCTTAAATAAGTGTCTTAGGTGTGGTTCTAATTCTCTTAATTATCCGGCCCGACACCGATCACCAAAACAGTAAAATATATCAGATTATACAAATAAGGGTGTTACATGATTATAGGTTCATTTAAGGTAAACTTTATTACTGATTGGGTGGCCATGGCATGTTATGCTAGGTGTTAACTGTGGTCTATGAGGCGTATAAAATGATTTAGAGAAATTATTTATGGTAAGAAAGAGTTCTGATGATATTAAGAGTTGATATCATGTCTCATTGCCAATTAGTGATGAGCCTAATAAGTCACACACATACACAAGTAATCACCAAATTAAATATGATTTAATTAATTAATTAATTAAAGAGTTTAATTGATTAATTAAATAGGTTTGGTTTGCAATTAGATTTCAAAGTCCCTAGCATGACTTGAAACTAAATCTAGGTTATTGGATGTATAGTATAAGTTAAATTTATATTTAAAATGTTTAAATATGAATTTAGTTAATGAGAAATTAATTAATAGAGATTAATTAATTAATTTATATTTGATATGAATTGATTAGAAGAAGAGAAACAATTATTTTGGGTTGAGAACTCAAAATTAAGACACAGGGGCATTTTGGTCATTTCACAGGGTGACATGTGGTACCATGAGATGGTGACACATGGCATTACACATAAGCTTGCCAAATGTCTTTTAATCATGCAAAATGATTAAAATTAAGATTAAATATAGGTTTGACACTTGGCACAATGTGATTGGGTCAATTAAACCTAGAACCAATCAGAAGGTGACATATGGCAAGGGTTTAAAGTGATGACCTAACTATATAAGTGTTGTTATGAAAGAACAAATGACACAAGCTACTGCCTCCCTTTGTGCCGCCACCCTTGAGGCTCCCATTCTCTCTTCTTCTTCATCTCTCATCAATTCCAAGAGATTAGCAAACAATCTTTTGATTAAAAATAATAGAAATTGTTTTTAGTGTTCTGTTTACATCTCTAATATCTCAAAAGGCAAAACTTGATTTTCTAATTCATAGAAAAAGCTTTAGAAGCTGTTCAAGGGCTGCCATAGGTGATCTTGGTGTGGACAAGTTAGAGAGACAACATTTGGTGTCCTAAAGACGCATCCCAAAGGTACAAATACGCTGCAGTCCATCAAGAGGTTAATGTATTTATTCTTGATCTAATCTAGGATTCTAAAAATTAATCTGATTAATTCTAAAATCTTAAATGGCAAATACAGATCCAAAAACATATTAAAAGCGTTTTAATATGTTGTTTATCATTGAAATCAAATAGATAAAAATAAATCTTGCATGATGCATGTAACCCTAGGTGAAAATTTTTAAATTCAATGGTATAAACTTGTGTTTTTCATGTTTCCACTCCTTCAATTGGTATCAGAGCCACTATATTTGCCATTTAAATTGTTGATTATATGATTTAATTGTGTGGTATGATCATGTGATGATAGATCCATTGCTGGTTGCAATGAAAGGTGGCGGCATGATGGAGTGCACCATGGGTGCACATGGTTTGGCTCCTCCCATGGTGTGCCCAAGGTTTGGCTTTTTAATTTGCAATTGTTGTATGATCTAAAAGCTCATCCTATGTCTAATTAAATTGTTTAATTAGAGTTTTAATCATACAATTAAATTTTGATTCAAATCAAAATTTTAAAAATTGTTTGAATGTGATTCAAATCTGAATTTTAAAAGTTGTTTGAATGTGATTCAAATCTGAATTCTTAAAGTTGTTTGAATCATATTCAAATCTGAATTTTTAAAGTTGTTTGAATAATATTCAAATCTGAATTTTTAAAAATTGTTTAAATGTGATTCAAATCTGATTTTTAAAAATTGTTTGAATGTGATTCAAATTTGAATTTTTAAGGTTGTTTGAATGTGATTCAAATCTAAATTTTTAAATTTGTTTGAATGTGATTCGAATCTGAATTTTTAAATTTGTTTGAATCATATTCAAATCTGAATTTTTAAGTTGAATATGAGATATTCAATTTAATTTAAGTATGTATGTTTTATTTAATTGTTAAATAGTGATATGCATGATAAATGATCATGGACTATAAAAGACCAATGTGATTGGATTTTTTTTTTTATGTTTCTTTGGGATTGTAAATTAATTAATTTATTTTAATTTATTTTGGGCATGTATTATTAAGGTTGTAATAATTTTGGATTATAATTTCATTTATTTAAGTTCTTATAAATTCACCTTGGTATGCAAAGGATTACTATGTAATTGGATTGCAAGAAGAACAAGGAGGTCAAGAGCATTGGTGGGACCAATGGGAGGAATTCAAGATCAAGTGTTGATTATGTACTTCTTCAGCAACTCTTGTAATATGAATGAATGAAATGCACCTAGGAATGCCCTGATTCAATTCTTGGTGGCTCAGAATTGAATCCCTTAGAAAGTCCATGATCATACCATATTTATTTGTTATCCATGAATGCATGAGATGTATGGGAATGTATGCAAGTATATGATATATGCATGCTAATTGGATAATGTGCAAAGTGAGACCTTAATAGTAATTAGTATGACCATAAAATCTTCCAAACAAATGATTAAGTTAGATATGCAATAATTAAAGTCATTATAATATGGGCCTTCCGTTGGGGCAATTATTTTAAGAAATTTTAAATAGTTGCATAAGATGCAATTAATTTAAGAGATTTTCTTAAGAATAATTATTAAGCATGAGATGTTGTAAATATGTAAATGGTTTGGTGGCCAATATTGGATGTACCTGAGGATATTAAAATTATTTGCATAATTACTGGCTCAATGGGATCAACTTAACTAATGCAAGATAAGTCAATAATGGACGACTAGATTTTGAGCATTAGGGGCTAGGTAAAGGATTGAACCTCACATGAGATGTGATGGGCAAGGAGTTGCTCACTTATAGTTTATTGTAATTCCAATATTAGATGTACTTGAGGATGATCAATAGAATTATAAGAATTCAATCACCCACTAGAAATCCATCCAACTAGGATTTTCGTTTTCTACTTTGGAAGTGTAGGATTCGCTAAGTTAGTGGGATGACCAATTTGATTAAAAGACCATAATCATTTTGGTTAATTACATGATATATTTACTAATTAATCTGGTTATTTTCTGCAGTTAATTTTCTGATAATAATGAGCATAGAACAATCACCACCATCCAATATCCTTGCAAGCATACTTGATCGCAATAGGTTGACAGGACCTAATCTCTCCGATTGGCTAAGAAATTTGAAACTTGTCCTGAACCTTGAACATATAGGATATGTTCTAGACTCAAATGTTCCTGGTCCCTTACCTCCAGAGGCCACTCCAGAGGAACATGAAACTTTGGACAAGTGGAAGGAGCATGATATGAGAGCTAAGTGTTACATTCTTACTTCTATGAGTAATGAGTTACAGAAGCAACATGAAAACATGCAAAGTGCGAGTGAGATCCTCCTTCACCTACAAGAGTTATATGGTGAGCACAGCAGGAATGGTAGGTATGAGATATCTAGGCAGCTGTTCCGTATGAGGATGTCTGAGGGACAGAATGTTGGGGATCATGTCCACAAGATGATTTGGCTAATTGAGCAGCTGGAACATCTTGACTTCAAAATAGATTTCCAACTACAGATGGATTTGATCCTTTAGTCCCTTCTTGAGTCTTTGGGGAATTTTGTAACAAATTTTCATATGACTAAACAAGAATGCACCTTGGTTGGTTTACTCAAAATGCTGATTATTGCCCAAAAGAATATGCCCGGCAATAAAGGAAAAGAGGTAGCTTTGATTGCATCTTCTTCTACTGGAAAGTCTAATAAGAAGAAGGGCAATAAGAAAAAGAAATCTCAGATTCCTGATCCTTCCAAGAAAATAGCTAAACAGAAAGGGAAGACTAAAGCTGATGGAGGCAAAGGAAAGTGTTTCCATTGCCAGAAGGATGGGCACTGGAAAAGGAACTGCCCAGAGTATCTTACTTCTCTGAAGGACAAGAAGGATAGACCTTCGGAAAGTATGTCCATATCTTGTTATTTAGATTCTGATGATACTCATAGTTCATCTATAGCTTGGGTTTTAGATATCGTGCCGCTTCACATTTCTTATGATATGCAGGAACTAGCAAATAGTAGCAGCTTGCATTCTCAAGATGTTAGAGTCCGGATTGGCAATGGCTCAATTGTTGAAGCTTTAGCCATAGGATCTAAATCTTTTTACATGTTTGAACATGTTTTGTGTTTGGATAATATTTTATATGTACCTGATGCTTTTAAGAATATCATTTCTATATCTAGTTTGACTAAAAATAGCTATGAATTTCAGTTCACATATGATGTTTGCAATATTTATTTTAGAAATAAATATGTTGGTTCGGGTTATATGAATGATAGTCTTTATTATTTCGATAGTAATGACAAACACAAAATGAATGTAAGTGATATAAATGAATGCAATGCCATGGTGAAAATCAACTCAAGTTTAAAATATATTTGGCACTTAAGGTTATGTCATGTTGCAGAAGATAGGATTGTAAAACTGGAGAAAATAGGGATCCTATCCTCATTGGGCTCTGAGCCTACTCCAACTTGTGAATCTTGCCTTCAGGGCAAAATAACTAGATCACCCTTTGTTAGACAAGGGCTAAGGGCTGAAAATATTTTGGAGCTAATACATAGTGATGTATGTGGTCCATTTAAGAAAATGGCTAGAGGCGGTTTTCATTACTTTATTACCTTTATTGATGATAAATCAAGGTTTGGGTATTTCTATTTGATGAAATACAAACATGAATCCTTTGAAAAGTTCAAAGAATTTAAATTTGAAGTAGAAAATCAAATAGGAAAGAGTATTAAAGCTCTTCGATCAAATCGTGGAGGTGAATATTTGAGTACTGAATTTGATGAATACTTGAGAGAGCACGACATTGTTTCTCAGCTGACTCCTTTAGGAACACCACAGCTGAATGGTGTATCTGAAAGGAGAAATCGTACCCTATTGGATATGGTACGCAGTATGATGAGCTATACTGATATGCCAATCTCCTTTTGGGGATTTGCATTATAATCAACTTTGTATATTCTGAATAGGATTCCATCAAAATCAGTTTCTTCCACACCTTATGAGATGTGGCATGGAAGAAAACCAAGTCTTAAGCATGTTAAGATTTGGGATTGTCCAGCTTATATCAAAAAGCTGAACACTGATAAATTGGAAACCAGATCAAAAAAGGGTCAATTTGTTGGATATCCAAAAGATAGATTTGGATATTATTTTTATTTGCCTACTTCACAAAAGGTTGTGATAAGTAGAGATGCCACATTTCTTGAACAACAGTTTATTCAAGAAGGAGGCAAAGGAAGGCAAATAGAGTTAGAATTGGAGAATTCTGACCAACCAACAGATCAGATGGATATAGATCCATCTAGTCAACCTACACCCATTGATGAAACATCTACAGCTATTCCTCGTAGAACAACTAGAGTATCTCACCCACCAGTGAGATATGGTTTCCTTCATGAAGAAGAACAAGAGTTGTCTACTCATGAAGAAGTAGATTATGGAGATGATCCACTTACCTATGAAGAAACTATATCAGATATAGACTCTTCAAAATGGATTGATGCTATGAAATCCGAGATTGATTTCATGTATAAGAATCAAGTTTGGGATCTTGTTAACCCACCTAAAGGTATTGTACCTATAGGGAACAAATGGGTTTTCAAGAAGAAAATTGGTTCTGATGGAAAGGTAGAGACCTATAAGGCAAGGCTAGTAGGGAAAGGGTTTTGCCAAAGGCAAGGAATCGACTATGAGGAGACTTTATCACCTGTTGCCATACTTAAATCAATTAGGATTCTATTTGCAATAGCTGCATACTATGATTATGAGATTTGACAGATGGATGTCCAAACAGCTTTTCTCAATGGATATATTGAAGAAAACATTTTCATAGAACAACCTAGGAGTTTTGAATCCCAAGATGGTTGCAAAGTGCTCAAGCTAAAGCGATCCATTTATGGGTTGAAATAAGCTTCTAGGAGTTAGAACATCCGTTTTGATGAAGCCATTAAGTCATTTGGTTTTGTCAAAAATGAGGATGAGCCATGTGTATATAAGAAGGTTAGTGACAGTAATATCACTTTCCTTGTCTTATATGTGGATGACATAGTGTTGATGGGTAATGACACAGGTATGTTGACAACTGTAAGGGTATGGTTGTCAAATACATTCTCTATGAAAGACTTAGGGGAGGCAACCTATATTCTTAGGATTTGCATCTATAGAGATAGAGCGAAAAGAATAATTGGTTTATCCCAAAGTCTATACTTGGAAAAGGTGTTAAAGAGGTTTAACATGCTTGATTCCAAGAGAGGATTATTGCCAATGAGACATGGTATCCACCTTTCTAAAGAGATGTCTCCAAAGACACCTGAAGAAAGAGATAAAATGGCCAGGATTCCATATGCTTCGGTTATTAGAAGTTTAATGTATGTAATGTTGTGTAAGAGGCCAGATATCGCATATGCTGTTAGTTTGACTAGCAGGTATCAATCCAATCCAAGTTTGGAACACTGGATAGCTGTCAAGAATATTCTTAAGTACTTGAGAAGAACTAAGGATTTATTCTTAATCTATGGAGGTGGAGACTTGCAATTGGATGGTTATACTGATTCTGATTTTCAATCAGATATCGATAATAGAAAGTCTACCTCTGGGTATGTGTTCATTTGTAATGGAGGTGCAGTCAGTTGGAAGAGTTCCAAACAGAGCACGACTATAGATTCCACTATCGAGGCTGAGTACATTGCTACATCAGATGCTGCAAAGGAAGCTGTTTAGATAAAAAAGTTCGTGACAGAACTTGCAGTAGTTCCTTTCATTGAGTCAGCAGTTCCACTACACGGTGACAACAATGGAGCAGTCATACAGGCTAAGGAACCTTGGTCTCACCAGAAATCCAAACACATAGAAAGGCGCTACCACATTATCAGAGAAATAGTTGGATGAGGCCATGTAGCCATGCAGAAAATAGCATCAGCCGAAAATCCAGCTGATCCATTCACTAAGCCTATGTCACAAACTCAGCTAGACAGACATCTTGAGAAGATGGGTCTAAGATATTGTAATGAATGGCTCTAGTGCTAGTGGGAGATTGTTAGTAGTATGCCCTAGAGCATATCATTTAGTATGTATCTTGTACATGTTTTTATTAAGAAAAGGCATTTCCACTTTTTCATTTACATAATATATTTATGTGTAATAGAAAAGGTCCATTGATATTTTGTTAGAAATTCTATTCTTAAGTTGTTAAGAATATGAGTGACAATATTTCTAGTACAAAGTATCATAAATAGGTTCACAATCGAGGATACTTCACAATAAGGACATGACTTATCCAGAAAGATTGTATTCATGTTTGTTCCCAAGTTATTTATATGAGATATAAATAAGATGGAATGGTGAGTTTCATGCCATATGACAAACATGATAGGCACTTATACATGATAAGTAGGTCGAACCAGTGACACTTATGACAAGCACATGGAGTTTACTCTTGTTAATGTATTGTCATAAATCATATCAGTGCATATAATCTTTAGACTTGAGATAGCACAGTTATCTTGTATATAGGTGGTTTGAGTTTGATACTGCTTTCATACTTGTACTGTGTATGGGTATATGGGCATGTGTTGGCTCCTACTAGTTATATATGGAGGTAGGTGTTGATCAAGATGGAATCTATTCCACTAAGTAAATAGGGATAAAATACTATGTTCATTTAATTGTTCTTGATGTTTCAAGTTCCTGGCCAAGATAGATAGATTTAATCAGAAAAGAGTTTCTGATGAGAAAATCTTTTTAATCAAGAATTGGAATTAAAAGAGAACATAATATTCATAGCAAATGGGGTTTGATATAAACCATGACTCTAGCTTGAATTGGGATTTTGTAACAGAGAAATTCTAGTGCATGGTAACATATGATTATAGGTTCATTTAAGGTAAACCTTATTACTAATTGGGTGGCCATGGCATGCTATGCTAGGTGTTAACCATGGTTTATGAGGTGCATAAAATGATTTAGAAAAATCATTTATGGTAAGAAAGAGTTCTGATGATATTAAGAGTTGATATCATGTCTCATTGCCAATTAGTGATGAGCCTAGTAAGTCACACACATACACAAGTAATCACCAAATTAAATATGATTTAATTAATTAAATAGGTTTGGTTTGTAATTAGATTGCATGTCACACCTTACCCCTCCATAAGGCATAACATGATCCCGTAGAATACTTAATGAACTACCGAACTTCACCTACCGATAACTCATTAAGTACCCTACAAGGGATTTTAAAACAATTTTCTTACCTTTTGGAAGTGGTGAGCATTTTGGTAGGAATTAAAAACCCTTTATTCAAAACTTAAATACTAGTAAAAATTTTGTCCATTTTAAATTTTGCCGCAAATTTTATAAAAATTTTGACAGAGTTCTCTCTGTATTTTGAGAAACCAGTTCTTCAAAGACCTATAAAAAGCACTTCCAAAAATGTTTCACAACTCCCAACCATCAATAACTCAATAATCTCAATTCAATGCACTTCAAAATAATTTCACAATACAAATCAAGTTTTCTCATCTCAAAATATTTAATATTTCCATTCACCAAGCATAAAGCAGAAAATCCATATGTACAAATTTTAAATTTATAGAAGAGAATCCAAAATAATATTATTACAATTTATTTACAACTGCTCAACTACATTGATACATACAACCTTTTTATATTTACATCAAGATTATCTACAAGGGTATAAAATAATACCCGTACAAAATGGTCAGAGTAGTCCTCGATTTAACAGCAGCTCACTCTGCTGCTTTCTCCTTGCTTTTAGCTGTGACAGCAAAATAAGCTATCGTTGAGTATAAAAATACTCAGTAGTGCACAATAAAAATTTAAAATGCAATAATAAATAAATCATTCATTGCCAAACACAATTTAAATGTTTCTCAATCACATTTCACAAATATTAAAGTTCATAATAACATCATTTTGTCAAATAATCTATTAAACACCGTTTAGTCAAACAATTTCATAAACACAGTGTTGCCAAAGTTATACACAACTTAAGCAATGACACAAAATTTCCGATCAATGTCGCGTTGTACATCACGATAAAGCAATCTCAACCCCATTAATCAAAGTCAATGAGGGAGGTGGCTAGCTAGCTAATGAGTACTCATCCGATCTACAACCTCAACTGGCAAGCCAGAGAGGGAGGAAAATAAACGATCTCAACCCCATAAATGGAGGAGGAATAATAAGTAACTGTCATGCTAAGGGTGAATCAAAAATCCATTTCAAACATTTCATTCAAATATTGCATACAAAAATCAAATCAATTTCCAAAGTTACAATTTGATCACAAGGTGGCAACACAAAAGTTCATAAATTTATAATGCGTACTAAATCAATTTTTTTTCAAGGGTAAAATGCTTGAATAGGATTTATTGTGCACAAACCTCAAGCGAGTCGTCCCTTAGCCTCGACTCGGTTCCTCGGGTTCCTTCCCGATATTCTTTTCAACTGAAACACACAATTTTACAATGTTTCAGTACTAGAACTTAACATAAATCCAAAATAAATTTAGCTTCACAATTACCTAGCTCTAACGTGCTAAATTCGACGTTCTTTAAATTTTGTGTTTCGGGTTACTATTCACTGCACTATTCAAGTCAAATAGTTAACTTTCTAAGACTTAATAGGTATGGGAACTCCAACTTCACCCACATACCACATTTTGGTCATTAAACTTGTTGGTTTTGGTCATTTTCTCAAAGCTTAGGTCATTTTGGCAAAATTGCCAATTTTCGGTTTTAGTGCTCCGAAGTTGCACTGTTCCATTGGTCAATCTACTGTTGGAATTTGGCAAAACTTCCTTCATAGAAAATGTTCCTTATTGTATTAAATATATTCTCATTTTTGGATCACTTCAATCGGAGTTTTGTAGCTCAAGTTATAGCCAAAATATAATTACTATTCACGTGCACTGTTCATAGTGCAACTATGGTTCTGGTAGGTTTTTGATCCAACTTTGTTCAGTAATTTGATCAAGTTAAGTTCATAATTTGGTCTAACTTTCTTCATATGAAATGTTCTACTATGTCTTAGGTTTCCATCGGTTTAAGAATCGCCTAAATCGGAGTTTTCTAGAGAGAGTTATAGCCATTGGAACTTTACTGCTCAATGGCAATTCTGCAGAATCGCAGGTACAGTAACTCCACTTTGCTCAATAATTTGACTAGGTTAATGGCATAATTTGGGATGGTGTTCTTCATGAAAGTTTTAAGTCTATATCTTATCTAATTGCTGGTAAAATTTCAGGTCAAGTTGACCTTCCTAGCTCAAGTTATGACCAAATGAACAGTTACTATTCATTTGGTCAGTTTGGTGCAATGGCAGCCTGCTCTCATTTCACTTTGGTCAATTGGTTCACCAAGTTTTAGTCAGTTTTTGGCCATGATTCTTTAATGAAAATTGTGTTATTTTATGTCTATTTTCATCTCCAATTGGTGGCATATCAATTGGGCTTGTAAAATTCCCGTTTTGGTCCTTCAAAGTAGGTTTGGTTATGCTGCCAGCAGCATGACCAATTGCCCTACGAATTTGGCTTCCATTCTCACAATTTCCACACATCTCTTTTGGTCATTATTGACAATTTTTCAGTTCACAATTGGTCAAAGATATCAATTATGCATTTCTCCAAAATTTGGTTCACAAACCCTAGCATTCAAACCCTAACTCACTCATTCCATCACAATTGGTGCATTTCCATCTTAACACCATACTAATGTAAGTTTATTAACATCTTTAATTCCCTTTAAACACATCAAACCATACCAATCATACTCCCATCAACCAGGCCAAAATTTCAGTTTAGTCCTTCTCCCATGATTTTATTTCATTTAATAATTTCTAAGCTCATTTCAATCATCACACATGCATTTAAATGGAAGAATAAGGAGTTTAACATACTAACCTCAACTTAAAGCTTCAAATCTCTCTCTTAGCCCTTCTTTCTTCTTGTAGTCTTCTTCTCAAGTTACAATATCAAGCTCTAATGAAGTTTTTATGAGGGTTATTAAGGTTGGGTAAGGAGAAATTAAGCTTAGTGTAAGCTTAAGGGAAGAGCTTTCATGGAGAATTTATGGAGGAAGGTGGGGCGGCACTTGATGGAAGAAGAAGAAGACAATTCTAATTTTTTTTCCTTTTGTTTTCTTTTTATCTTTATCCCTTTTTGAAGACCAAAAATCCTAATTACTAAATAAATTAATTAATTTCTTTGTGACATCATTTATGATGTCATCACCTTTAACTTTTTCATTTTCCTCTCTCTTTTTTTTTCTATTTATTTTTTTTTTCTATTAGTTCTTTACTTTAATTCTCGATTCCGAAATTTTCTTTTCTCCGATTTTATTTGTGATTAGGTCGAGTCACTCGAGGTCAATTGACCAAATTGCCCCTTGCCGGTTCATCCTGGTTTGCAAATAATTCCATATTTCTTCCGGCTCCCTGACCTAATTATTTGACTGGCTTAACAGTTCTTTTTCGTGATTTTCTCTTTTCCACTATGTTCATAAGGGTCCTAAGGACCGCAGCGTCACATTTTACAGTTCGAAATTTGAGTTTAAACGACTTGATGCTCCAGAGGAGGTCACCTATCGCTGTGACTCTCGGCTCGTTTAACTTCTTATGTTCTGTTTTTCTTATTTATACTTAACTAATTGGCAATCACTAATTATTGGTGTTTATGGTTTCTCTAGTTGTCTTAAGTATGGTTCTAATCCCTTTAATTGTCCGGACCGAAACCGGTCATCGAAACAGTGAAATCTACCAGGCTATGCAAACGGGGTGTTACAATTCTCCCCCCCTTAAAATAAATTTCGTCTCGAAATTTTACCTGGTATCAATTTCTGAATAGCTGTGGGTGTTGTCTCCTCATGTCCTCCTCTCGTTCACAAGTAGCTTCTTGGCCCGAATGATGGTTCCACAACACTTTTACCAACGGTATCTGCTTGTTCCGTAGCTGCTTTACCTCATAAGCTAGAATCTTTATGGGTTCTTCTTCATATGAGAGGTCTGGATTTACTTCAATTTCTTCTACTGGTAGTACATGAGATGGGTCTGATCAATACCTCCTCAACATCGACACATGGAAGACATTATGTATCTTCTCCAACTCTGGAGGTAGTGCCAAACGATATGCCAAAGGACCCACTCTTTCCAATACCTCATATGGCCCTGTCGACACCATATTTTGGCCGATCCTCAGAATCTATAAACCTTGAAACCGATCCCCAGCATTAAGTTTTCCTTTGCCAGCCAACTACATTTCCGACCTCTCCTTACCATATTACCGATCTCTCTCTTCACAAAGAATTGAATCAATACTAAGCCCTCGTATCATCTAAAGTCTTGCCAAGTCGCTCACCTATCTCTCAAGCCAATTGTCAAATTTCCAGACCGGTTGATTACATTCCCGATCTCACCTGTCAAACAAAATTGAATCGATACTAGATCTTTATGTCACTGGTCTTATTGCCGATCTCTCATTTTAAGTTTAGGGATAATTAAGATTCCAATCCGATGTAATGATGATCTCAATCTTAAGTGGGTTCACCAAATTTCTAATTTTAATCAAGACCCGATTAACGTTGATTCCCTATCGATCTCATGCTCTTTATGTTTTCCGATCTCTCACACTTAGGTTAATAATCCCTCTCAGTTACTTCGATATACTCAGACAATTAAGTGCTTAAGTAATTTAGAGAATTTTCCGATCACAATCATTCATTGAACAAAAGGAGAAATTTCATTTCATTTCAAAAAAATTTGTACAAGTTATTCAGCTGGAGAATCACCCCCAGCCTGATCTACATTTTGTCCCTCTCCCTCACCCTCCTCTTCACTATCTTCACCCTCGCCTCCGGGAGCCAGGTCGGCCATCCAAGAGAAGTCCTCCTCCGGGTAACGCTTCTGGAGCTCGGCCAAGAGATCCTTGTGAGCACTTACGTAAGCACCGGCTATTCCTGTCACCATCTCTTCATCTTTTGCCTTAAGCTCTTCGGTGAGATGAGCGACCTGAGCAGCTACGTTGCCCCGGAGCGCCTGGACTTCTCCAAGAGCCTGATCCCTTTCAGCCAGAACATGAGTCTGTTCGGCTAGCTTATCCTCATAGTACTTCATCCGCCCCTCAATTTGAGATATGTAATCTTGAGTGGATGAGAGTTGGGATCGGAGAGACGCCACTTCCTGACTCTTCTTCTCGATTTCCTGGCTCTTCTTCTCGACCTCCTTACCCAGGCGGTGAGCCTTTTCCCGAACAATGTGCTGGTTCACCAAGCACTCTACATTTAGACTCATGGATCAGGTCAGGATGTCGTCGAGATTGTCTGGAGACAGTCGGTTCCGATCCTCCCGAAGGCAAATGGAAGACCCCAAGACTTTGGCAAAACCTGGGTTCTCCCGAACAGTCCGGTTCTTCTCTAAGGAAGCGATCAGCACTTGAGCGCCACGTGGAGGAGGCCTTGCAGAAGGTTGAGAAGGACCTCCTTCTGTGCTTGGAGCAGCTGGAGGAAGAGGAGATGGCTCCTCTCGTCGAGGAGGAGATCGGACAGCTTCGGCCATCGGTAGTCTCGAAGGTCGAGGCGGGCTTCTTTGGATCTCCCCAGGTTCATGATGGGGTGTTTGAAGCATTTCCGAACGCTTCATCTCCTTTATCTTCCGGGAGATCTCTCTTTCCTTCTTTCGCTTCCTGGAACCTTCACCACCCGCCATACCTGCACAAGAAAGAGGTCAGTGAGATCGCTAAGGTCCAAAGATCTGAGAAATAGAAAATATCGATGCCAAGGTCAGAGAGCTGAAGCCCGCGCTTTTTGCCCGTGATCAACTCCATCGTCCAATGATGCATTTCTCGCCACCGCATCTAAACAGAGTACTTTTGAGTGGCTTGATTCTTCACTCCATCACTATTAGGCTTTCCTCCTTGTTCGTGTGTAATACGCTTCGGAATCAAGGGCCCCTGGTGCCACCAGCTACGGGGGAAGTCCTCGAAGCAGGTCAGATTTTTGCTCCTCAGAATGAAGAAGCGGTTCTTCCAATTCTTAAGGGAGGAGGGCAGGTCGGTGAAGAGCCCACAATGAGGCTTCGCCTGAAAGAACCAGTGCTCGTCGTCCTTTCGGCGAGTTAGCCTGTGCAGTTCGGCGAACACCTTAGCCGTAGGTATGATGCCCTTAGCTCGGCACAGGTCTCGGAAGGCTACCAAGATCCGCCACGAGTTAGGATGAACTTGGGCAATGCACACTCGGTGAAATTTGAGGACCTCCTTGAAGAAGTCGTCCAGAGGGAACCGAAGACCGGCCTTTAACTGTTCCTCGTATACCATCACCATGTCATTCTCTTCAAAGAAGTGATCGGCTCGGAGATCGCCGTGACACCGGATGAGTTCATATGAATCGGGCTCAATGTTGTACTCCTGGCTAAACGATTACAGATCGGATTCTTGCAAGATCGACGGCAGCTCGTCCATAGGAAGATTCTCCCTTCCCAAAGAAGGTGCATGCCTTGATAGTGCGATCCGCCCCCGAGCTGGAACGGAAACCCTAGGAGGTTCTGGTTGTGCGCTCGGCCCGACCACCTCTTCTTCATCTGACGACCACAAGAACTGAATGGAAGGAGGGCTCGTCGCTCTCTGACCTTTGGCGCCGTTCATTTTTAAGGAAAACAAAGAACTTAAAGCTAAAAGAAGGATTAAAACCCTTACCGGAGCTTGATCGGAGTCGGACAAGCTTGAGAAAGCGAGAGAATTTTGGGGTTGTTCGCGAAAGACTGAAAATGGAATAAGAGAGCAAATGGCTAACCCCTACCCCTATTTATACTCGTCCGAGCATTTAATGCTCACGATGTCCCAGGCAATGCATCGGTTAATGGGATTCGCCAGCTGTTCTGACACGTCTCTCAAATTCCATAGAGAGAACGGCTAATTGGAGATCGGCATATTAAGATAAATGTTCAAATTACGGATCGGATAAGTGTTATTCGGGCAAAGAACCAGATCGAATAATCACATTAGAGATCGGAAGATAATCAATAAAAAACAACAGTTGTCAAAATAAAGTCTTTATTTTCCGAAGATCGGATTACATCATTTGGGCGATCTCGAGGGGTCGGATTACACTAAAATTGGATTACATCATTTCTGTGAGATCGGATTACATTAAAACAAAATTCAATTGGGCGATCTCTAGGGATCGGAATAATAAAGATCGGAAGATGGGATACCAGCATGAGAGATCGGAAAAAGAGTGTATAAAGGAGATTAGAAAGAGGGAAGATCGGAAGGCAAAGAGAATAAGACAAACCCCAATAACTGTCGCCAGAATCAGAGCCGAGGTAGTTAAAGCGTTGCAGACGAGATCTCCACCGCACGCCTGAGAATCGCCCGCAATGCTGACAAATGCCAGAATATGTCATGACAGTCCTGTACATCTCAATCGCCACCGTTGATCCCACCTGTAAGGACAAGCCCGGAGCCTTTGGATCAAGGAAGAAGACGACAAGACCGGCGCCTTTTATTCCCAGCCCTCGGATCGCCCCGGACAGGAGAATTTGGGACCGTCAGATTAGAAGAAGAAGAGGACAAATACTCCGAAAAGCGATCTCAGCCGTTCATTTTGATCCTCTTTAATTCCTGAGCCTCAGATCATGTCCTTTGAAATCCTGACCCTCCATCTCCCTCAAAATAGATCCTGACCCTTCATGGGAAGCACCCGATCCCTATAAATACCTGCATGAAAAACTGTTCAAGGGACGGGCAAAAAAGATAGGCAGTTACTATAGCGGAAGAACTTTGAAACTTAATTCAGTTTGTTACTCTGCTACTTTGAAGTTTTGATTAGAAAGACTTTTGAAACTAGTTTTCTCAAGTATTTTCTTGAAAAGGGATTCTGAATACTGGAACTCTGCATTTTCAGTTTGTTCATTATCCTTGTCACACTCTCACTTTTAGTCCTTTATCATCTCTGTTCCCATTCCCATTGTCGAAGCTCAACTTCATTCTACTTGGTTATTATCCTTATCTGATTGCATTTTGGCTAAGCACCCTTCAGTTCACGACGAACGTCAATCCTCAGGCTAATCAGTCCGCTGTCTTCTTATTATTTGTCATCCCGTAGTAATTTCAATAGATTTGGCTCCTTACAGGTAAGAGCTCATATTACCGTTCTATTAAGTGTTTCTATTTACTTTACGCATTCCCTTCTCCTTTTTTTTATGTACGTAATTTTCTCCGAGTTCTTTTTGTGTTAAAGGACCCCAAAGAATGTCACTCTCGAATTTATCTCTTTAGTGATCAGTCCGTTATTTTGCTAATCTTCATTATTTCTGAATGCAAGTTTTCTAGTTCCTAGCAGCATATAAGTGGTTGGGTAAAATGTAGGTAACTACAACTTAAGGGTCTCTTAACACGTCAGGAAAATAGCCAAACTACTAGGCTAACGTAAATAGCGATCCGGCATGATGCCGTAAAGTGAAATAAAATCGAAATAAACGAAACAAGATCGGGTATCAAAAGATAACGGTAAGACGACCATATAAGAGATCGATAAAATTTTAGTCCGGTATCCCCTGCTTGATCGTGAGGTATCAATAGGCTAAAAGAAGCCTTATTCCGACCCTTGGCATCTTTGAGTGCCAGAATTCTTGGTCTTAGGTTCTTATGGTGTGTAGATGCAATTAAATCTCGAGGGGTCGGAAAAATCCTTGTCCGATCCCATTAAAATGAAAGAGATCGGAGGAGAGTTCTTGTCCGATCTCCAATCTAAAATTTTAATAAACAGTTAAAAGAGATCGGAGGAGAGTTCTTATCCGGTCTCCAACCCAAAAATTTTAAACAGTTAAAAGAGATCGGAGGAGAGTTCTTACCCGATTCTCAGCTCAAAATTTTAATATTTAAAAGAGATCAGAGGAGAGTTCTTATCCGATTCTCGCTTAAAAAAAAAATTTAACAAACATTTAAAAAGAGATCGGAGGAGAGTTCTTATCCGATTCTCAAAATTTTAAATACTTCTAAAGAGATCGGAGGAGGATTCTTATCCGATCTCCGCTCAGAATTTTAATAAATATTCAAAAGAGATCGGAGGAGGGTTCTTATCCGATCTCCGAACCAAATTTTAATGCAGAACAATCCCACAAACAAGAATCATAACTCAACTTTAACTCACTAAGGTCGTCTCATTTACTTGTGTATCTGGGTAATCCGGATTAGTGAGAAATCAAATACTCCCTTTATCGAAAGGGTAACATATTCATTCGAGCCTTCCTAATCATCAAATTTAAAAATGAAAAGTTAAATCTACTTACCCTCATTGAGGGACGAGGTGGGGTGCCTGACACCTTCCCCACCCATTTACGGACCCCGGACCTAGAATCTCTGTTTTGAAGTGGTTCTATTTTAATTTATTTTCACAAATGGTTTTCTTTAATTTCCCTCAAAATTAAAGTGGCGACTCCTCACACTTTTCCACTTCGGTGAGGGTTCGTTCAGGCGACCGTAAAATCCCTTGCGACAGGCCCGATAAAACAAGGACTTAGTTTCCCCTTCCTGCCGAACCTCATAATCCTCTTCCAAGGAGAAACCTTGAGGAAAACTTTCTCACCCACTGCATACTGAATATCCCTTCTTTTCAAATCAACATAGGACTTTTGACGGTCTGATGCAGCTTTAAGTCGACCTTTGATCACCCTAATTTTCTCTTCAGTCTGTTGAACAATTTCGGGTCCAATCATTTTTCTTTCACCCACGTCATCCCAACGCAACGGGGTTCTACATTTTCTGCCATACAAAGCTTCATATGGAGGCATCCCAATGCTTGATTGATAGCTGTTGTTGTAAGCAAACTCAATCAAAGGCAAGTGTGTATCCCAACTACCCTCAAACTCAATCACACAAGCCCGTAGCATATCCTCCAAAATATGAATTACCCTCTTAGACGACCATCTGTCTGTGGGTGGAATGCAGTACTGAAGTTCAATCTAGTTCCTAGGGCTCTCTGAAGACTACCCTAGAATCTAGAAGTGAATCTAGGATCTCTGTCTGATACGATAGATACTGGCACTCCATGCAGTCTCACAATCTCATCGATGTACAATCTGGCCAATCTGTCTAAACTGTAATCCATTCGGACTGGCAGAAAATGAGCAGACTTAGTTAGTCTGTCGACAATGACCCATACTGCATCATGACTCTTCTGTGTTCTCGGAAGTCCCATCACAAAATCCATTCTTATTCTTTCCCATTTCCATTCTGGCACTGACAGTGGATGTAATAACCCAGTTGGTACTTGATGCTCTACCTTTACTTACTGACAAGTTAGGCATTTGGATACAAACTCTGCCACGTCTCTTTTTAAACCCATCCACCAGTAATGCTCTTTTAGCCCTCTATACATTTTTGTACCACCAGGGTGCATAGCAAAAGGAGACTCATGTGCTTCCTTCAAAATGATCTGCCTCAAATTAACATCATTAGGAACACACATTCTGCCTTGGTGTAGCGAGAAACCATCATCTCGATTGAGAACTCGGTTTCTTACCTGTGGACTTCTTCCATCGACTTCGATACTTCTTATCATTCACGACCATTCTAATCTGATCAATCAACACTGGCTGTACATGCCATGCAACTGCTGTCTGCTCCTCATCATTAATCTCTAAACTGGCATGTAATGATCTCAACTCATGTATCAAAGACAAAGGAGTAACTTGTCGACTTGCCATAGTCTTGAGACTTAGGGCGTCAGCCACAACATTAGCTTTCCCTGGCTGATAGTCTATCAGGCAATCGTAGTCTTTTATCAACTCTAACCACCTCCTCTGTCTCAAATTCAACTCTTTCTGGGTGCCCAAATACTTCAAACTCTTATGATCTGTGTAGATGTAGCACTTTTCCCCATACAAATAATGTCTCCAGATCTTAAGAACAAACACGATAGCTGCAAGCTCCAAATCATGTGTCGGATAATTCCTCTCATACGGTTTTAGCTGGCGTGATGCATAGGCAATGACATTTCGATCTTGCATCAACACACAACCTAACCCATTATGAGAAGCATCGCTGTAAATTGTATATTCTTTACCCGGTGTAGGTAAAGTCAGGACTGGAGCCTTAGTCAAACATTTCTTCAATTCATCAAAACTTTGCTGGCATTTGTCCGTCCACTGAAATTTCACATCCTTTCTAAGCAGCTTGGTCAATGGAGATGCCAACATGGAGAATCCCTTCACAAATCAACGGTAGTATCCAATAAACCTAAAAGCGTGAATCTCTGTGACATTTCTGGGTGGCTTCCAATTAAGGACAGCTTCAATCTTGCTAGGATCTACCTTAATACCCTCTGCTGATACTATGTGCCCCAAAAAGGATATCTCCTTCAGCCAAAATTCACACTTCGACAATTTGGTGTATAGCTGTTTCTCCCTCAAATTCTGCAGTACAATCCGCAGATGTCTATCATGCTCTTCTGCATTCCTCGAATAGACCAATATATCATCAATAAATACCACAACAAACTGATCGAGGTATGGTCTGAAGATAGTGTTCATCAGATCCATAAAAGCAGCCGGAGCATTGGTTAACCCGAATGGCATGACCAAGAACTCATAATGGCCATAGCGGGTTCTGAAGGCAGTTTTAGGAATACTCTGCTCTTGTACTTTCAGCAATAACTTGATCTCAGGTCAATTTTGGAGAACACAGCTGCACCCCTCAACTGATTAAACAAATCATCAATACGGGGCAATGGGTATCTGTTCTTTATCGTCACCTTATTCAACTGCCGATAGTCAATGCATAACCGGAGAGTGCCATCCTTCTTCTTTACAAACAACACTGGCGCTCCCCAAGGTGACACACTAGGGCGGATAAAACCCTTATCAAGCAGCTCTTGCAACTGCACTTTCAATTCTTTTAGTTCTGCTAGTGCCATTCTGTATGGTGTTATGGAGATTGGGTCCACACCAGGCATAACATCAATTTCAAACTGCACTTCTCTTTCTGGAGGTAATCCTGGCAATTCATCAGGAAACACATCCGGAAAGTCACATACAGTAGGAATGTCCTTCAGTGCTGGACTCCCCACTTGGGTGTCTATCACATGTGCCAAGTACGCCTCACACCCTTTTCTAATCATTTTTCTGGCCAGTGCAGCTGAAATGATGTTTGAAGGCAATAACTGCCTCTCCCCATGTATTACTACATCACCATGCGAGGAGACCAAAAGTGATCGTATCTTGATCTCGCCAATCATTGCATGATGCCTGGCTAACCAATCCATGCCCAAGATAATGTCATAATCTCTGAAGGGCATTTCAATTAAATCAGACAGAAAAGTGTGTCCTTGGATTACCAAAGGACAATCTCTATATAGCCTATTTACCCTGACCTCCTGACCTAATGGACTAGTTACTAACACATCATAGTCCATTGGTATACACGGAATAGCAGTAGAACACATCACACTAGCACTAACATATGAATGTGTGGAGCCAGGATCAAATAACACATACACATCATGGTCAAGGATGGAGAAAATACCAGCTACAACATCTGATGTTTCAGCCTCCTCCCTCTGACGCATGGTATATACTCTGACTAGTGCGCCACTGGGTGCTGGCTGGTTATGATGCTCGACTTCCGGGAGTGCTACCGGGACCCCTACCTCTGCCTCTACCTCTAGCGGTATCGTGAACCTCTAGGTGCAGAGACTTGGACTGATCCTTCCGATGTAGCAAAAGATCCAGACCAGTGCGGACTAGTGCAATCCTTCGCGAAATGTCCGCTCCCTCCACAGTTAAAACATGCACCAGTGGCCTTGAAACAAACCCCACCATGAGTTCTACCACACGTTTCACACTGCCGGACCGATAGAGATCCTCGAGAAACTTGTTGGGTCTGCTGACCAGACCGAGGTGGTCTTTGGCTAGAAAATCTGCCTCTACCTCTACTGGAGCTAGATCCCCCAAACTATTTCCTCTTGCCAGAACCACTTTCAGATGCTTGTCCAGTAGTCTTTTCAGCCTTCTCTTTCTCTTGTGAACCCTTATTCACTGCCCCTTCGGATTCTATCCTTTCTAATTCCAAGGCTTGTGAGATCAATTCAGCAAAATTCTGATGTCTGAAACCCACAACTTGCATCCTCAGGCTTAGCCTTAGCCCAGACTCAAACCTCTTGCATCTGTCTGTCTCTGGGGGTAGAGACTAAGCTTCCAGCATAGTGGCTTAGCCTTGAGAAGTCTCTCTCATACTCTGCTATAGTTCTGTCCCCTTGTTTCAAACTCAGGAATTCTTGCAATTTCTTATCTACATATGCATCGGGAACCCATTTCTGTCGAAACTCTCTCAAAAAGTCTGACCAGGTTAATACAGGTGGCTCAACCAGGCTGTGGGGAATGGTCTTCCACCATTCATATGCATCCCCTTGGAGAAGAGATACTGAATACTCAAACTTCATCTCTTCCGTACACTGCAGTTTTCTGTAAACCCGTTCCATTCTTTCCAACCACTGTTCTGCCTCCAGTGGATCCACAGTGCCTTTAAACTCGGTGGCCCCAAATTTCATCAACTTTTCATATTGCCGAGCTGAGGGCTGTGGTTGTGCTACAGGTACTGGCATTTGAGCTTGGGGTGGCACATTACCCGCCATTTGTTGGAAGAACGCAGCCATCTGCTGTACAAATTGAGCAGGGAACTGCGGTGCTGGAGCAGGAGCTGGAGTGGCTGACCCACTCACGTTCTGGAGTGCTGGGGCTTCCTCTTGAACCTCAGCCTCAACAGATTGTTCTTCGGAATGATCTCCTCCTTCCATTCTGTTTTCCCAAAATTTCTACTTCCTGAGATCAAACACAAGGAGGTTGACCTCCGTTAGTGCATATTCATGATGTAAATACGTCATATGTATCAATTAAAGATACTTGAGCAGTTATACTTATCAATAAAATGTTCATACACGTAGTCAAAATTTATTGAAAAACCATGCTCTGATACCACTAAAACATGTCACACCTTACCCCTCCGTAAGGCATAACATGATCCCGTAGAATACTTAATGAACTACCGAACTTCACCTACCGATAACTCATTAAGTACCCTACAAGGGATTTTAAAACAATTTTCTTACCTTTTGGAAGTGGTGAGCATTTTGGTAGGAGTTAAAAACCCTTTATTCAAAGCTTAAATACTAGTAAAAATTTTGACCATTTTAAATTTTGCCGCAAATTTTATAAAAATTTTGACAGAGTTCTCTCTGTATTTTGATAAACTAGTTCTTCAAAGACCTGTAAAAAGCACTTCCAAAAATGTTTCACAACTCCCAACCTTCAATAACTCAATCATCTCAATTCAATGCACTTCAAAATAATTTCACAATACAAATCAAGTTTTCTCATCTCAAAATATTTAATATTTCCATTCACCAAGCATAAAGCAGAAAATCCATATGTACAAATTTTAAATTTACAGAAGAGAATCCAAAATAATATTATTACAATTTATTTACAACTGCTCAACTACATTGATACATACAACCTTTTTATATTTACATCAAGATTATCTACAAGGGTATAAAATAATACCCGTACAAAATGGTCAGAGTAGTCCTCGATTTAACAGTAGCTCACTCTGCTGCTTTCTTCTTGCTCTTATCTGCGACAGCAAAATAAGCTATCGCTGAGTATAAAAATACTCAGTGGTGCACAATAAAAATTTAAAATGCAATAAATAAATCATTCATTGCCAAACACAATTTAAATGTTTCTCAATCACATTTCACAAATATTAAAGTTCATAATAACATCATTTTGTCAAATAATCTATTAAACACAGTTTAGTCAAACAATTTCATAAACACAGTGTTGCCAAAGTTATACACAACTTAAGCAATGACACAAAATTTCCGATCAATGTCGCGTTGTACACTACGACAAAGCAATCTCAACCCCATTAATCAAAGTCAATGAGGGAGGTGGCTAGCTAGCTAATGAGTACTCATCCGATCTACAACCTCAACTGGCAAGCCAGAGAGGGAGGAAAATAAACGATCTCAACCCCATAAATGGAGGAGGAATAATAAGTAACTGTCATGCTAAGTGTGAATCAAAAATCCATTTCAAACATTTCATTCAAATATTGCATACAAAAATCAAATCAATTTCCAAAGTTACAATTTGATCACAAGGTGGCAACACAAAAGTTCATAAATTTATAATGCGTACTAAATCAATTTTTTTCAAGGGTAAAATGCTTGAATAGGATTTATTGTGCACAAACCTCAAGCGAGTCGTCCCTTAGCCTCGACTCGGTTCCTCGGGTTCCTTCCCGATATTCTTTTCAACTGAAACACACAATTTTACAATGTTTCAGTACTAGAACTTAACATAAATCCAAAATAAATTTAGCTTCACAATTACCTAGCTCTAACGTGCTAAATTCGACGTTCTTTAAATTTTGTGTTTCGGGTTACTATTCACTGCACTATTCAAGTCAAATAGTTGACTTTCTAAGACTTAATAGGTATGGGAACTCCAACTTCACCCACATACCACATTTTGGTCATTAAACTTGTTGGTTTTGGTCATTTTCTCAAAGCTTAGGTCATTTTGGCAAAATTGTCAATTTTCGGTTTTGGTGCTCCGAAGTTGCACTGTTCCATTGGTCAATCTACTGTTGGAATTTGGCAAAACTTCCTTCATAGAAAATGTTCCTTATTGTATTAAGTGTATTCTCATTTTTGGATCACCTCAATCGGAGTTTTGTAGCTCAAGTTATAGCCAAAATATAATTACTGTCACGCATTCGCTCATACTGCAACTATGGTTCTGGTAGGTTTTTGATCCAATTTTGTTCAGTAATTTGATCAAGTTAAGTTCATAATTTGGTCTAACTTTCTTCATATGAAATGTTCTACTATGTCTTAGGTTTCCATCGGTTTAAGAATCGCCTAAATCGGAGTTTTCTAGAGAGAGTTATAGCCATTGGAACTTTACTGCTCAATGGCAATTCTGCAGAATCGCAGGTACAGTAACTCCACTTTGCTCAATAATTTGACTAGGTTAATGGCATAATTTGGGATGGTGTTCTTCATGAAAGTTTTAGGTCTATATCTTATCTAATTTCTGGTAAAATTTCAGGTCAATTTGACCTTCCTAGCTCGAGTTATGACCAAATGAACAGTTACTGTGCATTTAGTGAGTTTGGTGCAGTGGCAGCCTGCTCTCATTTCACTTTGGTCAATTGGTTCACCAAGTTTTAGTCAGTTTTTGGCCATGGTTCCTTAATGAAAATTGTGTTATTTTATGTCTATTTTCATCTCCAATTGGTGGCATATCAATTGGGCTTGTAAAATTCCCGTTTTGGTCCTTCAAAGTAGGTTTGGTCATGCTGCCAGTAGCATGACCAATTGCCCTACGAATTTGGCTTCCATTCTCACAATTTCCACACATCTCTTTTGGTCATTATTGACCATTTTTCAGTTTACAATTGGTCAAAGATATCAATTATACATTTCTTCAAAATTTGGTTCACAAACCCTAACATTCAAACCCTAACTCACTCATTCAATCACAATTGGTGCATTTCCATCTTAACACCATACTAATGTAAGTTTATTAACATCTTTAATTCCCTTTAAACACATCAAACCATACCAATCATACTCCCATCAACCAGGCCAAAATTTCAGTTTAGTCCTTCTCTCATGATTTTATTTCATTTCATAATTTCTAAGCTCATTTCAATCATCACACATGCATTTAAATGGAAGAATAAGGAGTTTAACATACTAACCTCAACTTAAAGCTTTAAATCTCTCTCTTAGCCCTTCTTTCTTCTTGTAGTCTTCTTCCCAAGTTACAATAACAAGCTCTAAAGAAGTTTTTATGAGGGTTATTAAGGTTGGGTAAGAAGAAATTAAGCTTAGTGTAAGCTTAAGGGAAGAGCTTTCATGGAGAATTTATGGAGGAAGGTGGGGCGGCACTTGATGGAAGAAGAAGAAGACAATTCTAATTTTTTTTCCTTTTGTTTTCTTTTTATCTTTATCCCTTTTTGAAGACCAAAAATCCTAATTACTAAATAAGTTAATTAATTTCTTTGTGACATCATTCATGATGTCATCACCTTTAACTTTTTCATTTTCCTCTCTCTTTTTTTTTCTATTTATTTTTTTTTCTATTAGTTCTTTAATTTAATTCTCGATTCCAAAATTTTCTTTTCTCCGATTTTATTTGTGATTAGGTCGAGTCACTCTCGGGTCAATTGACTAAATTGCCCTCGCCGGTTCATCCCGGTTTGCAAATAATTCCATATTTCTTGGCTCACGACCTAATTATTTGACCGCTTAACAGTTCTTTTTCGTGATTTTCTCTTTTCCACTTTGTGTTCATAAGGGTCCTAAGGACCGCAGTCACTTTTACGATTCAAAATTTGAGTTTAAAATGACTTGTGATCGTTCAGGAGGTCACCCATCGCTGTGACTCTCAGCTCGTTTAACTTCTTATGTTCTGTTTTTCTTATTTATACTTAACTAATTGGAAATCACTAATTATTGGTGTTTATGATTTCTCTAGTTGTCTTAAGTATGGTTCTAATCCCTTTAATTGTCCGGACCGAAACCGGTCATTGGAACAGTGAAATCTACCAGGCTATGCAAACGGGGTGTTACATTGCAAAGTCCCTAGCATGACTTGAAACCAAATCTAGGTTATTGGATGTATATGTCGCAAGGGATTTTGCGGTCGCCTGAACGAACCCTCACCGAAGTGGGAAAGAGTGAGGAGTCGCCACTTTAATTTTGAGGGAAATTAAAGAAAACCGTTTATGAAGATAAATTGAAATGAAACCACTTCAAGGCAGAGATTCTAGGTTCGGGGTCCGTAAACGGGTGGGGAAGGTGCTAGGCACCCCACCTCGTCCCTTAATAAGGGTAAGTAGATTTAACTTTGCATTAGTTAGGAGGGCTTGAATGGAAATGTTAATCCTTTTGACCAAAGGAATATTTGATTTTTCACTAAATTTGGATTACCCAGATACATAAGTAAATGAGACAACCTCAGTGAATTGACGTCGCATATCATTTTTAGTTTTGGGATTATTTTGCGTACAGGTTAAAATTTGGTGTGAGAATCGGATAAGAACTCTCCTCCGATCTCTTTTAAGTATTTATTAAAATTTTGAGTGGAGATCGGATAAGAACCCTCCTCCGGTTTCTTTTGAAGTATTTAAAATTTAGGATTGAGAATCGGGTAAGAACTCTCCTCCGATCTCTTTTAAGTATTTATTAAAATTTTAGCTCGAAGATCGGATAAGAACTCTCCTCTGATCTCCTTTTAAATGTTTATGGAAATTTTAGATCGAGAAACGGATAAGAACTCTCCTCCGATCTCTTTTAAGTATTTATTAAAATTTTGAGCTGAGAATCGGATAAGAACTCTCCTCCGATCTCTTTTAAATATCTATTGGAATTTTAAGTTGAGAATCAGATAAGAACTCTCCTCCGATCTCTTTTATTTTAATGGGGATCGGACAAGGATTTTTCCGACCCCTCGAGATTTAATTGCATCTACACACCATAAAAACCTAAGACCAAGAGTTCTGGCATTCAAAGATGCCAAAGGTCGGAATAAGGCTTCCTATAGGTACCTTATGACCAGGTGGGGGATGCCAGACTAAATTTTTATTGATCGCTTATGTGGTCGTCTTACCAATATCTTTTGATACCCGATCTTGTTTCGTTTATTTTATTCCACTTTATGGCATCATGCCGAACCGCCGTTTACGTCAGCCTAGTAGTTTGGCTATTTTCCTGACGTGTTATTCAGACCCTATCTTTTAAAAGAGACCCTTAAGTTGCAGTTACCTGCGTTTTACCCAACCACTTATACGCTACTAGGAACTAGAAAACTTACATTCAGAAATAATGAAGATTAATAAAATAATGGACTAATCGCTAAAGAAATAAACTCGAGAATAACATTCTTTGGGGTTCTTTGGCACAAAATGAACTTGGAGAAAATCGCATACATAAGAAGAACAAAGGAAATGCGAAAAGTAAACATAAACACTTAATGAAACGGCAATATGAGCTCTTACCTGTAAGGAGCCAAATCTATTGAAATAACTACGGGATGACAAATAGTAATAAGACAGCGGACTGATTAGCCTGAGGGCTGATGTTCGTCGTGAACTGAAGGGTGCTTAGCTAGAATGCAATCGGATTAAGATAATAACCGAATGGAATGAAGTTGAGCTTGGACAATAGGAATGGAAACAGAGATGATAAAGGACTGAAAGTGAGAGTGTGACAGGATAATGAACGAACTGAAAATGTAGAGTTCCAGTATTCAGAATCCCTTTTCAAGAAAATACTTCAGAAAACTAGTTTCAAAAGTATTTCTAATCAAAACTTCAAAATAGCAGAGTAACAAACTGAATTAAGTTTCAGAGTTCTGCCACTATAGTAACTACCTCTTTTTTTGCCCGTCCCCTGAACAGTTTTTCGTGCAGGTATTTATAGGAACCGGGTGCCCCCCCGTGAAGGGTTAGGATCTATTTTGAGGGAGATGGAGGGTCAGGATTTCGAAGGACATGATCTGAGGCTCAGGAATTAAAGAGGATCAGAACGGACGGCTGAGATCCCCTTCAGAATATTTGTCATTTTCTTCTTCTAATCTGACGGTCCCAAATTCTCTTGTCAGGCGTCCGAGGTTGGGAGTGAAAGGCGCTGATCTTGTCATTTTCTTCTTCGATCTGAGGGCTCCGAGCTCGTCCTTACAAGTAAGATCAACGGTGGAGATTAGGATGTACCGCGATGTCCTGACGTACGCTGGCATCTATCAGCATTGTGGGCGATTCTCAGGCGTGCGGTGGAGATCTCGTCTGCAACGCTTTAACTACCTCGTCTCTGATTCTGGCGACAGTTATTGGGATTTGTCTTATTCTCTTTGCCTTCCAATCTTCCCTCTTTCTGATCTCCTTTACACACTCCTTTTCCGATCTCTCATCTTTGGTCTCCCCTCTTCCGATCTCTATTATTCCGATCCTTTCCTTACTCAGGCCCGGTCCGGTCAAAGCATTAATTTCCCCTCGATTCTTGAAGCGTCCGCTTCGTTTTCTGCTTAGCAATAAATGCCTGGTTTCTCCCTATATATACCCCTGACAGAAGAAAACTTCCCTCATTCGATTTTCCTCTCTTCCTTCTTACTTTCCAGTTCTAGCTGCTCCGGCAGAAGTTCCGGCCATGATTGTGGCTGTTGATCCCTTTCCGATAGACTTCTTTGTTCCTCGACTGAAAATTTACGATCCCGGTGATCGGATAATAGCGATAACCTTATCTGATGATGGTGAGAGAATCAATCAGTGTCGATCGGATTGCGGACCTCGATCGTGTGCCGATCTCGAGTCGTTCAAGCGGCATAATCGTGGCCCGATTTTGGCGAGCAAATTGCGATGTTGCCGACCCTTGACGGTTGCTCTTCCAAGTTTATCCGCTTCTCACCACATTGGGTGTTCCGATGACTTTCCTCCACATTGGGTGTTTAATGACGCCTCGGTTCTGGTCGGTGACACCCCTTTGGATCAGTCACAATGTGACATTCCGGTCCCTAGAGATCGCCCAAATGATGTATTTTGCTTTCAATGTAATCCGATCTCTAGAGATCACAGAAATGATGTAATCCAAGTTTAGTGTAATCCGATCTCTAGAGATCGCCCAAATGATGTAATCCGATCTTTTGAAAATAAAGACTTTATTTTGTCGATTATTGCAATAATTATTTTTCGATCTCTGAAGTATTTACCCGATCTGACCTTTAATTTAAATGGCCCTAAACGATCCACAATTCAAAAGATTTATCTTAATCTGCCGATCTCTATTTAGCCGATCTCTTTATGGAATTTCCGGAATATTCATGAGATGTGTCAGAAACAGCTGGCAGATCCCGCTGACCAATGCACCGCCTGGGATGCCGTGAGCATTAAATGCTCGGACGAGTATAAATAGGGGTGGGGTTAGCCAGTTACTCCCTTATGTCATTTTCAGTCTCTCACAAACAACTTCGAAATTCTCTCGTTTTCTCAAGCTCTTCCGACTCCGATCAAGCTCCAGTAAGGGTTTAGATCTTTCTTTTAGTTTAAATTCTTTATTTCCTTTGAAAATGAGTGGCGCCGAGGGTCAGAGAGCGACGAGTCCTCCTTCCATTCAGTTCTCGTGGTCATCTGATGAAGTAGAGGTGGTCGGGCCAAGCGCACGACCAGAACCTCCTAGGGTCTCCGTTCCAGCTCGGGGGCAGACCACACCATCGAGGCTTGTACCTTCTTCAGGGAGGGAGAATCTTCCTATGGACGAGCTGCCATCAATCTTGCAAGAAACCGATCTGCAATCGTTCAGCCAGGAGTACAATATTCGTCCTGAAGCGTACGAACTTATCCGGTGTCACGGCGATCACCGAGCCGATCACTTCTTTGAAGAGAATGACGTGGTTATGGTATACGAGGAACAGTTAAAGGCCGGTCTTAGGTTTCCTCTGGACAACTTCTTCAAAGAGGTCCTAAAATTTCACCGAGTGTGCATTGCCCAAGTTCACCCTAACTCGTAGCGGATCTTAGTAGCCTTCTGAGGCCTGTGCCGAGCTAAGGGAATCAGTCCTACGGCTAAGGTGTTTGCCGAATTGCACAGGCTAACTCGCCAAAAGGACGATGAGCACTGGTTCTTTCAGGCGAAGCCTCATTGTGGGCTCTTTACCGATCTGCCCTCCTCCCTTAAGAATTGGAAGAACCGCTTCTTCATTCTAAGGAGTAAAAACCCGAACTACTTTGAGGACTTCCCCCGTAGCTGGTGGCACCAGGGGCCCTTGATTCCAAAGCGTATTACCCTGAACAAGGAGGAAGGCCTAATAGTGATGGAACTGAAGAATCAGGCGGCCACTCAAAAGTTCTCTTGTTTAGATGCGGTGACTGCTGAGCTGCATCATTGGACTATACAGCTGATCACCGGCCAAGATCGTGAGCTTCCGCTCTCTGACCTCGGCATCGGTACTTTCTATTTCTCAGATCTCAGGACCTTAGTGATCTCACTGACCTCTTCTTTGTGCAGGTATGGCGGGTGGTGAGGGTTTCAAGAAGCGGAAGAAAGAAAGAGAGATTTCCCGGAAGGTAAAAGAGATGAAGCGTTCGGAACTGCTTCAAACACCCGGCCATGAACCTGGGGAGATACAAAGAGGCCCGTCTCGACCTTCGGGAAAGCCGGTCGCAGAAGCTGTCCGATCTCCTCCTCAACGAGATGAGCCGCCTCCACTTCCTCCAGTTGCTCCAAGCACAGAAGGGGGTCCTTCTCAACCTTCTGCGAGGCCCCCTCCTCGTGGCGCTCAAGTGCTGATCGCTTCCCTGGAGAAGAACCGGACTGTTCGGGAGAACCCAGGTTTTGCCAAAGTCTTGGGGTCTTCCATCTGCCTTCGGGAGGATCGGGACCGACTGTCTCCGGACAATCTTGACGACATCCTGACCCGATCCATGAGTCTGAATGTAGAGTGCCTGGTGAACCAGCACATAGTCCGGGAAAAGGCTCACCGCCTGGGTAAGGAGGTCGAGAAGAAGAGTCAAGAAGTGGCATCCCTCCGATCCCAACTCTCATCCGCTCAGGATTACATATCTCAAATTGAGGGGCGTATGAAGTACTATGAGGATAAGCTGGCCGAACAGGCTCATGTTCTGGCTGAAAGGGATCATGCTCTTGGAGAAGTCCAGGTGCTCCAGGCCAACGAAGCTGCTCAGGTCGCTCACCTTACTGAGGAGCTTAAGGCAAAAGATGAAGAGATGGTGACAGGAATAGCCGGTGCTTATGTGAATGCTCACAAGGATCTCTTGGCCGAGCTCCAGAAGCGTTACCCAGAGGAGGACTTCTCTTGGATGGCCGACCTGGCTCCCGGAGGCGAGGGTGAGGATAGTGAGGAGGAGGCTGAGGGTGAGGGATAGTGAGGGTGAGGCTGAGAGTGAGGGAGAAGACGGATAAAATGTAAATCAGGCTGGGGGTGATCCTCCAGCTGAATAACTTGTACAAATTTTGAAATGAAATGAAATGGAATGCCTCTTTTGTTCGATGAATGGTTGTGATCGGAAAATTTCTAAATTATTAAACACTTGATTGTTTGAGTATCTTGAAATAACTGAAAGTGATTATCAACCCAAGTGTGAGAGATCGGAAAACACAATGAGCATAAGATCGGTAGAGAACCAACGCTAAACGGAACTTGATTAAAATTAGAAATTTGGCTTGAACATTTAAGATCGGAATCATCCTTAAACCGGAACGGAACCTTTGATTATTCTTAAACTTTTGAAAGGGAGATCGGCAATAAAACTGGTAAGAAAAGATCTAGTATCAGTTCATTTCGTTTGTCAACAGAGATCAGGAATGTACTTGACTGGTCCGGAGATTCGACAATGGGTTTGAGAGGTCGGTGAGTGATTTAATAGTCTAAGGGATACTTGATATTGGGGATCTGTTTCAAAGTTTATTGATTCTGGGGATCGGTTTCAAAGTTTATTAATTCTGGGGATCGGCCAAAATATGGTGTCGACAGTATAGTATAAGTTAAATTTATATTTAAAATGTTTAAATATGAATTTAATTAATATGAAATTAATTAATAGAGATTAATTAATTAATTTATGTTTGATATGAATTTATTAGAAGAAGAGAAATAATTATTTTGGATTGAGAACTCAAAATTAAGACACAGGGGCATTTTGGTCATTTCACAGGGTGACATGTGGTACCATGAGATGGTGACACATGGCATTACACATAAGCTTGCCAAATATCATTTAATCACATAAGATGATTAAAATTAAGATTAAATATAGGTTTGACACTTGGCACAATGTGATTGGGTTAATTAAACTTAGAACCAATCAGAAGGTGACATGTAGCAATGGTTTTAAGTGATGACCTAACTATATAAGTGTTGTTATGAAAGAACAAATGACACAAGCTGCTGCCTCCCTTTGTGCCGCCACCTTTGAGGCTCCCATTCTCTCTTCTTCATCATCTCTCATTAATTCCAAGAGATTAGCAAACAATCTCTTGATTAAAAATACTAGAAATTGTTTCTAGTGTTCTGTTTACATCTCTAATATCTCAAAAGGCAAAACTTGATTTTCTAATTCATAGAAAAAGCTTTAGAAGCTGTTCAAGGGCTGCCATAGGTGATCTTGGTGTGGACAAGCTAGAGGGACAACATCTGGTGTCCTAAAGACGCATCCCAAATGTACAAATACGCTGCAGTGCATCAAGAGGTTAGTGTATTTGTTCTTGATCTAATCTAGGGTTCTAAAAATTAATCTGATTAATTCTAAAATCTTAAATGGCAAACACAGATCCAAAAACATATTAAAAGAGTTTTAATATATTGTTTATCATTGAAATCAAATAGATAAAAATAAATCTTGCATGATGCATGTGACCCTAGGTGAAAATTTTTGAATTCAATGGTATAAACTTGTGTTTTTCATGCTTCCGCTCCTTCAGTTAGCACATCCTACTTTTTAGCTACTCATTGGCACCAAACTGTCACAAGGCACACCTTAGGTAACATAGTTTTTAGAGGATATATAACTGCCATAGCAAATTCATTTGGCTTTGAGGCTAGTTTGTATAAGCTTGTGCCAGTTTCTGGTGAGTCATTTTTAGACAGCACAATGTTACTTCATATGGATCTTTGTGAGAAGAAAGGGTATACTTATGTATTGTTACAGCAGCATGGTGATGCTAGTAGTTCTATAGTACCAAGTGCTTATGCACCAGCAGAACCTATATAGGCACCTCAAACAGCTACTGAACAACAGTCTCCATCAAAAATCCTGTCCCTTTTAAAATCCTTAGAATCCAAAGTAGCTAGCTTCACTACCCAACCATCTGTTCCTTCATTTACCACCACAAAAATCCTTGAAACCTTGAAAGGTTTAGAAGTTAAATTTGATGTTCTGGGTCAGCAGCAGGTCAAACAGCAGAAGAAGCTAGGAAAGAAGCTTAAAAAGAGATTTTCATCCATTAAAAAGAAGCAAAAATAGTAGGAAATTCAAATGTTGGAGCTTTACAACAAATTGGCCCAATCTTTCAACAACTTATATCATTGGGGCTAAGATATGCGCCAGCAAATGAAGGACCTCACAGAAAATTTGGAGACATCCTCTGAAGCTTCTAATCACTAAGACGACCCTACGAAACCTGATGCAGCAACCCTTGTGCCACCCGCAGACCCATCAGCAGCAGCATAGCCTTGACAACAACATCAGCAATAGCAGTTTCTTTAGTTTAGTTTATTTCAGTTTTAGTTTATGTCTTGGGTTCACTTTTGTAATTTGACAGTTGAACTTTAAACTTTGGTAACTGTTGTAGTTTATTTTATTTTTTTACTGTGCTTGCAATTTACATATTTCCTTTAGTTTATTTTTATCTTACTTTATTATCTATTATTGCTTTGCAGTTGTGAATGTAGTTCTGTTATGCATGCTTTTTGGTTTAATTCTTAATTTCGATGTTAGACTTTATTTCATTATACTTTTGCACCTTTTTGCACATTATCTTTGCACTTTATCTTTTATTCTGATCTAATTTTATTGATATTGATGAGTGACACAGTTTACCTTTAGCCAAATCTGTTTAATTTCATCATGAGGTATTGGATCATTTGCAGTTCTTTATATTTTTAGCATGTTCCTAGTGCTTAGGATCTTGCTTAACCTTATGCAAACCTTGCCTAATCTTAAGCAACATTTTAAGCACCTTCTTAAGCACTGTAAATTCATACATTTGGGATACTTTTTAATATTTTTCTCTCTAAAGCTTCATTGTTAATACTATTTTGAGCTTAATTTTGGAATTCTTGAGTATATATTGATTTAATTCCTAATTGTATATATTTCATTAATTAATTGGCTCACACAATTTTGCCCATCTTTGCATTTATTTTAGACATTAAGGACAATGTCTCATTTGAGTTTGGGAGTGAGGGTAAAATTTTTGCAAAATTTTTAAAATTTTCATTCCTTCATTTATTGCATTTCATTCATTCATATATAGATAATCCATACACTTATACATATATCACACACATGTCTATACTCATACACTTACACTTACATATAGTTTTCATACAAATTACACTTAGTTTTAATTTGAATTATGCATTCATTTTAGAATCATGCATTTCATAAAAATAAATTTTTACCTTATCCATAGAGGATTGAGAATTGCTTTGAAGAGCAATTGAGCTTACCTTTAGAAGGGTTTAATGGATGAAAGTTCTGGATAGGTGCAAGGTTATTAGATCCTTGCCTTAGTTTATATCTTCTTAGCCAAGGGCCACCCAATCAATTGCATTGACTTTGAGTGCCTAGAGAAAACTCTAGGGTAAGAAGTAGCAAATTAATGTCTCACCAATTCTAGAACAATCCTCCTAAACCTTTCGAGGCGAATTCATAGCATGCATTTGAGAAAGAAGTGATATAGGCATTCCTTGGATTTTAAACCCACATTTTAACCTTAGCCAACCTCACTTTAAAATTTCCCTTTGGAACCAATTTGAGCCTACATTTATCCCTTTTATTTCTTTGGAACCCACATTAATGCCTAGCCATAAACCCAAACACTTACTTGCCCTTCATGAGAATAATACTTTAAGTGATAGATACACTAAAAAAAAAAATAAAAAGAAAAAAAAATATAATAATTAGTTGAGAGAAGTGACTAAAGTAAAAAGGTTAGCAAATTCAACAATGGTATGTATAGCAATTCACCACCCCAGTACACAAAGAAATGAGTTTAGGGGTAAATTAAAAGGGACAATTGTAATTCAAAGTCAATGTTATTTATGTAGTCTCTCCAAAAGCTTCAAAATTATATGCTAGTATTGGTAAATAGTTGTAAAGTTCCTTCTCCCATTCAAAAAAAAAAGGGAGGGGGGGAGGGTGGGTTGTGTGTCTTGATCTTTTAATAATTTGATTATTCTCATGCTTTGTTACCTTTATCCTTTCCTTGCTAGCCATATTATCACCCCCTTAGCCCTATTACAATCCTTAAAAGTCCTTTTGATCTTTTGATGGTGTTTTGCTACATTAGTAGAGATTGGAATAGGAGATCTTTTGATGGTGTTTTGCTACATTAGTGGAGATTGGAATAAGAGAATTGCCGATGGGATTGGGATATCATTCATCCATTCATTTACTTCCATCATTATTTAAGACACTTTAGCTTATGGATTGCTCTAAAGTCTATTTAAGCATGATTATTCTTTGTGATTGATTGGTTTGGGCTTAATAATATGGATAATTGACCCAAGGCTAAGCGATGATAACTTTGGTAAGGATAGAATTCTTTGTACCTTGAAAGTGGATATATGGTTTATTGATAGCTAAAAGTAAGCTTGAGAGCATGAATAAAAAAAATTTCTTGAATTTAAGGTAAGGTACCCCAAATTGCATTAATTATTTTTAATTTACTTGAGGACAAGCAAAGGTTTGAGTTTGAGGAAATTTGTTGCACTCATTCCATGTAGGCATTTTAAGGTAGTTTTGCATCTATTTTGCCCTTATATTTTAGTATATTTTATGTTTTTAGCTTTATTTTAGCTTATTTGTTAACTTTAGTTACTTTATATTTGATTTTTGTAATTTTGTTATTTTTAATAGGTTTTTGTGGCAAATTGAGGGTCAATGAGTACATTAGGAAGTGATTTGAAGAAATTTGGAGTTCCCTAAGCATGGAGGAAAGTTGAAGAAATCAAGTCTTGAAAGATCAAGTTAGTCGAAATTTGCTTGAGACTTTGCTTATGATGCTGCTCAGGGTATGTCATATTGCTTAACCTTAAGCCACAAGTCAAGCACAGCTTAAATCCTACACATTCAAGCTTTCATCCCAAAACTTGTCGAGAATTGTTTGAGATTCTGCTTAGGGTAAGCAACAGTGCTTAAAGTGCAACACAGGTTAAGCTGAAAGTCAAGCATGAGCAGAAAAACTCATTTTATTCTAAACCTGCCGAGATTTGCTGAGGGTCTACTTAACTTTAAGCAGACAGTGCACACTACAGGTCGAAAATTGCTGAAAAAGCTGCTTAGGGTAAGCAGTACCCTAAGCAGACTGCCCAAAATGTGAATCACTCTGCTGACTTGGATATTTCTACACCTCATTTCCTATCCACTCCTTGGCATTTATCTATTTTTAGGGCTACTTATGGGACCATATAAAAGCATCATTTTCTAATTTTTGCCACAAGAGGAAACAATAAGACACAAAAGGAAAGAAAAATTTACAAAAGAGAGAAAAGGGGAGAAGGATGCCATTATTTCTGAGGAAGATGAGCTGCTGCAACCATCTCTGAAAGCTCCAGAAATTAGAGTTTTGGGTTCTTCTACCTAGGTTTTTCCATTTTTAGTCCTCTTATCATGTTATTCTTTACTTTTCCATCAATTTCTCTTATAAATACCAACATAAGTGAGTAAACTCTTTGGATTTCAGAGTTGGGAAATATGTTTTAGATTAATCTGTGGATTTGGACAAGTTATTTTCATATTTTATATAAATATGAGTTTTGATTCCTTCCTTGTGTGCTTGATTTACTTACCTAATGTTGTACCCATTGGGTATTGTATTAATCTTTAATTGAAAGACCAAAAGGTGAAGGTCATTGATAGATAATCAAGGATTGGAACTTATAAAATTACCTAGATTTAGAAATAAACTAGGGTTTTAAGAGGAATTAATGATTGGTTACAAAACTTAATGGGTTTTAAAGTAATCAAATATCATACGAAAGTAGGTTTGGTTATCTTAGAACACACTTAGGTTTACTTGAAAAAGATATCAAAGGAATTTAGGATCAATCACCTTCAAACTCTATTTTTCCCTTAAAATTGGAATACCCAAGACAAATCCCAATTAATTTATGCATAAACCCCCAACTCTAGAATCATCTTTATCATAATTAGACTTTGATTTAAATTATCCATTATTAATTTAGTTCAATTGCATCTAGATTTAGAATTTATTTGCTTGCTCTTTACCCATTCTAACTAGATTCATCAATTTACTTTGCTCATTTACATTTACCATTTATTTATCAATCGTTATCCCAAATAATCGCTTCATTCATAGTTTGGTACTCAAACAGCAAATCCTCGTGGGGACGATACTTTACTTATCACTCTATTACTTGATAGGACCTGTATACTTGCGGATCTACGCCATCAACAACCTGCGGAGAAAACTGTTAGTTATACTCAAAGAAATAAACTCGCTCCTCTTGCAATCTGGAAAAAATATTTGAACACGATTGAGCGTTCTACTCAAAGAGTTTAGATATTGATTATAGATGTAATTTCTATAACTATCTAAAACTAGTGCAATCCTAACATAAAAATGCACATCCAACACGTAAAATAAATAATTCATCCAATATTCGCACGAGAAGTTAATTTGGAGCTACTCACACACCTAGTGTATCACACACACACACACACACACACACACACACACATATATATATATATATGGTAGCGATCCTCTATATAGCTCTCTTAATCCAATACCTGCCAGTGAGTTCAACTCAAGCTAGACTTTCGCTTAATGATCTAAGTGTGGGGGTCAGCGAGATCAACTCAAAATTGTACTCACCTCGACTTATCCATATATATAAGGATCAGGTCCCAACGAGTGAAGCTCCAGCCGCGACTACCCGTCCTACCACATCCATATCTACACCATACTCATGCTAACACACACACAGAGCACCAAATTTTCTTCAGGGCGACAATCACAATAAATAACAATAATTAAATATGCAGCAACTAAAAATGGCCCTAACATATTAATTATTTATGTGCATAATTAAATATTTATAGAATGCATGAGCATACTAAATATATAATTAATATTAAAATTGCAAAAATAATTAATATTCAACTCACAGACTGGTCGACCCGATTGCAGCTGGTCCGGCTAGAAGCAGAAGAAGGCTAGCCAGCATCGATTACCTAGACAGACATATTGACTCCTATCAAAGTTACTGACAGAAATAATTAATTAATTTAATCAAACAAGTAAAAATAATTTTTTAAGGTCTTGTCAAAATTTTAGCAGAATATCCCCTATAATTGGACCTAATCCCCTGCAAGAAAACTCAACAACAGTAATACACAGGGCCTCAGGCCTACACCAATAATTATAATGCCTATCCAGGGCCTACAAAAAACCTAATCTATGTCAAATCCTCCAAATTTCAGCTCGGGTCCCTAACTCTTCTACAGTCCAAATATTTATTTTTAGCACTTTCAAAATTATAAAAATATTCCTGGAGGTCTTCTACATCGTCCTTATATTAATTAAAATTATTTTACTTAATTTTACTAAGCCAAGAATATTTTTCAGATTTATCAGCTAGCTTAAACAAGGAACAAACTATACAATTTGAGTTAGGAACTACCTTTGCAAATTCTGCTACCTGGAATATGTCCGGAACATCTGAAAATATTAGGAATGACTGTAAACACGACCCCTTTCTAGGACAGCCCACAGGACACCCAGACCGAGTTAAAAACTTAGTCCCGAGTGCCGGTAAGCTATCACCGATCTGATCGCACCTAAACGAAACCTAAAAATTATTAATAATTATCATCTAATTATATTTAATTTAGAGGCATCGAAAAAGGTTGAAAATCCTACTAAGTGATTTGGACCATTTGACGATCGTCTTTTTCAAATAGTGTCCGATCAGAGCGGGGTCAGTCCTATCTCAAAAGTTTTGCTACGCTAAGTTCATCGGTGGTCTCGGATCATCGATCCAGCGGTCGGATCATTCTAGATCTGATCGAAAAGCTTAAAAAATTCAAAACTTCTCTCCTCCATAACTTTTTCCTCCAACCACCATTTGCTGCAAAATTGATATCAAAAGAAAGCTCTCGGAATAAGCTTTCCAATGCCACCAGAACCGTCTTGATCAAACGTCGAATGAAGCCAGAATTGCTCCTAGAGTTTGCAACTGTGCGCGTCCTTCTCTCCCTCTTTCCTCCATTTTCACGCCGCTACACCTTTGGCCGTCGTTCAAGGTTGCTAGGTCATCGGTCGCCGTGGGTCTGTTTTGGGTGGCTCGTCGGCGGTTATGGTGGTTAGTCAGAGAAAAAACGAAGAGAGAATGGGAGTTAACGAGAGAGAGAAGAGAAGGGGGCATGTTGTTCGAAAATCATTTTCAAATTTTCTTTTTCAAGCTTTTGTCAAATCTCCAGTGTACTGCATGTATACTGTTTAAGCCATACTTTTACTGCATGAACAGTTCTCAAAGTATACTTTTGCATTTCATTTTTTTATATTATTTAATAATAAAATGTTAAAATAAGTTGGATAGATACTTTATTAATAAAATAATAAATTACAATTTCAAAGTAACCACAATAAAATTATCATTTATTCTTTACATAGATTTAAATTAACAAGATTTAAAAAATAATAATAATAATCAAATTAATAATTAAATTAAATTTTAGAATCAAAATTAACAATAATAAAATTATATACTTTATTACTTGATTTAATATTAATCTTTAAAATCAATCATTTAAACTAAAATTGAATCTATTAAATAATTCATAAAATATATTTAAAAATAAAATAACATCAATATATATATATATTACAAAATTGTATGTTAGTTATATAATATTAAAATAATATTTTAATACCATCAAAATTTATAAAATTTATATTTTGAAATTCAGGTTATTATACCTTTTATATGCTTAATAATAAACATGATGATGTTGAAAATTCTGCTTTCTGCCTCATTAAAATTTCCTATATTATAATAAATTTATTAGAATGGTGTGTTTGATAAAGGGTTAAAAAATTAAGGGTGCGTTTGGTGCGAGGTTAATAAGGGTTAATAATTAACCTTGTAACTTTTAATGTTGTTTGGATGCTTTAAAGTGAATAGGTTAATTTTTAACCTCATTAACATTTAACCTCTTTTTAGGGGTTAAATGTTAACCTTGGGGTGGGTAAATTAACAGAAGCTAAACACACTATTTATATAGGATAAATTTCAACAACTATCCCTGAACTTATATAGTTATAACACTATAGCCCTTTAATTTTAAAACGTAATATAAAACCCCTTAAGCTTTTAAATTTTGCACAGTAAAATCCCTCTGACTTTCAATTACTGATTTTTCAATTAGAAACTGATGTGAATAGCTCTCGCATAACGCTTAGTCAGTATTTTTCTCTTCTCTCTTATGCAAAGTGTTAAATTATTCTCTTTACGCATGAAAAATTATTCTATCTATAGAGAGAAAAATGATTTAATTTATACATGGCTGTAGAAAGAAAAGAGAAATACTGACTAAACTCCATGCTGGAACTGTCCAAGTCAGCGTCTAACTGAAAAACTGATAATTGGAGGTTAGAGGGATTTTACCGTGCAAAATTTGAATGTTGATGGGGTTTTATGTTACATTTTTAAGTTGAGGGACTGTAATGTTACAACTAGATAAGTTTAGGGACAGTTGTCAAAATTTATCCTATTTATATATCTCTTTCCTATTTCTTCTCAACTTGTTTTATTTTTTGGTCCCTTCATCTCTAAAAACTCTTCGTCTCCTACAACAACAAGAATGTACGATTTTTTTTTTCAATCACATGAGTAAGACTATAAATTTTCTTGGTATATGAAATAACTTGAGAGGCCAATCAATAGTTAAAAAATGACTATTGATAAAGGACTTAAAATTGTTACTAATTTTCTTCATAGTGATTTGAGTTGCATTGAACAACTCATAATGGACTTGCATACATTCCATATACTATGTCACATGCTTCGCACCATTGGACATCTTAAAGATACAAAACATATGTTCCTTGAGGAAAAAGTAGCAATTTTTTTAAACATTCTTGCACATGACACAAAAAATAGGATGATCAAGTATAGGTTTAAGTGGTCACAAGAAACCATTAGTAGACATTTTAGTTCTATCCTACGAGCTGTTTTACACTTGCATGGAGTTTTGCTCAAAACAGCTATTCTTGAGAATTGCACAGATAATAGGTTAAAATTGTTGAGTATAATTTCTTTACTAAACAAATTATTTATGCATATTGATATTTTACCTAACTTTTTCTATAATTAGAATTGCTTAGGAGCATTAGATGGAACTTACATGAAGGTAAAAATACCACAGAGAGATAAACCCAAATATCGAACAAGAAAGGGAGAATTGGCAACAAATGTTTTAGAAGTGTGCTCTTGGGACATGCAGTTTATTTATATTTTGTCTCAATAGGAAGGGTTTGCTACTGATGAAAGAATACTTAGGGTTACTATTACTAGGAGAAATCCATTAAAAATACCTTATGGTGAGATGATCATGAACTTATAATTTTAGTTCAAATTTTAAATAGTAAAGAAAAAATACTAATATTTTTTGCTGTATATAGGATATTACTACTTTGTGGATGCTGGTTATACAAATGGAAATGGTTTTGTAGCTCCTTATAAAGGACAACGCTATCACCTTAATGAATGGAGAGATGGTTATCTTCCAACCAATTGAGAAGAGTTGTTTAACATGAAACACTCATTAGCTAGAAATGTCATTGAATGGTGTTTTGGATTACTTAAGATGCGATGGAAAATTCTATGGAATACTTGTTGTTATGATATAAGTAGACATACTGATATTATAACAGCTTGTGCTCTACTCCATAATCTTATTAGAAGAGAGATGACAATTGATCCATTGGAAGCTACATTGGATATTGAAATGGAGCAAATTTTAGAGAAGCATATGATGAAAGAGAGCATATTGAAGTAATAGAAACCACAGAGCAATGGACAGAGGGATAACTTGGCCACTGAGATGTTTAATAGTTGGAGAGCTAATAGGACTATCAATTATATGTTTAAACTATTTACTGATGCTTTATTTGTTTGTGTTGTTGATTGACATTTGAGTTAAACTCGTATTTTGGATTAAAGGTTTATTAACATTATTATTAATTTTCTATTTATACAATCCTAGTAAATTTAATATTCTTTATGTTATAAAATTTTATTTTGGTAGCATGGATAATTCAAAGATTGATAAAAGTCAGAATAAAACAAAATTGCAACGAAGAACATGGACAACGATGAAGATAGATATTTGACTGATTGTTTAATTCAAATGCACCGCGAAGGAAAGTAAAAAAGATAAGGTGGTTTCAAACCAGGACATTTAGTTTATTTGGAGAAACTAATGGCTATAAGGCTACCTGATAGTGCTTTAAAAGCATCAAATATAGACTCCAGATTAAGCTACTTAAAAAGACAATTTTTGGCACTATATGAGATTAAAGAAAAAGGTAGTGGTTTTGGATGGGATGATGAGAAATAAATGGTGATAGGAGATTGAACTATATTTGAAGGGTAGGTTAAGGTACTTATTATTTATTCTTATTTTTTTTATATCTTTATTTGACAAACATATATATCATTATTGGAAAAAAAAAGTACAACTTATTTATTTATCTTTTAATTATTGTAGAGTCACAAAGATGCAAAAGGGTTATATAGAAAACCTTGGCCTCTGTATGATGATTTTGAAGAAGTTTATGCTAAGGATAGAGCTACTGGGACTAATGCTGCAACTGCTGTGGATCGAGAAAATCAAGAGATGAATCAAGCAAGTAATACATGCTCAGAAATTTCTCCTCTAGATGATGGTGGAAATGAATTGCAAGTTAGATTATCTAATGAGGCTCCTGTTGCTCAGAATAGAAGTAATGAATCAAACAAAAAAAGGAAAATATCTTACAAAACAATGGAGGCAATGCAAGGGAAGTGTTTCGAAATGATGCAACAAGTTATTCAAAGCAACAATGAGTCAATTGCTCAACTTGTGCAAGCTTTTGCAGGAGAAGAAAGAAATGATAGAGCTCGTCTGCGTGAAGAACATAGCCTTGTTTCTAGACTAACCACATCTGAAATATTACTGGCTATGAGGAGAATGTCTAATGATGACGTGACCATGTTTTTCAGCTTGAAGAATGAAGATGAGAAGTATGAATTTATCCAAATGGTTCTTGGAGCTATTTAGATGATGGTTATAATAGAATTTTTTGTTTTTTTTTTTTACAAAAATAAGTTATGCTAGGACTATAACCATGGATATATATGACTTTTTTTCTCTTTTTTTTGTTGATGTATTTATTTATATTGTCAAACTTTCAAAATATATTTTGTGTTATGCAGCTTTTTGTCAAGTTGTCCAGTGTGTGTATGCATGTATATAAGTTGGCAAGATAAAGAGAACATAATAATATTATGGTAGATAATAAAAATATAGTTAATAAATTTTTTAAAGTAAATTATTTACAAATAAAAAATAATATTACCAAAAATAAAAATAAAAAAATAATTTTGATATTTGTTATTAAAATATAAAAATAGATGTTTATATATTTTCATGTAAGCTCAATTTTTTAACCTTGTACCAAACATCATTAATTGTCACACCATTAATTATCTTTTATCTCCTTAATAATTACTCCCTTAAATTTTATAAGGTTAACACTTAACCCTCAATTTTTTAACCTTATATCAAACGCACCTTAAAGGTTAAATATTATTTTTATAAGTTTTAACTTTTAAAGAATTAATTATTAACCTAATAGCCCCTAAAGCTAATATTTAACTCCCTAAAAAAGTATAAGTATTAGTTAGGCGAAAAGTTAATTTAGTCTCTTTTAAATATCTAAATAATATTGATAAGAGATTAAAAGTTACAAGAATAATAAATAACTCTTGTTAATTTCGTACCAAATATCCCTAAGTTTTTAATTAGTTTAGCTCATAATTATCCTAATGCTACTTGTTAATCACAACCAGATATACTGATTTGTAATTATAAATGACTTTTGAAAGACAAAAGAATGGAAAATTTAATTTTTCTTTTCAATTTTGTTAGCAAGGAAGCGTGGATAAGATATGGGTGTGCGTTATTTAGTCTAAATTGTAAATAAAACTAATAAACAAATTTTAATATTTTAGTTGAATTTTCTTTCCAATATTTGTAACTTAGTTTTGCCATAAAATATATGTTAAATTTAAATTAATTAAATATATAAATCCACTGCTAATTTTATAAAAAAAAAATAGTAACAACCTAATTAGGGATGATAATAAATCGAGTTTTGCAAATATTCAATCTAATTAATTTTTAATAAGATAAATTTAAATAATATATAAATAAATTTAAAATTAATTTAAATTTAAAAAATAATATTTATGATAAGTTAAATCAAAGTCTATCCGTTGCGTTCTCTAATCAAAGTCCAATATTTTAATTTAGACATTATTAAATCCCTGATATCCGCATATTCGAGAGCACGAAAAATATGTGTATACAGACGTGTCAAAGGCACTGATGTTGATTAACGTCATATGAGAAAAATATTAAACTATTATGGGACATAAAATTACACTCCAATCACTTTCTTCCTCTAAATACTCAAATTGCTATCTTCTTCTACAAATTATAAACATAATATTTTATAATTATTTTTTATTATAATATTTTGCATTTATTGTATTTTTGTAAACACAATTTTAATTAGAATACATAAAAAAATACATGTTATATATAAATATATTTAATAAATTTATTGTTACTTCTTTTAAATGCTGTTTTAATAGTCAAAATTAAAAACACAAACTAATTGGTTTGTAATTATACATTTCAAATTACTTTATTGTAAGCATTAAATAGTTGACTGATCGCATTAAATATTTAAAAATTCAAAAAACTAAATAGATAAAACATTGGTACCGTTATCTTATAAAAATTTATATTCTAAGATGATCATTACTAATATCTCATAGTATAATAACATTATTTATAAAGTATAAAGATAATAAATAAGACTTCTACTCAGAACATGTATTAATCTAATAATATTTTATAATTCGTCACTTATTCTGACAAGATATTTAATGCTTCCTTATTTGATGAATGATACTATATGACATTCTATATATGAATTAGATATAAAATATTCTCAAATACCCTACATATTTATTTTAGCCTCATTGCTAGCTCAAACACTCTCATTAACTTAACTATCGGAGTGCTAAGGTGTTTTGCAAATCAACTCCAACCCATATCCCTTTGAACTCAGCGATGGCCGTGTGCCACCTCAAGTGATTGTTTGAGGCCCTTATGGTCGCACCAGTCCATTGCTGCATATATTCCAAGTGACACACATCCAATGGCTCCCCAAATCTCAAATACATAAATTATTATTATTATTATGTAAGTAATAGATTGCGTTTAAGAGTAAAAAATGTGTTTGAAAAATTAAATTTTAAATTTTTTTGTTATGAAAATTAATAAAAGATAAATATGTAATTAATAAAGAGAGTTAAACGAATAATTAAAAATATTATGGAGTAACAAATTTTTTGAAAGTGTTTTAAAAAATTTATAATTAAAGAATGATGACATTAATTATATTCAATTAATGAGAGTACCAAAAATCTTTTAGGGAATGCCAATATCAACCTCTATTATTTGTTAAAAAAAATAAATTAAATTCCATACTCATTAATTTAGGGGAAATTAATCTTTGGTCTTCACTGAATTAATAAGTAAGCAACTAATAATATAATAATGAATTTTAAGGATTTATCTTATTGGCAAATGAGTTATTTTTTAACTTTATTATTGATTAGTAAGAATATCTGATAGTAACAAGTTTCATTTTTCATCATACTATATAATTATTCGAACATTATTCGCATGGTTATACTAGCTTTTTGATAAAGAACTTAAAATTAAATATAATGTTAATGATATTTAATTTCTTTTTTTTAACAATAATATTTAATTTCATTAAATATTTATGTGAATGTTTTATATTTTTTTAATTGAGGGTTCTCCAAATGTAATAATTATATCTCCTTAGATTCAATGTCGTCCATAATCAACTATTAATGTCCTTAATTTAATCTAATTTTATAATAAGAAGTAACGTATCATTGAACTTGAGATACATTTTAAGGGGTCAAGAGTTTGGACAAACCACGATCAATTAATCTATATATCACGTAAACAATATTTAATCTCTACATACAAATATGTGAGTTAAATTAGGGTTGAAGGCGCTTAACATTAAATACTTATCATTATGCCACCATACTCAGTGATATATATAATTTTTTTTATTCAAATCGTTTGATAATCCAAAAGTTAAATGGTGTGAATTTGATTGAGTACTTAAATTTATGATAAGATTAAGTAAATATTAAAAATTTTAATATTTAATTGATAATTTTTAACTTTTATTATTTAAAAAAAAGACCGTTAATGGGTCTCTTTCAGTTTCGTCCCTTAGTCATCATTTTGGAATTACAATTCCATCTTCAACTTTGGAAAACTTCTAGTTGTTTGATCAAATTCAATATATAAATAAGAAGCAATTTCTTACCCTAAAAACTTTGACTTTATTGAGGCGTTAAGTCAAGATAGAATGAAAAATAACATTTAATTTGACATAATTAATCATCAAAAAAATTATTCCACAATAAATATTTTATTTATTGATTGTTAATTAATTAAAGAGCTGGGAATAATTAGCCTCCACCGGTTGACATCTGCACTTTAATTAGTATTTTGTTTGGTGAGTTTTCATTCTCATAAAAATTTTTGTACTATCTTATTATATCTTTTTAATTTATTTAATTCTGATTAAAAATTATATTTAAAATTTCAAGATTTCATTAAATTTAAATTTATTAATTTTTTTTATAATATAGAAATAAATTCATTTACTAATCCGCTAGATTAACTTTTGAGGCTTGAGAATACGTAACTAATATTTTTCTTCTAAATGGTTTAATTAATTTCATTGGTATATTTCTTGCCAAGTCACTGGCAATGGTAATGCATTTTTTTTATTGCTACAGGTGTTTGTATAAATTTAATAACTAATCATTATTACTCTTATAATTAATTAAAATATTATTTAATTACTTAAAGAGATTAAATTAATTTTTAATCTAATTAATATATATCTCTACTTTAGAAATTAAATGTTAACTTTCAAGCTAAGTTAATAATTGCCTTTTTAGAGGGTACAATTTACAGAAATTTATGCATTTAGATAGAAATAATAATGGATAGAGTATTTATGAAAATCATTGTATTAAAACTTGAACTTAATTATTATTCTTAATATCCAACCTAATCCTAGACTAATTATTATTACCTAATAAAATCGAAACTCATTTAATTTTATATATTTTAATTAGTATCCTAAAAAAATATATGTTTTTTAAAATTTATTTTAAAAATTTAATAATTTTATAAAATATTTAAATTTTTTATATTTAAAATATAACATGTAAAAATTTGTATAAATTATTATAAAAAATATTTTTTTATATTTAATTAATTATTTATATAAATAAATTTTATTAATAAATATCTAGCATATCAAATTTGAATATTTTTTAAATTTTAATTCGTTTCAAATTTAATTATATATTATTTAAGTTGATTTTAATAAGATTTGATTGGGTTAAGTATCGAAAATACCTTAGGTTTTAGCAAACGCATCCTTAATGTTGAATGATCTTAATTACTAGCCGCCCTCAGCCTTCAAAATTAGTTGAAATCAAAGCATTAATTTATATTATGTATGCTCTGATATGTCAGCTTCAATCATGACAAGTGACAATGATTCTATGGTTTAACATTTTATACTGGAGATCATCAACGAAGGAATTAATTAGTTCACAAAATGAATATTGCAATAATTAAGATCTCTAATTTGTATTACAATTTCTCATATTTGACCCATTAACCTTCTTTTATATATATTGAGCTTATGGGAATTCAAACTTCTAACTTCAAACTTTTAAAGTCGGCTTATTAGAACATAACACACATGGATTAATCATACCACTCAATTCAGCTTATAGCCCTGCCAATTAATGATGCACACTCCTGATCTTGTAATTCTTGATGACTATAGGTAATTCTGAGATTCTATAATTGGAATTGATTCTATCGAATGATGTTGGATTTGGCTTGTTAATATTTTGTATTATTTTCTATTCAATTTGGATTAATAGTTAACAGAAAGCACTAACTATGTTCAAAAGTCAAGCACTAATGAAGATGAAGGAAAATTCGGATTAAAAAGAAATAAAGAACTACAAGAGATTTAATTTTTCTAACGTTAAAAAGAATACTTAAGCAACTTAATTCTCCACTAATTAATTTCAAATTCTTTTTTTTTTTTAATTTTTTGCCTTCCAAAATAATATTTATATGTACATTTCATTTTTTAGATTTATGTAATTTTTTATATGCAAGTAACCAAATTATATGTATTCTTGTCCATATTCTTAAATTCGTTTAATTTTTTTTTATTTTTATATTTTTTTTCACTTTGTATTTACATCATAATTCTATAATAAATTACATATTTAATAAAATACGTCCTTTATTTTTTTAGTCCATAATTATTTACATACATTTATAATTTTTTTTCTTTGTATAAATTTAATAAAACACATTGTTTTTACTGCCAAATTATACAATTTTAATTATATGTATATTAAAAAATTAAAATTTATCGATTTGATTTAGAACTGGACTCAATCGTAATCAATCTGAAATTGGAATTTGAAACTTCAAAATTTTAACCGAAAACATTATTGAAATGGTTTGGAATCAGAATCGGAATGGTCAGGATTAAAATTATTGGAAATAAGAGCCAACTGGTCTCAATTTCTGCTTTCAGCCAAATCAAAACTAATAATTTGAGTCTGAAATCAGCCGGGATCGGATCGCCGGCGATGTGTATATGTGCTCATATATGATTTGAGCAATAGCTGGCATTTTGTAAAAGTTGGGTCACAGGAACCATCGATGAGAGTTAGACAGCCCATGGTCCAACTTGGGTGAGTGCATACGTAAGTTTTAAGAATACAAATTTGCGCAGACAGTACAAATGTGTGCATTTTGGAACTGTATTTGGGCCGATTGCTAGGCTTCAGTAGAGAGTGGGGTTTTGTTAAGAGCCTAGGGATGCTAATAGGTAGTCTGAAGAAACATATTAATCGTAGAATCTAGTGACAGAATATATATATATATATATATATATATATATATATATATATATATTCTGTATATATATATATATATTCTGTACATATATACACACGCATAGAGATATATGCCATTAAGAAAAAAAAAAAAAAACCTAACAGTATTATGCTTTATTTGGTTTAAATGAACTACTTCTTGGGATCTTTACTTCTCAGGAAGTAAGTTATTTACATTTTGAAAAGTGGAGAAAAAATAGTTTTTTTTTACTTGTCAGGAGATAGACACTTAATTCTAACTAAATAACTCAATTTTTAACACTTCTTAGGAATTTGAAATTCTCTGACTCACTTATCCCCAACCAAATGAAGTATTAATTCATTTAACAAAAATAAGAGCTCATTTCTTATTAATCAGGGTCGACTCCACTGAGGAGTACATATAAATCGTATTATTTATTCTGAATGCACAAGTCGATATAGGGGAGCATAATTTAAAACCATCTGTGGAGGGTTTAGATTATTTTGCCAGAAAATTTTTAAAGGGTAAGCTTTGTAGGTATTAGAATGTTGAAGGATTAATGTGTTTTCCAAAGATATATGAATTGCATATAAGCCCGTTAGAAAAAAAAAAAATAATAATAATAATAAAGAGATTTGACAGTCCTTATTTGATCCAACTCCATAATGGTGCTGAATAATCAAAATCTGCATGAGAACGAATATAGGAGAGTTAAAGACGATCTTTACATTTGTTAAAATCTTGAGGTGTCTCTGACTGGCAAACCTGAACAACTCAACAACTTAAAGTATACGTAAAAATATCTTTATCTCTTTCATTGTGAAATGAAAGGAGTATGAATTTCAAAGATTATGTATTGTTCTACATTCGTGAATCGTAAAGCACACTGGTCTAAATGAGAAGTTTGTATATGTTATTTTGTAACTTTTCAAGAAAATAAGAGATCGAATATTTCAGATGAGGTCTTTATAAAAATATAATATTTTTATTAAGACGTATACAATTTTATTATTAACGTTTATAGAATATAATTTTTTTTTTAAAATATTACATTAATATTTGTATTATTATTATTTCAGTTATAATTAAAATTTTAATGTTATTATAACTTTAAATTAATTATTTAAATAAATTAAATAATTACTTGCGTGAATTTATAGGGATGCGAGATTATGACTAATTAATTTTTATAGATTTTGCAGTATAATAATTATAATTTACAGAAAATCGTGTGGTGACATGCCATTGTTTTGTTTACACAAAACAAATTATAATTTACACAAAATCCGGTAAAATAATAATTACATAATTATAATTTACACAAAATGAGTTAAAATTTTGTTTATATATTTGTACCTTATAGGTAGATGAAGCAAATTCTGACTCCATCTATTCACCGACCCTTGTTTTTAATTTATACAAATTTAAAATATCTAAACTCAAATAACCTATAAAATTAAGATTTTAATCGAGAGTCAATCCAACAATAAACATGACTTTTAAATCATTTAGATTAATTTCATCGACTTGAATTTTAATTTAAAAGTTAAATAAATAAAATTAAACATTTTAACTCAAAATATTCATAATTTATAAATCAATCTAATTAGAATAATTTTTATATAATAACAGTATCATGCCTTATTTAGTTTAAATGAACTACTTCTTGAGAATTCTACTTTTCAGGAAGTAACTCAGTTAATTTAGGGTAAATAATTTGCTTTGAAAAGTGGAGAAAAGTTAGATTTTTAATTATCAGAAGGCGGACATTTACTCTTAATTAAATAACTCAATTTTTAACATTTTTTAAGAATTTAAAGTTTCTTAACTCACTTATCCTCAGCCAAATAAAGTATTAAATTGTTTAGTAAAAATTGGAGCTCATTTTTTTGTCAATTAGGGTCAACTTCGCGGAGGAGTATATATAAATTATATTATTTATTCTGAATGCACAAGTAGAGAGTGTAATTTAAAACCATTTGTAGAGAGTTTGGATTATTTTGTCGAAAAATTCTAAAAGGTAAGCTTTGTAGATATTAGAAAGTTGAAGGATTAATGTGTTTCTTAAAATATATGAATTACATATAAGTCCGTTGGAAAAAAAAATCAAGAAATTTGAGAGTCCTTATTTGATCCAACTCCATAATGGTGTTGAATGATCAAAATCTGCATGAGAATCAATATAGGATATTTAAAGACAATCTTTACATTTATGAAAATCTTGAGATGTCTGTGACTAGCAAACCTGAACAATCCAAAGTACAGGTAAAAATATCCTTATCTCTTTCATTGTGAAATGAAAGGAGTACGAAGTTCAAAGATTATTTATTGTTCTACATTCCTAGATCGTAAAGCATACTGGTCTGGTCTGAACGAAAAATTTCAATGAGATGGAATTCGAATCTTTTTATCCCATTTTTGACAGCTAATATTTCTTTGTATACCGAATAGTAGTATTTCTGAGGCTCTGGAAATTCTCCACTAGCATGTTCGCAGATATGCTTTTCTTCTTGTATTTCTTCGATGAGGATAGCACCCCAGTGGGTGTCACTGGCATCAGTTTGAAGGATCCGATGTCCTATGCTGGGAATCTTTAGAGGTGGCGGATTCAAAGCCACTTCTTTTAATGCCTTGACTGCATCTGTTTGTTCTTTCTTCCAAGGTGGTGCAGTCTTTCTAAGCATTTTTTACAACTGGCTGGTTTGGGTTGCCACATGGGGAATAAACTTCCTGATATAGTTGATAATACCAAGGAATTACTGTATTTGCTTTACTGATAAGTCCCTTTCAGGGAACTTTAATAGTTCTTCTGCAATGTGAGGTCCTGGTTGGTATTTTCCATCTTTGAATTTCATTTCGAGGAAGTCAATATCAGTCTGGGCCAAAGAACTCTTCTTTTCCGACAACATAATCCCATAGGAATCTACTAAGTGCTGGAAAGTAGAGAGGAGTTCCTTATGGGCTGTAACATCTCTGGAGAAGAGGTGGATGTCATCCATATAGATGAGAGCACTGTAGAGTATGGGCTCGAATATTTTTGTCATGGCCTTCTGAAAAATAGATGGGGCCATTTTAAGGCCGAATGGGAGAATAGTCCACTGATATTGGGCCGTAGGGATGCAGAAGGCTGTTTTGGGCCTATCAGAGGGGTTAATACCCAATTGCCAAAATCCGACTTTGAGATCAAATTTTGAGAAAATATGGGCCTCGTGGAGTTGGGGGAAAAAGGCCTCAGGTTTAAGTAATGGGAATTTGTCATCCTGAAGGAAATGGTTGAGAGGCTTGTAATCAATGACAAGTCTCTTTTTTCCCCTTAGCCGCTCAGATCTCTTTTCTACATAAAAGGCTTGGCAGGCCCACTGAGAGGATGTGGGTTCTATAAGACCTTGTTGGATTAGTTGTTTGCACTCTTCCTGGGCTAGAGCCAAGTCTGTAGGATTCATCCCCGGATGTGATGCCTTGGTCGGATTTATATCCTCATTGAGCTTGAATGGGAGGTTGATAAAGAACTCTGGGTTTTTCCACAAGGGGTGGTGATGATGAAATTGTGCATGGGAGTCAGCACAACATCTTAGGAGGAGTTCTTTGTGTTCTTGGAATTCAGCTGAGGCATCAGTCAAAGAGTATAGCCTTGGGACAGAGGTGAATGACTGAAAACTCCTCTTGTATTTTAATCCTGTTGGGAGTATCTTCAGATGTTTCGCTTGCTGGTATAAGCCAAAACCTATCAGCAAATCCTTGTCAGGAAGATCCGACCCAATGACCTTGGTCCAGATGATACAGGTGGGGAAGAACTGAATCCCAATGGGATGCTTGGTAATGAGGCTGGTCTTGAAAATATTCTCATCCGCTACCTTAAAGTATTCTGTATGAGGGACCCAGCATTCTGGAAGTAAAATGGCAGGGTTCATCATGCTTTTATGGGCTTCAGTATCGAGAAACCCAATTACACTCATGGGCCAATCATACTTGCTAGGGAGGATGTGAAGTGGCACTAGTGGGATTGGAATAGTGTCTGGGTTGTGAGCTGGGTGAGAGGATTGGACATGTTGGGCTAGGTAAGAAGGGTAATGGGCCTCAGTTTCTGACTCTGATTCTTCTGAGGATAGGGAGTAGTCAAGGTTAAAATCAGTATCTGCTCCAAAGGCAAAGATAATTTCTTCATTTGGTTCATCTTTTTCAGAGAATAAAGATTCAACATCATCTTGTTCCAAGGAGATGTGAGAAGCCTGCTGAATATGTTACAAAAGCTTGACGGCTTTGTTAGGGTTCTTGGGGCAATTCTTAGCATAGTGACCCCGATTGCCACAGATGTAGCATCGATCAGACTTCTTCATACCCATTCTCTTCTTTCAGAAATACCTAACTGGTTTCTTCCCTTTTCTTTGCTTACAAGGAGTTTTGGATCCTGAAGAACCAGAATACTTTTTGTAATGTCCCTTCTTATTGGGCCTGCACTCACAATTCTTCTCCTTGCATTTGATAGCAAGGTGGGACTTCTGGCAAACATTCTTCAAGGCCTTACTATTATCAATAATATCATTGAATAACTTATGTTGCTCACACATCTTCTCTAAGCAAGCCAGAGTTATCTGGTGTATTTCCTCAATAGTAATGGCATTTATTGCTCATCTGGTAGCAGCAATGCTTCTGTGGAGCTCTGGTTGGAGCGCTTCCGGGAGAGAGACAATGTATGTATGCCTAAGATTGACATCATTATAACCATTCAGTAAATAGTAGCGCTGAGCCATGCGCTGGTAATGCCTTTCAATGTCTGTTCTTTTTAAGGAACAACATCACATGTCAAAATACTCCTGTCGCAACTGTTTGCTGTATAATGAAGCATCTCTAAGAAATTCAGCAAAAATAGAGTTGACAGCTTGTACAGTATTGAGATGACAAAACTAGGCTTTATGATATTCTCCAATGGAGGCAAACCAGTCTTGTAATGTACCAATAGTCCGAGATATAAATTCTCTAAGAACAGCATGAGAATCGGCAAGTTCTCGGAGCATCTGGATGTCAAGCCAAGCTTTAAATTCTGCAATACGATCTCTCCATTTTGATGGAGGAACATCGTCCAATGTGAACTATGGGCCTGAACTGCGTTTGGATTACTGTTAGGCTCCTTGGAAATTAAAATCCAAGATTCGGTCATCCTCTAGTATCTTGACATGTGGATCTTGGGCTTGAGGAGGCCCAGTGGTAGGTCCTGTAGTGCCGTTGGTAGAGTCTGTAGTTGGCGAAGGACCTGTCTGAGACGCGGTTGGCTGTGGATCAGCCATGAGCAATGTTATGATGTCCATTTGTCCATCCTCGCTGTCATCACCGAATGAGTCATCTGAAGAGTTATCTTCTGGCTCAGAAGGTACAGATACCATGTGCTGAGGAGGAGGATCAGGATACATCTTGTCCTTGCCTTTATCAATCTTTCTCTTTGAAGGATGAGATTCTTCCAAAGAAGATGGGCTCCTTGGTTCATATCTGGTAGGTGTTCGAGTTGGTCTGAACAAGAGAGATGGGTCATATGTGGTTGGAGGTGATTCATAAGAATAGTTGAAAGGACTGAAAGGAGAGTAAATAGGCTCAGGAGTGGGAAGGAAAGGGTTATGAGATATTTGAGTGGAAAATGGGCTATAAGAAACAGGAGCCTTTATTGGTTTGTGTAGGTCTGCTTCAACTTGGGCTAACTGTTTTCTTAGCCTCCTGATTTTTTGTTCCTTCTGGTTAAACCCCGTGCTAAACCTTTGTTGCTGGATTGAGGATCTTAGATCCTTGTCAAGCTGGATAATTTTTACTTGCAAATCTTTGTACATGTTTAGAGCGAATGCAGTGAAAGAGTCGACCTTTTGATCAATATGTTGAGTCCTCGTAAGAACCTGATCAATCTTGGAGTCAATTTGTTGTAACGTTTTGTTTTGGACAACTGCATTCTTTGTTTGTCAATTCAGAACTTCTTCAGCTTGAGTGATCGGGGTTGTCTGACCTTCACTGTCAACCTTAGTTAAATGAATAAAAGATCTAGTAGAGATTTTGGTTTGCTGGTCTATCTACTGAGCCAGTGGGGGAAAATCTGCTTCATAAGAGGCAGGAGAGAACATCATACAAGGTTGCACCAAGGGTAGTGCAAGAGGAAGAGAAGACACTGGTTTAGGAGGAGGAGGTTGTCTTCCTTCTTCTTTTCTGATGATCTCGAGGGCAAGTTCATAAATGGGAAGAGGTTTCTTCTGCTTAGGTTCTTCATGGACGCCAATCCATGGGCTATTATCCAGATAATCTCTTCTGAGAACTTGCTGAGGTTTACAAGAGGCCTTGGTGCCAATCCATGGGCTATTATCCATCTCATTGGCCATCATTTTACTTTGGTCATAGACAGCTCATCCTTTCCGAAGGTCCTAGACTTCAAGAATAAGTCTCTCCTTGAACTGTAATTGCTGAGGCTAAAGGACTGATTCGCCAAGTATAAATTTATAGTCCAACACATTAAAGGGAAGCATAACTTAGTTCCTGATCTACTATCCAGACCTAACGAACTTCACCTCGTCAGATCTTGTTCTACACTCCTTCTAATCCTCATGGCTTCATCATCTTCTCCACACACTCCTAGTTTCCTTGTTCCTACCTCAAGCAGTTTTCCTCCAGAATGCTCACCTAACTAGCCTATCACAAAAATAGCCCAGTTCGCAAAAGACCACCTGTTCCATTATCTGAGTGCCAGGAATACCCTAAGAGGATTGTTCCCATCCTCATCTATCTTTATCCTGATAACCCCTTTCTCACCTACTTCAGCATTCATCCTGACAAAGACCTCATCCTGGAAGAATTATGGTTTCTCTAGTGCATGGTTACCCTATATTCTACAGGAATAGAATTCCCGCTTATGGCCCTGTACCAGCATACTCTAGATAGGACAAACGGGACTCTCCTGTTTAGATTCTTAGAATGGTTCAAGCCCATCTTGGCATGGCAATACAGTCTAAAATGTCTCATAGACACACATGGGATTGAAGACAGGCCCATCAGGACTCAGCCCAATATCAGAATCATGTTCATTATGCATAGGCCTTTCTCTGGAAGGCCCGATGGACTTCTCTGGACCCAAAACACTGAGTATAAATGGAGGACCTATGAAGGATCTATCATAGAAAATGATGTTATGGGACTACTAAAAAAGCAACTAGCAGAGCATCTCTGCAAAATCAATGGCTACCAGCCTCTGACACTTCCTCACATGAATTGTACGTCCCTTAAACCCATCCAGTCTCTCACTGATGAAATAGACTGGTCCCATCCCATCGACAAGATTCCCAAGACCCATTGGACAGTGAAATACAAGCAACCATTGAGAGTGCTGACCCACCATCACCTGTACACCGACAGTGGCTAAAGGACTTTTTTGGAATTGATGACTCAGACGATTCTGATTATGACACACTCAACCTGTCAACAACTCCATGATAAAAGTTAAAGCTTGTCGGTCAAAAATGTAATAAGTACTTTTGCTTTAATAAGTAGTGTGCTTTACTTTTGTGTGTCGGTAGCCAGTTTCTAACTGGTTTCCTGTAATAGCCAAAGTCTCCATGCCTATATAAGGAGACATCCTATCTCATTGTAAGCAGACTTAAGTTTTCTCTGAAATAATATTATGAGTTTTCCTCTATGGCTCTCTAAACTCTTCTCTTTCTCTCCGAAAACCTTTGAACGTGTATCATACTCTTATAATCAGAGATATGTATGCTCTACACTTGCCTCTATAGAGGATCCTGTGTATCAGAAATATCTTTGTTATGATATTAGGTGCGACGGTCCCATTACCATACGTATAATGTACAAAAGGGCACAGCCAGAGAGTACCTATGGAGAGGGAAGAGGCATAGTATGAGTACATTATATGTTATAGTAAGGGCTCCCGGCTTATCTTGGTATCAGAGCCTGATTATGCTTGTATTATACATACTTCATCGGTGAGTAGGGAGAAACTTTCAACCTTTGATACTTCACTTAACTGCTGCTTCCTTGTTTTCTGCCATCTTCTTTCATCATTTGGTATATAGGCTGAAAAATAGTAACTGCTTGAATCCTTCCTAGAAGGTAGAGTGACCTCTAGTCATAACGCCACGTACCAAGCATGGCTTGCCAAACACCTACCCCTGCTATTAAAACTCTTCTTCAGTCCCCTTTTCCTTCTGAAATTGTTAATCTCACCTCATCTCTCTCATTCTCTTCACCCCTGAGAAGAACATTGTCTTCCCAGATTGATAATATCATTGAGATAGCAACACTATTAGAAGATGCACAGGTTGGAGAATCTCTCTTACCTCTTCTCAGCCCTTACAATATCTATAGACGATCTGGATCCCTGATCAGATCTATCAGATCTCTCATCTCTTCCAGAAGATCCTTATCTAAGGAATATGTTCAAGCTTCTCGAATGGATCAGTGCTCTCTTCAGAGCTCATCAGCTAAATAGTACGTGACCTTAGAGATCCCACCTCAGTTAATTCCAAGATGGAGACAGGAGGGTTTTTCTCATCTTCATTTTGGGGCTGTGAGACTTATCCTCAGTCTACATGGAAGGCGTGGACTTCCAGTTACAGCTAGAGTGTCACTTCTTGACACAAGATTCTTACAATATGAACATGCGGTAATAGGAACATGTCTTACCACCTTACATGATGGGAACATGGTATTGACGTTCTTTCTAAATTACAATCTCTCATTAAGAGATCTGCATCTTAGCATCACCCTAAAGGTCCAAGTCCAACTCACAGGTGCAGCACAAGTAACATCATCCATGATGGCTACTTTACATCATCAGATTATCTATAGGCTGCAGGATCATGCAGTGGACTTATCTCAACCCTGTTTCCAACGACGCTTTGCTTGTCTTGGCAGACATTGAGACTACTCCAACGATAGTCCAAATACCTAGGCAACTGCCTAGAAGTGAGCTCGAGCAGCTCATTCCAAAGGATTGGTTAACTAATTATGAAAGGCTTTATTTGACCTCTCAACCGATCCAGATTACGGAATCTTCTTTCAGAAGAAATCCTGACGGCATGGTACAGACTTCTTTCCTACCACCCCGGCATTCCACAGGATCTTTGCCTGTATTCCAAACCATAATGGTCCAGCCATCAGAAAAGGAGCAAGAAGATTTTCCCATTGGAGCAGTAACTCCCGACAACCACTACATCTATCCTCAGAAGATAGATGGTCATTGTCCCTTGGATCTCCCAGGATCTAGAATGTGTGATGAAGATTGTGACTATTGCGATAATTACTGGAAAAATGAATATGACCATCCTTTATCTGAAAAAAATTGGAAGAAGCTTATAAGAAAACCAGAAAGGCCTCTTGTAAACCTCAGTAAGTTCTCAGAAGAGATTATCCGGATAATAGCCCATGGATTAGCATCCATGAAGAAACCAAGCAGAAGAAACCTCTTCCCATTTATGAACTCGCCCTCGAGATCATCAGAAAAGAAAAAGGAAGACAACCTCCTCCTCCTAAACTAATGTCTTCTCTTCCTCTTGCACTACCCTTTGTGCAACCTTGTATGATGTTCTCTCCTGCCTGTTATGAAGCAGCTTTTCCCCCATTGGCTCAGCAGACAAACCAGCAGACCAAAATCTCTACTAGACCTTTTATTCATTCAACTAAGGTTGACAGTGAAGGTCAGACAACCCCGATCACTCAAGCTGAAGAAGTTCTGAATTGGCAAACAAAGAATGCAGCTGTCCAAAACAAAACGTTACAACAAATTCACTCCAAAATTGATCAGGTCCTTACGAGGACTCAACATATTGATCAAAAGGTCGACTCTTTCACTGCATTCACTCAGAACATGTACAAAGATTTGCAAGCAAAAATTATCCAGCTTGACAAGGATCTAAGATCCTCAATCCAGCAACAAAGGTTTAGCGCGGGGTTTAACCAGAATGAACAAAAAATCAGGAGGCTAAGAAAATAGTTAGCCCAAGTTGAAGTAGACCTACACAAACCAACAGAGGCTCCTGTTTCTTACAGCCCATTTTCCACTCAAATATCTCATAACCCTTTCCTTCCCACTCCTGAGCTTGCTTACTCTCCTTTCGGTCCTTTCAACTATTCATATGAATCACCTCTGACCACATACAACCCATCTCTCTTATTCAGACCAACTCCAACACCTACCAGATATGAATCAAGGAGCCCATCTTCTTCGGAAGAATCTCATCCTTCAAAGAGAAAGATTGATAAAGGCAAGGACAAGATGTATCCTGATCCTCCTCCTCAGCACATGGTATCTGTACCTTCTGAGCCAGAAGATAACTCATCAGATGACTCATTCGGTGATGACAGCGAGGATGGACAAATGGACATCACAACATTGCTCATGGCTGATCCACAGCCAACCGTATCTCAGACGGGTCCTTTGCCAACTACAGACTCTACCAGCGGCACTACAGGCCCTGCCACTGGGCTTCCTCAAGCCCAAGATCCACATGTCGAGATAACAGAGCATGACCCGATCTTGGATTTTAATTTCCAAGGAGCCCAACAGTAATCCAGGCCCAGTTCAGGCCCATGATTCACATTAGATGATATTCCTCCATCAAAATGGAGAGATCGTTTTGTAGAATTTAAAGCTTGGCTTGACGTTAAGATGCTTCGAGAAGGTGTCGATTCTCATGCTGTTCTTAGAGAATTTATATCTCAGACTGTTGGTACATTACAAGACTGGTTTGCCTCCATTGGAGAATATCATAAAGCCCAGTTTTGTCATCTAAATACTGTACAAGCTGTCAACGCTATTTTTGCTAAATTTCTTGGATATGTTTCATTATACAGCAAATAGTTGCGACAGGAGTATTTTGACATGCGATGTTGTTCTTTAAAAAGAACAGACATTGTAAGGCATTACCAGCGCATGGCTCAGCGCTACTATTTACTGAATGGTTATAATGATGTCAATCTCAGGTATACATACATTGCCTCTCTCCCGGAAGCGCTCCAACCAGAGCTCCACAGAAGCATTGCTGCTACTAGAAGAGCAATGAATGCCATCACTATTGGGGAAATACACCAAATGACTCTGGCTTGCTTAGACAAGATGTGTGAGCAACAGAAGTTATTCAAGGATATTATTGATAATAGTAAGGCCTTGAAGAATGTTTGCCAGAAGTCCCACCTTGCTATCAAATGCAAGGAGAAGAATTGTGAGTGCAGGCCTAAGAAGAAGAGACATTATAGAAAGTATTCTGGTTCTTCAGGATCCAAAACCCCTTTTAAGTAAAGAAAAGGGAAGAAACCAGTCAGGTATTTTCGAAAGAGGAGAACGGGTATGAAGAAGTCTGATCGATGCTACATCTGTGGTAATCAAGGTCACTATGCTAAGAATTGCCCCAATAACCCTAACAAAGCTGTCAAGCTTTTGCAACATATTCAACAGGCTTTTCACATCTCCCTGGAACAAGATGATGTTGAATCTTTGTTCTTTGAACAAGATAAACTAAATAAAGAAACTATTTTTGCCCTCGGAGCAGATACTGATTTTGACCCAGACTATTCCCTGTCCTCAGAAGAATCAGAGTCTGAAACTGAGGCCCATTACCCTTCTTACCTAGCCCAGCATGTCTAATCCTCTCACTTAGCTCATAACCCAGACACTATTCTAATCCCACTAGTACCACTTCACATCCTCCCTAGCAATTATGATCAGCCCATCAGTGTAATTGGTTTTCTCAATACTGGAGCCCATAAAAGCATGATGAACCCCACCATTTTACCTCCAGAATGCTGGGTCCCTCATACAGAATACTTTAAGGCAGCGGATGAGAATATTTTCAAGACCAGCCTCATTACCAAGCATCCCATTGGGATTCAGTTCTTCCCCACCTGTATCATCTGGACCAAGGTCATTGGGTCGGATCTTCCTGACAAGGATTTGCTGATAGGTTTTGGCTTATACCAGCAAGCGAAATATCTGAAGATACTCCCAACAGGATTAAAATACAAGAGGAGTTTTCAGCCATTCACCTCTATCCCAATGCTATACTCTTTGACTGATGCGAATTCCAAAAACACAAAGAACTCCTCCTAAGATGTTGTGCTGACTCCCATGCACAATTTCATCATCACTACCCCTTGTAGAAAAACCCAGAGTTCTTTGTCAACCTCCCGTTCAAGCTCAATGAGGATATAAATCTGACCAAGGCATCACATCCAGGGATGAATCCTATAAACTTGGCTTTAGCCCAGGAAGAGTGCAAACAGCTACTCCAACAAGGTCTTATATAACCCACATCCTCTCAGTGGGCTTGCCAGGCCTTTTATGTAGAAAAGAGATCTGAGCGGCTAAGAGGAAAAAAGAGACTTGTCATTGATTACAAGCCTCTCAACCATTTCCTTCAGGATGACAAGTTCCCATTACTTAAACCTGAGGCCCTTTTCACCCAACTCCATGAGGCCCATATTTTCTCAAAATTTGATCTCAAAGCCGGATTTTGGCAATTGGGTATGAACCCCTCTGATAGACCCAAAATAGCCTTTTGCATCCCTACGGCCCAATATCAGTGGACTGTTCTCCCATTCGGCCTTAAAATGGCCCCATCTGTTTTCCAGAAGGCCATGATAAAGATATTTGAGCCCATACTCCACAGTGCTCTCATCTATATAAATGACATCCTCCTCTTCTCCAAAGATGTTACAGCCCATAAGGAACTCCTCTCTACTTTCCAGCACTTAGTAGATTCCTATGGGATTATGTTGTCGGAAAAGAAGAGCTCTTTGGCCCAGACTGATATTGACTTCCTCGGAATGAAATTCAAAGATGGAAAATACCAACTAGGACCTCACATTGTAGAAGAACTATTAAAGTTCCTTGAAAGGGACTTATCAGTAAAGCAAATACAGCAGTTCCTTGGTATTATCAACTACATCAGGAAGTTTATTCCCCATGTGGCAACCCACACCAGCCAGCTGTCAAAAATGCTTAGAAAGACTGCACCACCTTAGAAGCAAGAACAAACAGATGCAGTCAAGGCATTAAAAGAAGTGGCTTTGAATCTGCCACCTTTAAAGATTCCCAGCATAGGACATCAGATCCTTCAGACTGATGCCAGTGACACCCATTGGGGTGCTGTCCTCATCGAAGAAATACAAGGAGAAAAGCATATCTGCGGACATGCTAATGGAGAATTCCTAGAGCCTCAGAAACACTACCATTTTGTATACAAAGAAATATTAGCTGTCAAAAATGGGATAAAAAGATTCGAATTCCATCTCATTGGCCATCATTTTACTGTGGTCATGGATAGCTCATCCTTTCCGAAGGTCCTAGACTTCAAGAATAAGTCTCTCCCTGAACCGCAATTGCTGAGGCTAAAGGACTGGTTCGCCAAGTATAAATTTACAGTCCAACACATTAAAGGGAAGCATAACTTAGTTCCTGATCTACTATCCAGACCTAAGGAACTTCACCTTGTAAGATCTTATTCTACTCTCCCTCTAATCCTCATGGCCCTGTACCAGCATACTCTGGATAGAACAAACAGGACTCTCTTGTTTAGATTCCTGGAATGGTTCAAGCCCATCTCGGCATGGAAATACAGTCGAAAACATCTCATAGACACACATGGGATTGAAGACAGGCCCATCAGAACTCAGCCCAACATCAGAACCATGTTCATTATGCATAGGCCTTTCTCCAGAAGGCCCAATGGACTTCTCTGGACCCAAAACACTGAGTATGAATGGAGGACCTATGAAGGATCTATCACAGAAAAGGATGCTATGGGACCACTAAGAAAGCAACGGGCAGAGCATCTCTGCGAAATCAATGGCTACCAGCCTCTGACACTTCCTCACATGAATTGTACGTCCCTTGGACCCATCCGGTCTCTCACTGATGAAATAGACTGGTCCCATCCCATCTAGCAAGATTCCCAAGACCCATTAGACAGTGAAATACAAGCAGCCATTGAGAGTGCTGACCCACCATCACCTGTCCACCGACAGTGGTCAAAGGATTTTTTTTGGAACTGATGACTCAAACGATTCTGATTATGACACACTCAACCTGTCAACAACTCCATGATAAAAGTTAAAGCTTGTCGGTCAAAAATGTAATAAGTACTTTTGCTTTGATAAGTAGTGTGCTTTACTTTTGTGTGTCGGTAGCCAGTTTCTAACCGGTTGCCTGTAATAGCTAAAGTCTCCATGCCTATATAGGGAGACATCATATCTCATTGCAAGCAGACTTAAGTTTTCTTTGAAATAATATTATGAGTTTTTCTCTATGGCTCTCTAAACTCTTCTCTTTCTCTCCGAAAACTTTTGAACGTGTATCATACTCTTATAATCAGAGATACATATGCTCTACACTTGCCTCTATAAAGGATCCTGTGTATCGGAAATATCTTTGTTATAATATTAAGTGCGACGATCCCGTTACCATACGTATAATGTACAAAAGGGCATAGCCAAAGAGTACCTATGGAGAGGGAAGAGGCATAGCATGAGTATATTATATATTATGGTAAGGGCTTCTGGCTAATATTTTTATTTAAAAGTGTACAATTTTATTATTAAAGTTTATAGAATATAAAATTTTTTTAAAAATATTACATTAATATTTGTATTATTATTTCACTTATAATTAAAATTTAAATGTCACATAACTGTAACTATAATTTTAAATTAATTATTTAAATAGATTAAATAATTACTCGCGTGAATTTATAGGAATGCGAGATTATGACAAATTATTTTTATAGATTTTGCAGTATGTATAAAATCGTGTGGTGACATGACATTTTCCTAACAAGCCTTGTTTCACAAGTCAATGCCTAATTTCTTCTCCCAAATTCAATTTCTTGCTACTTGCAGCTTAAATTTCCTTTTGTATAATACAGTATGCTATATATTTTTTAATTAAAATTTTACTATATTAATTAGTCAATTCCTTTTATCTTTAAAATTGAATTAATTGATTTTTTATTTTGACACTGTTAACTTTTATCCAAAATTTATTTTTCTATTAGTCAAAATAATTAAAGGGTTGAAATACCAAAACTCAAATTGGTCATAATTGAGCAGAAATGAAATCAAATTGAATTATATATCTTTGATTTTAAAAATTGACTAATCGAATTCAGCCGAAAGAAAATTTTTTAATTTTTTCAATTTAACTCCTATTTTGTTTAATTTAATTTAACAAAAAATTTTGTAATTCAATTTTTTTTATTATTTCAATTCAGAATCAAACCTTGCTGATTGTAGGAATGGTAACGGGATGGGTCGGGGTAGGGATCACTCCTCTCGTCTCCTCTCCACAAGAGTTCTGGGTGCAAAGAGGGTTAAGTTTCTTCGTGGTGATTTTTTTTTAATATATAATATAAATTTATTTATTAAAAAGTAAAATATGATTAGAAATATTATATTTTGTTAAAATTATAATATTTAAATATATAAATAAATAAAAATAAATTATTTTTTAATAAAAAATAATAATATATTATTATACAGCGTGGGTCATGGGGTTTTGGAGAGGGGAGAAAGTCATCTGTCCGCACCCCGCACAAATCGGAGTTGGGGAAAATAGATTGAGTTCGGGGTGGGTTCGAGGCGGTTCAGGAACTTTTGCCATCCGTAACTGATCTTGGTTGCTGCCCCAAAAAATCCCTTTTCATCATCACTTTCCTAAAGGCTTTGTCACTTGGGCCTCATAAGAGCTTCCTCGATGATCTTATGATGAGCAAATTCGAAGGAAAACAGCTTTATATAAAATTAAACAAGAAATGGAAACTTGTTTGGTGGAGAGGGTGCAATCGCGATTAATGTAAGAGAAGGAGTTGGTGTCCTCTAATTGTGGTGCTCCCCATCTTCCACTTTCATTTCAGTAGCATCTTCATCATCTCAAATGTTGGTTCATCTTCTCCATTTCTTTTTGCTCTCTGTCCTGAGAACTGGATCTATTTGTGATAATTTGGATTTTTCAGTGAGAAATTAGATTTGATTACTTTTAGAATAAGTTGCAATCAACGATAAGCAAAGATTTTGGTTCAGAGAAAGAGGACGCACAAAGAGAGAGGCAGAGGGGAGGAAGAGAGGAATAGTATAGTCGTTTCTTGTTTCATTTTAATGGAAAAATAGTGACATTTTGGATGAAAAGATTCGTTAATGAAATTAAAATAAAGGCATAACCAATTTGGTTTAAAAATTATTGATATCACAGCCCTTAAAAATGGTACTCATTGGTGATTATTCAAGTAATCGGATAATAGATGGATATTCGGACGAGGTTTGAGTTACTACACGTAGCTCGAACACTACTTATCCCAAATTACTTAGGTAAGTCACCAGAGATAAGGATTTCAAAATATTCATCATAATTACAGTCCTAGTATCCATAGTACTCCTAGGCAATTTGGACACTATATCTTTTCTGATATTAATAAGAGATAAATCCAAAACCTATATAAAGGGTTGTCAGGTATGCATATCTTAACTTGATTCCATTGATTTTTTATATATGAAAATGGGCCTAAAATAAGTGTTAGTATTAGTTAAAAGTGAACTTAGCTAGATAAGGTGCACGTAACTTTGATTTTGGTGTATCTCCACCCTAGCTCTTTATTCATTGATCCTCCATCGCCTATCAATATGGATGAAAGCACTCGATGTTAATTTTCTTTTCTCAGGGATTGATCTCCTCATCACTTCGAAAACAATTAGATCATGGTCTAGCCCCATGAAACAACGCCGCATGAGCTATTTGGTTGAGGTTTTCTTTTCTTATGTTTTAAGAGAAGCTAACGCAATATCCGACTCTTTAGCAAATCAAGGATTAAATCGTGATGATGACCTTATCGCAGCTTTGTGGCTCCTCCCAAATCCTGCTCCCTTACTTGCTGTGGTTCTGGTGACATAGTTGTCATTTTACTAAGTCCTTTTTAGAGTCTCCTTGTGGCTCAACAATGTCTTGGTCTATAAGCTATTTTGTTTATTTTGGTCTGTTAAACTTTCTTATATGTTTCAATCTGTTTCTTGCTTTTGTTTGTTGTTTGTGAATATTTAGATGTTGAATCTTTGGCATGAGTTAGTCAAGATTTTTTCACTTAAAATCTAGCGCCTAAGTTGGTTATAATTGAGAGCCTGATAACTGGGCTTAATTATGGTGCTTCATGCTAAATTTTTACTGGAATTATATTAATAAAATTTTGTTTATATATTTGTTCTTCATTTGGCAGAAATGAGTTAAAATAGCTTCTCTTTCCATACGTCTTTATTCAAACTTGAGAACTTAATAAGGTTTTCTTAACCTTATTGTTGGATGTACCTTATAGGTAGATGAAGCAAATTCTGACTCCATCTATTCACCAACCCTTGTTTTTAATTTATAAAAATTTAAAATATCTAAACTCAAATAACCTATAAAATTAAGAGTTTAATCGAGAGTCAATCCAACAATAAACATGACTTTTAAATCATTTAGATTAATTTCATCAACTTGAATTTTAATTTAAAAGTTAAATAAATAAAATAAAACATTTTAACTCAAAATATTCATAATTTATAAATCAATCTAATTAGAATAATTTTTATATAATAATTTAACAAATAATTCGAAATGACAGGCCATAACTACTTCGATCTAACTACCGCCTCTACTTTCAGACTAAAGGCCCATTTTCAATATTGACTTGGTATATAGGAAGAAACATCAAATTATGTCATTGAAGATGACTGATAAGAGCTATAAAAACTCAAGTTTACCATTAGATTAATAATTTAAAATTTGTGTCTCTATCTCAAAGCGTGAAACATAAGTCGATAATGAATAATTAACCTAAAAAATTAATGTTGTAAAGTCCTAATTAATATATTGTCAATCTAATAATTTATTGATGATACACATACCTAACAATCCTTTGTATAGTCTTTGAATGTCTCCCCTTAGGATATTAGAAGTTAATATAAGATTAGGACTTGATGGATACTAGGACTGAGATTATGGAAGATATCGCAAGATATTTATCTCTAGTGATGGATTCAAGTAATTAGAGCTAGCACCAAAGCCACATATGGTAACTCGTACCTTGTATGGATGTGCACTCGTTAGCCAGTTGCTCGAATACCCGCCATAATAATGCATCTAGTTAGAAATTAAGAATAATCCATATTTCATTAAAAAATTTACATATTTTTACTATTGAATCCTTTGTGTGAAATCTTTTTGCTATTAAGACCTTAAACTTCTTGATCAAATGCTATTGAATCCAATTTTGCTAATAATTGGCAAAATTGGTATCCAAATTAAATTTTCTAAAAAAGTTAATAATCAAATAAATTCTAAATTATAATTTATTTTTTATTTGAAAATTTTGATATAAATGAAAAAATATATATAGATCATGTGTCAAATCAGTTCCCTTTAATTTAAATAAAAATAATTTATAATAATCATTGAATCAATTTTACCAAGTCAGCAAAATTAAACTTACTGAAACCAAATTAAAAAAAAAAAAGTTAATTTTTTTCATTAGGCTTTGATCTACTTCTTGAAAGACAATTTGAACAACACTAAATCAAAATTGATTGATAAAAAGTTCATGTTTATCGCAAATAATATCACCTTAGGGCGACTTTAATTGCAAAAATAGCAAAATTTAGTATAAATTAAAATAAGCGTTATATTAATATTGCTAGAAATTAAGCTGGAAATGAAATTGTTTTATTCAAATACAAATTATCAGCCACTCAATCACCATCAAATGAATAATGGTCCACGGAAGAAGTGCAAGCCATTATCATACATAAATCATATACATAAAAACTGTTAGATGAACATGAAACCCAGGGCTATGGACATCCACATCAAAGCAACACTATCAGCGTTAGTTGAGGTGGCTGAGCTGCCAGGTGGTGGTGGTGGTGGTGGTGGAGGTGGTGGATTGGCAGTGGTGCCAGGCGGCGGTGGATTGGCAGTGGTGCCAGGCGGCGGTGGATTGGTAGTGGTGCCAGGCGGCGAGGGGGTAGAGGATGTGGAGCCACCAACATTAACAGCTAATTTTTGGCCGCTAGAGCAGTGCCCAGGAAAAGTGCAAATATAATAGTGCATACCCGTGGCAGTGAGAGGAACGTTTGCTGGACCAGTGTTTATAACAGTGAGGGTATTGCTAGCGTTACAGTTGGTATAAGCGTCCAGCGTAACGTTGGCGACATCGTGTACTCCTGTGGTGAAGTTGAATACTGCATGCAGTTCCAAATCACCATATGGTGTTAAGAACTCATCATGTGCAATAATAAGAAGTGTATAATTTAACATCAGAGACATTACGATCATCTCTCAGACTGTAAAGTTTCAAGTTGTAAGTCGAACCGGCGCCGAAAAGAAAGAAAGAAAGTCCATGATTGATGGGGAAAAAAAAGAACTTACAGAGAGTGTCACCAACGCTGAAATTGTGAGAGGAAGCCCAAGACGAGTAGAAAGTGGAGTTGGTAGGGATTTGCCAACCGAAAGTGTCTCCTACCACAAATACTGCTGCCTCTGCGCCTTTGACTGATAACCCTGCTGTCACTATTGCCACAGAAGCAAATAGAATAGCCATGTTTATTCTTTTAGCCATGCGTACCTAGGCCTAGCTATCTGTGTTCCCAATGATCAGGTCGCCCCACTCTGTGATTTCTCTCTGTGTGCGTGAGAGAGATTCTATGGGCTCTTTGCTTCTGTTGAATATATAGAGAGGATACGGAGGGCAATGGTCTTTTTCATTTTTTTTTTTTTGTTCTTTCTCAAGTACTTAGTGCTAAAAGGATTAATTATGAATTAAATAAGACATAAACATGCGAGTCTTATACATTCAACCTGCGGTGAATCCAAAATATGATCATATTGGTCACAGCTAGTACCTTATATATCGGACCATTTATTCTTATACAATAAATCTAAACCACTAAGAGTCACTTCCCCATATTCACCATTTTAAAAGTAAAATCTTATAAGATAGGATTGGCTTTAATAGCAATTGATATGAATTATTAAGCATCATGACTCGTTAAGGTTGCACTGTATGAGAATAAATTACCTAAATAGGATTAACTTGAAAATCAGATAAATTTATTTTATATGTAAATCCTACAGTGTATATGGGGCAGTTGGTGAATGGCATCAGCAGGAGTCTGTTTGCATCTTCCAAACAATAAAAGCTACCTCACCTCATTTGAAGTATATATATATATATATATATATATATATCAGGGAATAATGATTCAGTGCACGCAAATTTTCTGTGGACATGAATTTTCTGCTGTTGAATTATTGCTTTTTACTTGATTTGAAGATTAAAATTTGTGTGCATCGTTTCTGGTAAGAGGGGAAAGATTTTCAATCATAAACATATGTATAAGATTGATGTATCGATCTTTCGTGTTCTTAAGAGAATTGCATTCAGCTGGCCAAAATCCCTTTCACTTGTTTTTTCAACTCTTCAAAGATATTTAATTATGAATGCAAGCAAAGTTAATCAAATGCATAATTTAAAAAAAAAAAAAAAAAAGAAAGATTTTGTTTTTGGTTTTAACTAATCTTTCAGTAAGCGGTTGGGAGACTATTTCTGATGTTTGGACTAGTTATTAATTGGGTACGATTATGTATAAATTTGAATAAAAAATGAGTTTAATAATAATAGTTAAATGAAATATTTATATTTAATATATATTTATTTTATATATTTTAATTAATTTTGTATAAATATTAATCATTATGCAAATCACACTCACACATAAATTAAAAAGAATAAAATTTAACATAATTCAGCGTAAATTTATTCCACCAACTAAATTTACTATTAAAAAAAATAATTATAATTATTAATTCTTTTTCTCACTCCTCAAAATCATTCAAACAAAACTCACTCAATTCGGCCCATCTCTCCACCTTGTAAGCTCTCTACCATGAAATGATTAACTAACTATTTATATATATGAATCACTTAAACCTAATCCTTTCAGGACTCCTAATTATTAAATTTTATAATTTAAATTCCCCTAAACTATCTATTTATCTATTTTTTAATTTTAATTTAACTTAAATTCTAATAAATACAAATATTTAAAATAAAAAAACTTAATTTAAAAAAAAATTATTTTTAAAAAATAAAAATAAGTATAATAATATGAAAATTCAGTAACATTGAAATTATCTCTAAAACTATTAAATTTCAGTGATTTCAGAGTCCATTATACATAAGAAAATACAGTAGGCAGGCTAATATAGGTTTATTAAGCACACATTTAGCTGACCAATGGTTCATGAAACGCAAAGTCACCAAACATAAACAATGGTGAATGACATCACTTATGAGTAAAGCTAACCAAAATCCATATAAAAAAAATTTCTGTGGTCGGTTTAACAAAAAAATTTCATTTTCCCTTTCGGCTTTTATGAGGTGTCTGTATTTATAATTTATCTAGTCTGATAAGATTTATAAAATTTAGAGACTAAAATACATTTATTTTAATTATTTCAAATTTTATATAATAAAATTTTGTGGATAAAATATTATATTGATTAAATTAATAAATTACACAATATAATCTAATTACACTTATTTTTAAATGCCAATGGCATTAATTTTGATTATTATTCAAGAAATACAAAATTTGCACTATATGGTAGCTAATTGGAATTTTAAGAGCAAATGCAAAGGTAAAAAAATCATGATGTAAACTTTCTTTTATTTATATATTTGTCATTTTTTTCTGAGTGTAATTTATTAATTAAGCCAATATAATATTTACCCATAATATCTTACTATAAATCATTAAAAATTATGATAAAATTATATTAACCCTTTTAATTTTTTAAATATGCAAATTCAATAAATTTTTAAATTACAAATATAGACACAATAAGTTTATAATATGATATAAATATTTTAATACAACCATATTTAAAAATTTAGAACATGACATATAAGGAATATGTTAATAAAAATATATTTATTATATTTTATACATATTTATAATATATAATTATTTAAATATAAAATTTGAGTGTTTAAACTATTTTATTATAATTGTTTCAAAAGGTTAATTTGATCATTTAACCTATAATTAACAGTAAATTAAATTAAAATTGAATGGATGGATGGACTATTTTGTTGACGGAACAAAACTTGAAAAATGTAGTTGTTTTAAAATAAAAAATAGGACTAACTTGTAATTTTTGACAAATTTAAAGGACCAACTTAGAATTAAGGGATGAAGTACAAATCTTTAAGCATATAAAAATCCCAGGTCATCACCACTTGGTCAATGACTGCATAGTCAAGCAATTGAACAAACCTCCACTAGGTTTTACTCTCTATCTGGTTGTTCATACCATCAAGAAAGAATCAATAAGCCTGTTCAAATCTCTGAACTGTTGACCCAATAATAACTTGGAAAAGGGCCTTAACATAGTTGTAAAAATGTACAAGCAAAAGAGGAAGCACCATCAACTCCAGAAAAGAGAAGTTCTATCTGGCAAAAAACTAAATTTACATGGTTGAGATAGATAATAATCAGTTGTTTCTGGCAGATATTCTATGCAAATACAATAATAAATGTTCGTATATATCAACGTTTAAAGAGTAGCATGAATGGTATCGAACCTACAACTTATCGACTTTGGATTCTGAATGCTGGTTTCACTCTTCTTAACACAACATCATTGTCTTAAAAATAGAAGTGATGCCACAGCTGAGATTGTCAGCGTCAAAAAACAAGAACTGGGCAAAGCTTGATCTTGCACAGCCTGCGCCATGCACATGACAAAGGGGAAGAAACAAAGAAAAAAAAAATAAGTATTTTGATCTTCAAACATATTCTGAATCAGGTTATAGAGCAAAAACAGATATAACCAGAAATACTTTGTTCCTCTATACATTTTTCAGTTTCTTTCCCTTTTAAACTCGGTTGAAAGATACATAATTTAGAGAATGCTAATCATGAAATAACAACCCATCATACTTATGAACTTTTCAGATTCAAGAGCTCAAATAAGAATGTGAATAAGCATAAAACAATGGTTCACAGCGTCTTGGAAATAACAAAAATCTTTATAAAAAATAGACATCATAACTTATCCACACTGATTTGCATTATGGATTTAACGATTAAGGAAATTATTCAAAAACACAGATTGAAATATCAAGAACATTGACGAGAATGCACGAAAGTTGGGACTCATTTGAGCAAGAATGATGTGGAGTAAAACCATGTATATATCACCTTTACGAAAGCTATTAGCAAACTCTCAATTGTATTATTAAATTCACAAATCTCTTACATTATTAAACTCTCAATTGTATCAGCCGAAATAGAACAATTATATGATTCTTTATCCCAATGGAAAACTAAATCTTATCTTCAAAAATTAAGTTTGATACTAATATCTTGATTTAAGTATATATCATTTTACCACTACTGTTATTGCGTTTATCCAATCACCTTCAATGATGAAAATGACTATTTTAAATTTATGATTTATTTTCCATAATAGAGATCATCATGCATAAATCACCTATTTTTTTTTGGTTTGTGGGGGGGGGGGGGGCGCAGGGGAAGTGGTGCATTTAGTGAATCTATTACTTCTGGACAGGATGCATCTGATAAATTGATACAAGAGAAGCTCAAATTAAATCACTACGTGGGTTGTATTGATAGAAGAGAAGCTCAAATTAAATCACTACGAGGGTTGTAGTTTAGTTACTATGTAATTGTTTGAGAATTAGGTTAGATGACACAACAGAGACAAGGGTGTAGGAGTCTGCAAAGCAAAATGCAAAACTTTTGCTCACAGCAAAGAATAAGATCTACTGCAGGTCTTGATTTCTAGTTTGACCTCAAAAATGACAACCAATAATATATTAAAGGTGCTTAATAAGTTAGGCTCTCAAAATTGGAGGAAAATGTAGTGATATGTTCAACATTCTTATTTGCAAAGCAAGTCCTTGTGGGATTGTTTGTGGCGTCTAAACTAATTATAAACTCCTTTCATCTTTTTGTTTTTTCTCTTGGGAAAATAGGCAGGATAACTGATGAAATGCTGTAATTTAAGGAAAAAATTGCTGACAACTAGTAATTACTAGTAAAACTGTATGCTAATAGAGACAGATTCAGTCAGAAATTAGAATTAGGCCAAGAACTAAAATGAAAAGCTCAGTGTTGAGTTCTCTTAAATTATCATATATATGCCTATCTGAATAACTTCACCAGAGCAAAGCAGCTCAGAATTTTACAGAGTGATACAAAATAAAACTAGTCATGTTGAAGATCATTTTACAAGGAGTAAAGTTCAACTCTGAACAAGACTGCATTAATCAATGCTCGAACCTTCTAGCTTTCCTATATTGTAATCCCTTTTATGGCAGCCCTAAGATTTCATTTATGAAGTCTAACAAGATGAGGTCAAGTGTTGTCAGTCACTCAGTTGGATGAGTTCAGGCATGGCTTTTAAGGGGACTGACATGAATTTTCTGTTGAAAAGTGTGGAAGAAAGGGATTTTAAGCAAGAATTGTCCAAGGCTTCTTCGCAGAGCTTTTCTATGGGCAATGAATTCTGGAATACACACACACACACACACACACACACACATGCTTTAGTATGTTTCAATTTTCAAAAGCACACAGCCGAATCTCTAGCATAAACATAAAATTTGATTCCTGCCCATCCTTATAAGTTTATTCGTATAGGCATCTAAGACATTTTGTCTTTGTTTCTAGGTGCACTCTGTGCTCAAGGAAACACATTTAAATTTACCTTCATATACCTGTGTTTTCACACCTTATGTTAAAACCCAAAAAAAAATTAGGTAATTGGAATAAAAAAAATAAAAAAAAATCACCAACATCATGGCAAGACATAATAAAAATGAAGACATATGATAACCTTAATTTTTTTTACCCAATGCCAATGGATCATTTTGAAGGCTTAACCATTCAAAATGACATTTCACTACTTTCCAAGCCTCATACCTTCATAGACAAATGCAATGAATCGGCAGATGAAGATTTAAGTCCATGAAACCCAATATCATATGAAATGCTCCCATCAGCCTTGAACAGTCCATAATTCCTCTCAGAAGTCGCCCCAGGTTTCAAATCCTCATTAAATACTGCAAAAATATATGCCTTTACCACAATTTTTGGCCTGAGAGGAGTACCTTTCTTTTTTGCAAGCCTTTTACGCAGGTTATAATTATATGTTCTTGCATTATCAGCTGTTGCAGCAGCTTCATTATCATCTCCATGTGAAGCCCAGCCTGTTTCAGTAACTATGACTTCCATCTTCTTATATCCGGCATCTTCTAATGCAGCATACACTGCATCAATCTGAGCATCAAGCATGTTATCATAATGCAGATCAGTTTTTGGATCATAAATACCCTGAGTTTTCTGAAAAAGAGCATAATTAACATCAATATTCTCTGGGTCACTCATATAGGCCAGGAATGGATAAGCATTCAAGCAGAATGGCGAGCCAATCTGAGAGAAGAACTCCAAGAGTGGCTTCATGTATTGAACAACATTGTCTCTGAATACACACGAAGACGGTGGATAGGAATTAGCAAAAACAGCTTGTGAATGAGCAGTAGTAATCTGAACTACATCAGCTAAATGAAGCTTTTTTAAGGCATTGTAAACATTTTTAATCGCACCCAAAAGAGCTCCCCAGAGTTCATAATCACTTCCTCCCAAAACTTCATTCCCTACAGCAATACCACAAATACTTGTCTTGGGGAGAAAAGCCTGCACATTTTCTTTAACCCAAGTCATGGCATGGCTTGCATTAACACTCATTTCTTTCACGTAGTCATTTGGAAGCCCAACCACAAGTTCAAGCCCAGTCCCACTAAATGCTTTGAGAACACTATGATCAGCATCATAGATCCGAACGTTCCTTATCTTTGCTGCCCTGAGAAGGGTAACAACTTCATCAGGTGAAGGGATGTTATCAGCAATTCTTCCATAATTTATTCCATATGTTCCAGTAAATGCTTGCACCATTGGAGATGCTGCAGGAATAAAAAATAGAAAGGGAGAAGGATAACTCGATTAAACAAGCTATCATTTGTCTATAGCCACAAAAAGCAGGTAAAAACAAAACAGAACAGCAAAAAAATTCTCTTGCCAGTCCCAGATGATGGTAATTATGCTCTGTGACTTCACTAAATATAGTGGTCCTTGTATGTTTGGGAGAGAAGAAATGTTGCTTCTTTTGCCTATTTTCAAAATATTCATAACAGTTCTTAAGAAGAAGCAAACATATTCCTCATCTTTGATGTATCATTTTTCTCATGCAAAACTACAACATTACAAACTAATGAGTTGAAGAATAAAAAGATGAGTTGCAAGAAACATATTCCTCACCTTTGACGTATCATTTTCCTCATCTTTTTTTGGCTTAGCAAAGCAGGATGGTTGAAGTGGAAATGTGCCACGGGAGTTTTATGTGATCACAAGATTCCCAATAAGTTGAAAGGAAAATTTTACCGTATAGCCATACGTGAGTGTTGGCACTGAAGGAGTCGTATGTGTTTAAGATAAGATAAGAGTTGCGGAGATGGAGATGAGAATGTTAAGGTAGATGAGTGGCCATACTAGACTAAATAAAGTCCGTAAGGAGAGTATTAGAGAAAAGATAGGAGTGGTATCAATTGAGGATAAGTCGACAGAAGGAAGATTGATTAAGGTGATTTGGTCATATGAACTGTAGACATACAGAGGCTCTAGTTAGACAAGTAGAGCACATTAGGGTAGACCTAAACTGACACGGAGAAGAGTCGGAGAAGAGTAGTACAACATGACATAGAAGCATTACACATTCCCGAGGAGAAATAGAATCCATATAGCCAACCCCAAATTTTTTGTATAAAGGTTTAGTTGAGTTGAGTTAAGTAAAAACTAATGAGTTGCAAGAAAGATAAATAAAAATATGAGTTGAAGAATATTACAGTACAACTCTACAACATTTACTCAGATAGTTGAAATATGGGAAAAGATAAGAAACTAAAGATCTATGCAAACCATAAAACACAATGGGAAATTCTGTGACAGTGATCATCTATAGACATGAAGCAGTAGTAAGCAAACTTCTTTTAAGCCGTTTGCTTAGCAACCAAAGGTTTGATCCACCAAAGAATTGAGGTATTACCATTCTAAGAAAAGCAAGAAAAATTCCATATAATTTGATTTTCTTGTGTTTATTAATTTATTTTCAAAAACAATAACAAGACCTACAGCCTGAAGCAACCATAAAAAGGGAAAAGAAAAACAAACAATATCCAAGTCTTCTAGTTGACTATAGTCAGCACACTTTACAGCCCCAAAACAATATGAGCAACCATGAAAAACAAACAATATAAAGTCTTGTAATTGACTGTAGTCAGCATACTTTCAAATAATAGAAAATTAAAAGCAATTAAAAGAAACTGATCACTAAAAACAATTAACAGAAACTAATACCGAATCCAAATTCCCTTCAATCCAGCAAACACTGGGATCAAAACATGTAAGATAGAAACAAGATGCACACAACATAACCGTTACAAATTAACTGAAAAACCAAAATTCCAACAAGCAAAAGTAAAGATAAGAGAAGAGAGCAAGTACCAATCGGAGCAAAGAAGAGCAAGAAGATAAACAAGAACCAATGGACACTTTTCATTGCCTTGGTAAAGAAAGAATCATCAAATCTTTTTGGCAAAGATCCAGATGTGAATAAAAACCTCCTAGACAGCAACTGTCATGATGCTTCTTGTTCTTCTTCTTCTTCTTCCACTGCTGGCATTCCATAACACATCCAAAAAAAAATCCTCTTTCTCATTTTGGACATGCACAAGTTCCAACTTTACTTCTACCCATCGATTGCTCTTTGTCTTTCTTTCCCAGTTCGTATAAGAGTCAAAAGTTTCGACACAAATCTGAGTAAAAAATGTCTTGGCATATGCAGACCAGTTGAAAGGAGAAATTTTGGCGGTCGCTTTCTGTGGGAGAGAGTGCCGACTTGGCAGGGAGGACTGAGGAGGGAAGGGGAAACAGGGGGCGCTTGGTCATTTAGTTTCTATTTCTTTGATTTTTTTATTTTATTTTATTTTTCTTGACAATTAATTATATTTAAATTCAGCAACAGAAAGCTTAAGTTAATATAAAAATAAATTTATTGATCGTTAAATTGAATAATTATATATATATATATTTATATATTGAATATATTTTTTAATTAATTATATATATTTTATATAAATATTTAATTTAGTAATTATTAAATTTGTTTTCACATTTTGGGGTTATTTGTAGATGTTGCTATTGGTTGGCGTTAACTTGTCTATTTCAACTTTAAGCTCTACAATTGTCCCTTTGCAATTTTTTCTTCTTTTCTTTTTTCCAGCCCCACGCGCTCTCTTTCTCAATTGCACGCTCCGTGCAGGAGGCGTAATGGAGGAGAGTATTTTTTGGGTACAAAGAAAATATATTTTTAAAACTAAAATTTTAAATCTTATTTGTGTTATTAAGGTTGATTACGTTTTTAAATTTTATATTCAAATAACTTGAAACTACACATGCACTTACTATAGCCATCACTATTGCCATACATGAGCTCTCTCATTCTAATTATGTTAACGAGTTAAGCTTAATCTATATACGAAGATTAACTATTATTCTTAAATACGAATTTATCTTACTCGGTTTATAATCATGGCTAGCGAACTAACTAGAGACCAAGGACTATCATTGATAGCCTATTCATCCACACATATATATAAACCCTAAATTATCCCCAAAATGGTCGATTACAAACATAAGCGAATAATTATACCACATAATCAATATATCAATAATAAGTAACTAATTGTACATATGTAACATCTTCATGCACAGTCATAACAATCATATAATAATATTGAAATTACAAAAATAATTAATATCCAATTTATAAAATTATTGATTCAATAACTACTAGTCTTATTTTTAAAAGGATAAAAAAATTATTAAAAAAAATCTACAAATTAAAAGAAATCAAAAGAGTATGTACAAATTAATGAACTTTTGGCACAAAAGGTCATAAGCAGACAAATGTGACTCAGCATAGGCAATTTGAAAAGAATATGCATTAATTTTGTATCTTTGGTAGGTTGATATTCTGATTTATGGAGAAAGAAAGAAAGAAAGAAAGAAAGTGACTCTTAAAAAGAGATTGAGAACAAGAATAATTAATGCCCTATTACTGTTGGTGGATTCCATTTAATAGAATCATCAATCTTAATTTCTTCATTATCATTATTTTTTGGTTTAAAAAAATAGAAACATAAATTATAAAAATTACCCTAAAATCCATCCATTCTATTTTAATTTTTACAGTATTTGAAGCACAAAATTATTAATATAAGAATGGTATAGGTCCAGTTGACTGCAACCTTCTACTTGTAAAGAGAATCATTTTGTCAACATCCAAATTAATTATTCTAATTCCTGCCTACTGGCTAATTTCAATCAAAGTTCTAATTTCTTGTGAATAGCATAATGATAATAACTTAAAACATAAGTCTTGTGAGTTCTAACTACTTAATTTAATTTGTCCAATTAATCATATGGGTTTGGAATTCCAAATACAAGAAAAGAGGAAAAGTATATGGAAGACTAATTGAAGCTCTGAAAGAGAAGAGGAAAATGACAAAGTGGAGGTGGAGAATGGAGGGTGGAGATCCTTTTGGTTGTTGGTTATGCCATAAAGTGAGGAAAGCTCAGCTCTAAATTAACATTGTCTCCTATTGCAAGTAATTATGGGAAAATGGTCATAAAAATTTTAAATTTTACACATTTTATAACTATATTCTAATTTTTTTTTTTAATAATTGCACACTGAATTATTGATAACAGTGCAATTATACCTTAACGTTTACCACACCTCTAGAAATTAATAAAATTATCATTTCAGTAGTGCCTCAATTTATTAAAAAATTTACCAAAATGCCATTGTAAATCATAGCTGAGGTGATAATTTTGTTTATTTTTAACTGTGTGATTAACAGCAGAATACAATTGCACTATTATCAATAGTTTAGAGTGCAATAATAATAATAATAATAATAATAATAATAATAATAATAATTTAGAGTGCAATTATAAAAAGAGTAAAACCTTCTTTATACTTCTAATTTTTCTTAAAAAAAAGTTTTTCAATTTTTTAACGTTTTATACTATAAAATAAACATCTAATCACTGAATTATTTATTTAATGGCATAAAATAATTGTGCTATGTGTGTGAACTAATAAAAGGAAAGTCAGCCTTACAGTGCAAGTGATGAGCAATTCAAACCCTGAAATGGAAACTGTTTTACTAGTGTATCGATATTTGATGCATCTGACTTAAAAGATCTCCCTTTAGAGCTGGCTTGGAGTTGTTAAATTGTGCTTGGTTATTAAGGTAACTGTGATGATATTGCAAAGTTGCAGTGGTGGACCTCTTTTAGCTTTTTGCCTTACCAACTGCTATTTTCCATCTAATGGAATCTATCTTTGCATCACTTGCTTTTTAAATCCATATAAAATTATTTATTAATGGTGTTCTCTCTTTGGATGAAAATGGACGTGGATGGAGCAAGTTACACTTCGTCCGTCATCACACTTCATAACTTAGCAGCTGGAGAAAGTAGCCATTCTGCAGACTTCAAGCGTCTCCAGTTCATTGGGGCAGATTGCTCATTTTAGGCTTCATGATATAAAAGATGATCCAAATAAAGAAAGAAAAAAAAATGAAGAAAGAAAATGTTGTATTGAAATAAGGGTCCAAGGAAATTGAAGAATTGTCTTAAGAAAAGAAAAAGGATAGATGACTATAATACCCTTAGACATTTGAAAATGACTGGATCAGATTGCAGAATCCAGCAACCTTATCCTCTTAAAAGGCTTGGCAAAGTATCAATACCTCTGATTTTTCCACCCAGAAACTACCAGAAAAATAAAGAAAAAGATAGAAGAAAAACCAAGAAATGGCAACAACATTTCTTTCAACTGCAAACTCCTTTCTCTCTTCCTCCTCCTCCTCCTCATCATCTTTATCTTCACTAGCAGCAACTGTATTCTTTTGTCCAAAAAAGAACAATGCCAGGAGACAGCTGACATTTTGCAGAACTTTTAGTGAGTCTCCATCACCACCTTCTCTAGTTTTAACCAAAAGAAGCCTCTCTATTTCCTTCATCACCAGCTTCGTCATCTCATTGGCTAGCAGGAGCAATTCCAGTAGTGCCAATGCAGCTATATTGGAAGCTGATGATGATGAAGAACTATTGGAGAGAGTGAAGAGAGACAGAAAGAAGAGGATTGAAAGACAAGGTGTCATTAGTTCATCTAACAAGGAAACAGGTTCAATCTCAAGCAGAACCCACAATGTCCATGTATAATTTGGATGAACCCATATTTTCTTTTTCTCTTGATTGAGTTTATATTGAATGTTCTTCATGTTCTAATTGCAATTTGGTTGTTTATCTAAATTAGCTAATTACTAAAATATATGGTATTTCTATTATGGAACTATGCAGAAATGTAGCTTAGCTATTAGTTTCTTGGGTGGTGCTTAACTCTCTAATTGACATTTAATAAAAATATGTTTTGATATTGCACATGTCGATTCGGAGGCATTTTTGCTCTAATTGGGAGGAAATGCCTGTAAAAAGGAATGGAAGCATCAATGAAGATGCCAGAGACCTCATGAATGGGTTCTGTTATGCTAAAATGGTTACTTCATTTGAATGTCCAGTGTCGTCGGCCTAAACGTCCTGAGATCATACTTCATGAATTCAAACTGTGCAATTAAATTTTCTTAATTTGGTTTTATTCCCTCTCAGAAAATAATTTATGTACCTTTCCTGCTATATTGTCAACTTCATCTAAAATCATGCTTCTATGACACTCTTTTTAACTCTATAAAATGAAATCTGCTGAAGGGTATTTACAGGATCTAGTTTACAAGCTGAGCAAAGTAGGTCAAGCCATAGAAAACAATGATCTATCAACAGCTAGTTCAGTTCTTGGGGGAAGCACCAATTCAGATTGGGTCCAAAAGGCTAATATAGCTTTCTCCAAGGTAAGCATCGATTAATACTGCTCTTTCATTTAATAATCTGCACAAGCACTGTTGATATTTCCACAGAAAAACTACTCACTGCCAATGATGTTCTAGCTTTTTGCATTGAAAAATGATTTGTTGAATGAGAAGCATTTTGTAAAATTCATTTTATAAAATTCATTTTATATAATATAAATATTGGCTTAATTTATTAGCTTCTGATTGCTTGCTTTTATGTCTTTTGTCAACAGCTAAGCTCTGGTCCTGAGGAGAAGACTCAGGTGGATACATTCAATTCATCTCTAGCTTCATTGATTTCATCAGGTGGGTTATCTTTTCACACTCCTTTATGCCTTTCATTTCCATGAACATGAGGCACCTGAAAAACCCTTATTTTCTGTGCAACGCCTGGCGATGTCCATGTCCAGGTCTTTCAGAATCCTGAAGAATGCAATATTTGTATAGCCATATAATGGATGTTGCGTAACTTAATGATGCTTTTTTACTTTGCAGTTACTAGCAATGACATTGAATCCTCCAAAATTGCTTTTGTGTCATCTGCAACCGCATTCGAGAAATGGACAACCTTGACAGGGCTGGTCGGACAGCTCAAAGGGCTTTAGTTAGGTGGCCGGATTATGTTTTTCCTGTTCGTAAATATCCTTTCTTCTTTCGATGTTCCGAGTTTCATTCCTTGCACAACCTTGTTCATATTGTTTGATCCTTTGTTGATTTTTCGTGTGGTTATGAGTGGTTCCTTGAACTGGAGACCATCTGGCTACTTTGCTCACACGAGTTGTAGTTCTTTCCTCAATCCTCTTGAGCTTCGGTTACACCTAATAACATTTCTTCTTCTTTTCTGCTGTTTTATTTCAGAGAAAAAAATAGCAATCATGGGAAACATTTTAAAGGTTCTCGTAGATTAATTATTACAATTATGACTCAAAATTCTAGTGGAATTTGAAAAGAGATATTTTCTTATAAAAAACAGAACTCTTATTTTAGCGTTACTCTTAAATTGAGTGAGACTCCTAATTAAATTAAAATTGAAGGAATTAACACTATAAATTAAAATTGAAGGAATTAACACTATAAATAGGAGAATAGTGAAAAAAGTTAATTGCAGAGAGGGGCATCGCCCATTAATGAGAGGCAAAGGGCATAGAATTCAAGAGAAAAAGAATTCATGTCTATTGATGAAGGGGCTTTTGCCTATGTAATTGCCTAGAGAAGACTAAGAGGGATTAACTAATATATTTACTATGAATAGATTATAAGTGACTAACTAATATACATACTATAAGTAATTTGGGTGTAACTGAATTTATGGATAGCATAGTTTTGAGCTTGTAATTGATGATTTATTATTATTGATAATGGAAACCGTGGATGTGGCCCTATATGAAGAGGGTGAACCACGTAAATATTGATGTTTTATATGATTGCTTTATTTCTTTGTAGTTTACACATTTTTGCAGCGCACAACAAATTAGTATCAGATCTTGATGAGTTTAATTGAAGGTGGAGCTGTTGCGACAGGTAGAAATAAAGTAAGATACACCCAAGATGAAAATTGAAGAATGGAGATTTGAAAGATTGAAGCTCAAGTATGGAGATTTAATGATTTGATGACACTCAAGAATTTGAGATATGCAATGGTTGATAGATTTTGAGTCAAGGTAGAGATGGTTAGAATTATGAATCAAAATCCTAGTGGAATTTGGAGAGAGACCTTTTTCTATATAGAGGTAGAACTCTTATTTTAGCTTTATCCCTAAATTGAGTGGAACTCCTAATCAAATTAGTATGGAGGAATTAATAATATAAATAGGAGAATGATGGAAAATGTTATTTGAATTTCAGCTCATAAAGTAATGTTGTGACCCATTGCAGAGAGAAACTTTAGCAATTGTTGAGAATTTGACTTTGCCCATTGATAAGGGGCTCATGACCATTGCTATTCCATGGAAAGAAAGGGGTTTTGGCCTAAGGTGGAGAAAGGGCATAGAATTCAAGAGGAAAGAATTCTTGTCCATTGATGAGAGGGCTCTTACCCATATAGTTGAAGACACATTTTATAGTATAATGTTATAATAGTAAATATATTGGGTTATGTCTAGAGGAGACTGGGAATGGCTAACTAATATATTTATTATGAACAGCTTGATATAGTATGAGTTCTCTTAGGTTTAATTGAGTTTATAAGTAATATACTTTTAAAGTTGTAATTAATTTATTATTGTTGATAATGAAAGATGACATATCCATGGATGTAACCCTATGTAAATAGAGTAAATTACGCAAATATTAGTGTTTTGTATATTTATTTCATTTCTTTATAGTTTACACGATTTCACGGTGCACAACATTAATTAAAAGACGCAATAACATCTCTGGTAGCTTAACAGGACAGTAGACCATTGATAGCTTAACAGCACCATTTAAGATAATCAAACTGCCAAACTCTCAAAATGTTTCTAGTACCATCTCTGATAAACTGGAATCTTTGGCAGTCAATGGCAAAGTTTAAAAGATAAAGAAGCTGAAAATGATCAACCACACCAAAGAACAAGGAGCTTTTTATATACCATCTCATAGAATCTCTAAAAGGAACTTATTACTACATAACCGCTTAATGACATTACAATACCATTATCTAACATCATACTTTTACAATGGCTATTGCATATACTTTGAAGGTCAGCAATAAGAGCTCTTACATTACACATATAACCTATGGCTCTTTTAAAGCAATATCTGAATTAACAATCAAATAGCTATCTATTAAAACATTAAAACTACAGTCATCCAACGGACTAAGCACTTTACAAAGGTCAGAAAGGGGTTAGAAGAAGCCGGCGTCGAATTACTCTTTTTGATGTGCCACCTCAAGGCTTAAACTTACATGGCCCCATTGCCACTTATCCCATTCTCAATCACCTCTCCTTGCACCTTCTCATTCATCTCATCAATACCTATACAATCTCATTATTGTCATTTGCTGCTTATTTATCCTTGATCGCTCCTTCAGGCTCAGGAATGCTTCTGCTAGGTTTCTTTTTGTTCTCTCCTTCAGCTTCACACTTATCCTTACTGATGACCGTATCAGCTTTATCTTGTTCCCCAGACCCATATTCTTTGCAAGCCTCAACCAGTGGTTGCATATCCTTCTCTTGAACTTTTTCATCCTCTATATTTTCCTTCTTATTTTCAGATATTCCTGAACCATCAGATGTCCCTTTGGAGAGCCAATGCTCTACTTCACCCTTCCCCTCTTCGGTTTTATCAGATTTATCAACATTCTGTTCAACTTTAGCTTCTTCAGTAGAAGTTGCTTCTGTTTTAGCATCACTTTCTTGGGGTTTGTCTTTATTATCTTCCTGATTTCCTTTCACATCCTCCTTTGCAGCTTTCACATCTGTTTCATCCTTTCCAGTTTTCCCAGCTTCCTGCATTTGAATTTGTTTTGTCTCTTCAGCTCCTGTTGAAGTTTCTGTTTCTTTGGCCTCCTTTTTAGAAGCTGATGACTTCCTGCTTCGTTTCTTTGGGGGTTCAATTTCAGGAGTTGGAGCTGCCTTTGCCTTCTCACTAATCCTTGCTGATCGTCTAGGGGTTTCGCCAGTGCCCCAGTCAAACTCAGATGCAGCTGGACCGCCAGGGTGTGCTTTGAGATATTGTTCCAACTGTCTTCTACCTGTGATTTCCTCCCCAGTTGGGGCAGTGAATATGATTTCATTTTTCTTAGGGGTCCCACTCTTCTTGGGCAAAAACTGCACATTAACATAAATCATCAAGTTGTGGACTCCATTGACCAGAAAAGAAAGTCAAAAATGGCACAGAAAACGTGCAATTTTAAGGAACTTTCAAATCTGGAAATTTCTAATCATGAAATAGCCAAATACAGCCAACTATACAGAGCCTTCATAGAAAAATCAAAGTACAAGAAATTCCATTCTATAATTATAATATCATAACCACTAATAGGGATCAAATCCTGTTATTAAACAAACTTTTTAAGTCATTATAGGCTCAAAAACAATCTGATTCAGCTACTTGCCTGACTTTTGATCAGAAAGTCAATGTGTTAACTTGGAAAAAAAAAAAATCCTAACCTCATTCAACATTCATTCATCAGACAACAGAAAACCACAGCGTCCAAGATATTTAATACAAATCATCCAGTCAGGCAAAGTAATCAGCTTTTGCATAATTCACTAAATATGGGAAAGGATAAAATGAGTGTGGCTAATTGCAAGACTAGCCTACAATTTGATCTGCTAGAATACAAGGTTTGAATGCCAAGAATTAGCAGATATAAAACCAGCAGTTTTATGAAGGGAGTCCTCTAAGATGATTAAGAAAGTCCCTTTACTACTCTTCTTGCTTCTTGTAATGCCAATGAATGACAAGATGGAATAAGTCCTATAAAATGCTTGATAATGTGATGCCTGCCATGACACAAGGTGATGTACCTCATGTGGAAGTCAATAAAAGGAAAGGGACTAAAAAAAAACCATCTCTTGCCCAGTGAAAGTGAAGATGAGATTCAAGAATTCCACATATGGATACAGCCTACATAACTAACAATGAAATATATAGCTGAAATCAATAAGTTCAAGAGAACAATGGAGTTGTTATTGTTGTTCAGTACAATGAAACACATATTTACAACATGTTATAAGTTAAGAGCTTTTATCAGCAACCTTATGCCAAAGAAAACACAAGATCTTAATATATATATATATATATATATATATATATATATATATATATATATATAAGTTGTGCCTACAAAATGTTACAAGTCTGCTTTTGAAGATAAAAGGAAATCAGATAAATCAAAAACAATATTATAACCTACAGAAGTTATGCAACAGTCTAGCACACCAAGGTTTTGAAAAGAACTTGAAATTCCATCCCATCAATATGAATCCATAATTTTTTGGCTCCTCAAATTTTGGCAAGGAGAGAAAGTCCTTTGCATATTCCATCCATATAAAAATGATCCCTCCTTGCTTTTTGTTTTTTTTTTTTTAAAAATAATATCTTGCTCCCAGAAATGGCTAGTATCACAAAGCAAAGCTCATCTCTCTATCAAAACAAGCTCATATTTGAACATGAATGCCTTTTTTCCAGGCCACAAACCACCGGCCATATAAAACAAACAATGGCACTACATAAACCATACTAACTTAATCCCTTCCAAATGACGGCTTGACAACACAATGAACAAGTTCACTGCATGTCAAGAAACAACCCATTTACCATTTAAAATTCTAAAATTATTTTGAGAAACATGTCAACAAAATCCAAATGTTAGGGAAAATTTTGATGTGACAAAACTTGGGAGATTATTTACTTCTGAAATATATCAAGTTAAGGATCAAAGCTTAACACCACAAAAAATTTATTGCAAATTGTTAGGAAATAAGAAAAAAGCAAGACACTAATTCAGGCATAAAAAGGGTTTCATTAAATTGCAAAGCCAAGCATAAGTGAGAACCTTTCTAAGACATACATATGTATTCTAATTTCATAAACCCAACAGATTTTTCCCATGAAAGAGAACTGAATCCATAAAATGCCTAACCTCAACAGATTTTTCTCACAAGAGCTTCTTTCATAAGAAATAGGAGAGAAATGTCTTGTAGTTCATGGAGAATAAAAGTAACGATAACTGTGTTGTAGAGCAAATAAAAGAGGAAAGAGAAGGTCCTATCCAACAAAATGGTTATATAGTCCAAAAAAAGAGCCCAAAAAAAAAATTAAAATTAAAAAAAAGAACGCATTTATAAATTCGGAAGTGTAAATTATGGCTACTCAAAATAGTTTGAAATGACAATTTTCTCATGTCTAGATTCTAAACCCAAAAGCAGTTACTGCATTGATTGATTGCAAGTACAGAGAAATCATAATATTCTGGTAATGAATGGAATGAGTTAGCAGAGCTACACTGCAAAAAGTTGCCACATTTAAAGTTTCTATAATCGCACAACTTAAAATTTACAGTTTGTGTTTCCATAATGGACATAAAAACAGATAAAAAAAAAAAACATTCACATTGAAAAAGAAACAGCACAACTTGGAGATACTGCTAAAATATTACTACTATCTTTTTTTTTTTAAAAAAAATAAAGGGGCACAAAGCAACAAGCAAAGGTTCATAAAACTGCTACAAGCCCCGTATCCAACTATGAAAAAGAAACCCCAAATTTCCCGAAAACACTAACTGACAAGACCTCTGAAGCCTTACAATTATATCTTGAAAAAAAAAAACAACTGAAATCAATAAATTGACTTAAAAAATCAACATAATTTCCAGCTTATGGAGCAAATTAATAAAAGCAAACCCAAAAGAAGCAATTCTACAAAAAAAAAAAAAAAGGATAGAAACTCACAATAAATTCAAGCAATTTTAGCGAAATTAAGCACAAGTACCACAAAATTAATGGGGAAAAAAAACGAAGGCAAATTGTATCTCAAAAAGTACCCACCAAGTAACAGTAAAAGAGAGAGAGAGAGAGAGAGAGAGAGAGAGAAGGACCTTCTTTTTCCATCCAGGAGGAGCAGGAAGGTCCAAAGAGAAATCCTCCTCTTTTGTAGAAGTATCCTTCTCCGCTGAACTAGCCATTTCACCTATACCAAATTCAAAAATCTTCAACTACAATTTCATAAACATCCATAATTAGCAAGCAGAGCAAGCTCTGGAGAGAGAGAGAGAGAGAGAAAGGTCACCAGAAAATAAATAAATAAAAATTAAATACTTGCACATGTGAGCAGAGCACAGCAGGAATTTTGTCCGCCCTATTAACCAGCTGACACCCGTCGTTTGATCTTATTCCTATATTAAGATTTTGGTCCACTTTCCTTTCATCTGATGACCAATTGTTTTTGAATTGGGTATTCTCGATGCATCACAGTGCCACGTGAGAACGACACCTGTTGCCTTTTCCACTACTCAACGGTTGTGATCACTCCGGTCATTGTGTCGATACTTATAAATAATAGTACCATCAGTGTTAAAATTAAAAAAAAAAAAAGGTTAAATATTGGTTATTATTATTAACTATTTATATAATAATTTAAAATAAAAATATTTAATGTAAATAAATAATAAATTAATTACTAAACATAAAATAGTGGTATTAATTTAAGAACAAAATAATTTTAATAGAATTTTATTGATGATAATTTTATTTAATAATATTAATTATTTTAATAATCGTTGAGATATCAGTGATTAATAATTAATTATTTATATAATAATTTAAAATAAAAATATTTAATAAAAATAATTATTAAATTGATTATTAAATATAAAAATAATAAATATTATTTTATTAACTTTAATCAAATATTTTTTTAACTTCTAAAATTTAAAAGATAATTTTTTATGAATTACTTCTTCGATTTTTAAATATTATTATAAATATTATATTTTTAGATAATATAAATAAGGGTAATAATATTTTGTTTATTACTTTAAAAGTTATTATTGAACGTGAATGGATAAATGTATATTAATTAAATCACTTAATTAATTAAAATTTTATAAAATAATGTTAGATGTTTAAGTTTTTCATTAAAAATAAAAAAATGTTTTGTAAAGAAAAATGTGAGATTTTTATATAAAAATAAATATAATTATTTTTAATTAAATATTTATTATAAAATTTAGATCAATTAAAATATAATAAATATATCAACTCTTCATAAATCCCATATAAACTTTTTGAAAAACATTCAAGTCATTCTTGAGACTCAAATTTGGGGCAGTAGAAAATGGCAGTCAAAGCACACAAGTTATCAAAATTAATTCTCATCTAAAACAATGCTCTTGGAATTTTTCAAGGCAAATCAATGCAATTCAAGTTAGGTGAAATTCAACTGAATTTTCAGATGAAAATATTTCAAGTAAATTGATTGATTTAGTTGAATTATATTCATGAATATTAAATTATTATTCAATAGAAAGTCTGAATTTGGGTCACCTCATGGTTTGGGCCAAATCAAAGCCCACAAAAAGATCAACTATGAAATGGCAATTAGAGTGTACAATCAGTCGATTTAATTTTGAACTAAGCTGAATAATTAAATTAAAAAATATATAAATTAAATTAAATAAGAAGAAAAATTAAATTAAATTAAAAAAAAGTTAATTCGATTTGGTTTATCGGTTCTATTAGAGAAAATAAACACAAGACAAAGACTTCTTCAACATTCAAATCAATCTCACATATATGTCTTTAACAAAATCCAAATTTTAAACGAAATCAATTAACAGAAAATTAAACTCAAATAATCCACAACTCAGATTTCAAATGACAATTTAAAGTTAATGGGTTAAATTTTTTTTTCAATTAAAAAAAATATTATATACAATAATAAATTATTTATTGAGAAAAAAATATTATAATGCATATAAATTTTCAATATATATAAAAATAAATAATCTCACAAAAATTTATAAATTTTCATTATAATCTTAATTTTACAATTATTCTCTACGAGTTTTATTTTTTAAAAATGTTGCATAATCACTTCATTATCTACTATCCACTGTAAACTTAATCTTTAATGTTTGTTTAGCATTACTGTAAGAGCTATTGTTAAAAAAATATATATTTTTTAAATATATTAATTAGAAAGTATTAAAAAATAATTTAAAATTAAATATGATAAGTTTTAGTAATAAAAATACTAAAATAACAAAATAAATTTTTTAATTTAGGTTTTTTTTTTGAACAGAACAACTTCTAAAATCATGTTTTTTTTCTTTGGAAAATAGTTTTGACCTACAATCTCAATACCAAACAAGTACTTAGTAAATAAGTATTTATGAAGTCTTCTAACTTTGTCTTTTATTTATTCATCTTAAGATTTTTTTAAAATAAGTCAAATTGACACACTCACATGTATTTATATTATTTGTCTTTACTATCAATATATATAAATTTAAAAAGAAAATTCAGTGGGGACAATTGAACCCACTTACAAAGAGTCAGTTCTGCCCGTGGTCACAGGCCTATGAAATTGAAGAGCATGGTGTCAGCAAGGAGGATTTTCAATGGTGAGAAGCAATCAAATAGCGAGAGGACAGTTGATGCAAGTTATGGAGCCATGGACGACAAAATCATATACCAGTGAAATTTCAACCAAAAATTTATAGAGTAGAGGATTTATGTGCATGCAGGTGACGACATTTTTCTCAATTGCGAAAGACATGGCAAAACAATAATGCCTTTGGATTGAAAGGAGAGATTTAAGAGTTGACAAATGAAGAAGGGAATCTCAAGAAAATGCGCCAGATTTAATTCAACCCAAAAGTTAATTTAAAGAGAGAAGTGCCTAAAGCCTTATTTACCTTTGACTCTTCTCTTGCACTAATCATATTCTCATTTGTAGATTCAAAATTGGATATGATAGCTTTTCCATATTTTCTGCACATAAATTCTTCCACCAGGCACCAATATTGGGTTAGTGGTCCAACTATGATTTATTAACCCAAGCACAATAATAAAAATATTTCACTTTGAAAAAAAAAAAAAAAAAGGGAAAAGCCAAGGCAATGGCCAATGGGCAGGCATTAATTTGCATTTTGAGGTCGACCAAAAACTTGTATAATCAGCTCTTTTCATGACAGTGCGTCTTATAGAACTGGCATGAACAGAGTAAGTGGGTGTGGTCCTGGAATTTAAAAGGGGCCTATATGGGTCCATCAATTCTTATGTCTACCAAGTGATCCAATTTATAGTGTGAAACCTGACCCATCTGAGGTGGGCTGATTTTTATGGTGTTGGAAATTTATTGAAGGCCATGTTCTATTCTGTTGCTTTGTACTACATGAAGGGTGAACAAATATTTATTATAATAAAAAAATTAAACTATTTTAATTGGGCTTTTATTTTTTTTTATAATTCAATTTGATTTAATTAGTATTTTAGAAAATTTATTCTCTAATTGATTTAGTTATATTTCATAAAAAAATTAAAAAACCAAATCAACTTATGTATAGACTTATGAAATGTAATGTGTAATTTATGAAATTTATAGTAAGTTTATAGAATAAAAATATAGAAATTAAAAAGCTTAACAAAAAAAGCTCAAATCAATCGCTATAAAAAAAAAAGAGTAAATTTACAAACTGATTTTTATAATTGATTGAAATCGATTGCTATTAGCAATCGATTTTGTAAATTATTTGTGATTTTGATTTTTTATTTTTAATAAAATAATTATTTTAAAAAAATTTAACTATCAATTCAAAATTCGGTTGCGATTATCCACCAAATTATAATTGGTTTCTAATCGATATTAGAAAAATATTGAATATACGATTAGTAACCCATTTTAATATTGGCTGCTATTAGTAATCAATTAAAAAATCGATTGTTAAGACCAATTGTTAAATTATAGAGCTCTTTTAATTGTTTCTAAAATTTAGCAATCAATTCGCAATCATTTGCAAAAATGGATTATTATTTACAACCGATTTGAGTTGGTTGCAAAAATGGGTAGCAAAATTAAGAATTATTTTTTATAGAATGTTCTAAATTTAATAACTGATTTTCACAACTAATTACAAATTAGTTGCTAAATTTTAGGGGAAAAAATTTTTGCTTAATTTTTTTTATTTGCGATTAATTTATGAATCAGCTAACAGCAATTGATTTTTGGAACTGAATGAAATCGATTATTATTAGCAATCGATTTTGTAATAGAAAACCGAATCAGTTGCTAATTCATTTATATAAATTACTATTCATTTTTTTCCCACTCGATTTTTTTTAATCTTTCTTCTCTTTTCTCTCATTATTTTTTTCATTCTCATATATTTTATTCATTATCTTTTCCTTTCTAATTTATTTTTTTAATTATATTTTTTTCTCATCTATTTTCTTCATCATCATCTTTTTCTTTCTCTTATATTTTCTTATTCATCGTTTTTTTTTCTTTCTCATTTATTTTCTTTTTCATCTTCTTTTTCTTTCTCATCCTTTTTTATCATATTTTTCTTTCTCATTTTCTTATTTAATTTGTTTTTTCATCTTTTTTTTCTCATATTTTTATTTTATTTATTTATTTCTTTAATATAAAATAAAAATTTTGTACAAATATATTTTTATTAGTAAATTATTTGCAGCATGAATTTTTAGTAATTTTTATTATAACATACATGGTAATTTTTTTAGTAATTTGTATTATAAATATCTTTTTATATTTAACATTTTGTTAGTATTTTGGTAATAGTTATTATTCGTAATTTGCTTTTGATAAAATTTTAGATTAATTTTTTAGTACTATTTTTTTATTAATAATTTATTATTTAGTAATATTTTGAAAATTTTATTTATTTCAATTTTTTATTTGTTATTTGGAAATATATTTTTTTATAATTTTTTTAAATTAGTAACCAACTTTTTTATTGCTAAATCTGTTGCAAATAGCGATCTATTTACAAAATAATTGCAAAATTATAAAATTAAACACACTAAATTTTTTGCAATCGATTATGTTTGGGTTGCTATTAACAACTAATTTTCGGTTGCTAGTAACAATCGTATTTTTTTTACAAAAAAATTTTATTATTTCAATTTAATTTGATTCAAAAGTGAATATTTAATTTCTAGCTGTCGTGTTCCTAAAATTCTTAAGTGAATCTAGCTTATTAGGAATTTTAAATTTTGAGATTATAATTTGGATTTTATAATTCATATATTACGGTGGACTACATTCAACTAAAGATTTCAATTGTCTCATTCTAAAACTGTCATGGTTAAAATTGCTATGATTTTAACAGCGGTCTATGTCTATCACTAATCTATGTGTGCCTGTGTTCTATCTATCAAAAAAAAAAAAAAAACAAAAGATTTCAATCGCCTCTTTCTAAAACTCTATTTTTTGGATAAATTATATTTTTCCTCCTATAGATTTGCGTTAATTGGATTCAACTCTAGTAAGGCATATTCGGGTTGTACGTATTGATCAGGTTATATTTAAATAATCATCTTAAATTTTATACATTGAAATAACCATCACTTGAAGTTGTTTATATAAATTGTTATTTAAATATAAAAAATAATTTTTTATAATTTTTTTTATAAATTTGTAAATATTTACTTTAAAAATAATTTAACTATCTTTAAAGGATTATTAAATTTTAAAATATAAATTATTAATTAAATATATAAAACTAAACAGATTCAAATAGTACGTAAATAGTAGCAATAGAATTTAGGATGTCTATCAATAACAAGGGATGAATTTTAATTAGTCATGATTAAAATGGATTCAAGTATATAATAATATTAAACGGATTCAATTTGCATGCATGAATAATAATAATAATAATAATAATAATAATAATAATAATAATAATAATAATAATAATAATAATAATAATAATAATAATCGGTATAAATACACATGTGCTTAATAAGTCGAGTATGGAATTATGTTGAAGAATTTTCTAGAGAATGGAAAATAACAAATGAAATAATTAAGATAAAAAGGGTATGAAAAAAAATAAAGAAAGAAGCCTTATAGAGACAAGTTAAGCAAGATAAAAGGAAAGTTTTTTTTTTTTTTTTTTATTCCATATTGTGAGATTTTGGTTTTTATTCTTTGAGTTATAAATGCTTTGTTGAGATTGAAGAATTAAATTTTAATTGGTTGATTAGAGTGAATGACAAAGCCACAAATAGCTTTGGCAAGTGTTGAATGTGTTGATTCCTAATTTAGTTATGTGAGAATTGTAATATGTATGATTAGTATAAGAGAATGAAAGAGAAATCATTGTATGTATCATTGCTCATATTTATATATATTTATTTTTATAATTTATAAATAAGCTGAATTTATATATGTAATTATATATTATTTTTTAGTGTATTAACCGCGCTTTAGAATTTACAAAAATGGAAAAATAATCAGCAATTAATCATTGACTATATTTACGTTATAGTGAGATTGCTACTTTAATTTTGTGAATTAGTTATGGCATGATATGTTAACGAGGAAGAGAAAGGTTGAGAAAGGAGGAATTGAAATTGATATGTGTATGTATTTAGGTTGTATATTCAACCCTTAATTTTTAACATTATATATATATATATATATATATATATATATATATATATATATATATATATATATATTATGAGTTCAGTCTTCGCATTTTTTTTTCTTTGGCACCATCTTTCTTCCATTTCATCAACTTCAAAGTCTAATGGATGAATATGTGTACGTGTGTGTTATAATTGATTTTTTTAAAAAAAAAAAACACTTTCATTAAATAGAGATAAAATATAAATTTAAAATATAAAATTTTATACTATTATTATTTTACATAATGAATTATTTATGTAAAATATAATAATAATTATCTTAATTCGTATAACTTAATCGTGTTGACAGGATATTTGAGTTTGGTTATTTAGTTGAAAGCATGCTCAATTCAATGGCAATTCACTACTGTTTAACTACAAATTTTTTTTTATAGACTAAACCTGAAAATTATTAAAATATGATCTCCTCTTAAAGAGAAAATTTTTACTTTTTATCATTACACTTCTACCTAATAACAAAGCACTATGCCTAACAACTCTGTTATAGAAAGAAAAAACAAATCCTCCTAAGAGAGGAAACAACAATCTTCACAGTGCATGAAATACCAAATCCTCATAGAGGAGATAATAAATTCTCACAAAAGATGATACAAAAACTCAATATCTATCAAAAATAAAAACAAACACATATTGATTATTCCAAAGGACGCAAATCTAGAGATTATTGGAAGAAAAGTAAATATATATAAAAAGTTAAAAAAAAAAAAAAGCAATAAAGATAAAGGAGAGAGGTAACTACTGGTGAAAAATATTTATCAGTGATCAACCAAAGCTCAAAAGGGAAAACAAGAGAAAGAAGAGAGAGACTTTGGAGAGGCGGCCAAAAAGAAAAAAGTGACTATATAATTGAATATCTCCAAATAAAATGCTTGCTATATTTTATGAATATATTCTTGTTTTACAATTTATCTATATATTTAAGGAAAATTTTGACAATTTTTTGGGTTTACTCTATTTTTCTATAAAATAGGAATAGGTGTGTCAGGGGGTGGAAAATTTTTAAAATATAATCGTTATATGTATAGGGTTGTATTATGACCATTGGTGACGATAGGTGTGGGATGGTCGGTGTCTTAGTTGAGGACAAGCAGAGTTGGGCATGATAAGGAAACACCCATCACATGCACATGTACTTTCGTGGCAAAGATACTGAGCATCAAGACGATGATGAATATGCGGCCTGTTTTGATCTATCACCATCATCTTTGAGAGCTGCTTCTGTTTCATCATTGAAATTTGAAGTAGTATGTTTGATATTTCCATCAAGATATTGTCCTCTCTTTCATTGGTTTGTTCATGTATTGCAATTCCTTAATATTTATGAATCAAATTTAGTATCATATATCTGTTGAAACATGTTACTTTCCTTTTGATGGTTAACTTGATGTCAGTTACTTTAAAAGTAATCATTATACGTATCCATGATCAGATGCTATGCTGCCCGTGGCCTAGCTTTTTGTTCAATCCTTGGCATAATTTACGCATATGAGAGCTTCTGGTAAATACCCAGATTATAATTAATGTGTTCCCTCGTGTGGTCAAGTAATGCGCCTTCTTATTAGACCTAAATTAGGCGAGTTTGTTCATAGGTGTATTATTAGGTTGGGTGTGAACTTTGATTTGCACACACGAATATGCATGCATAATTGGAGTTTAGGTTGCAATAACTCGCGGAGAAATGGCAAGCATTAGATGCTTGATGAATGCTTGAGAATGTTTTACAGTGAAGTTAATTAGTGTGGCAAATTATAATTGAGATTTTGATTTGTGATTTTGTAATTGGAAGCTGGAAGATTTTTGTATTGGATTCATTTCTGATTTTGCATTTTGCAATTTAATTTGAGATTAAAGTTTTGATTTGCATTTTCTTTCTGCCTGTATTTTTCTCTCCTTTGTTTCGAACCCTTTCTTCATTAATTTTCTCTCTGTCATTGCTATTTTCTTTCAGTGTTTTAAATTCCTTCTCTACAGCATTGAGCTGTTAGAATGAAGATACTAGTAATGAATACGATGATATAAGAGAGAGAGAGAGAGAGAGAGAGTTGTAGTAAATGGAAATGAGGGTATAGGGATATTGAATGAGTAACTTATCAAGTGCTTATTTTCTATCACTTCAATTATTTCTTGTTTCTTTTCAATCTTAATGTGGCGTACAAGGCGAGAATTTGCCACCATATATGTTGTATAAATGGGATCCACCTTTTTCTATTCTTGGTTCATCTGGTTCCATTATATATATTCTATTCTTGGTTCATCTGGTTCCATTATATATATATATATATATCCAATTTCATTTGATTTAATTTTAATATTGTGTCACTCATCCCAATAATTACATCTGTTTAGAATCAAATTTGACGTAGTGACCATATCCAAAAAGAATGGAATTTATAGATTTGGGAAATTTTTACCTTGCACTTTTTTTATAAGTAAAAATTTTATTAATTATAAGAAAAAAAAAAACTTAGCATGAGCGATACTGACTAAATTAAGTCGATAAACCATCCCATTACATCCAACTTAAGCAATAATATGCTAAGTGAAAAAATTTGATAGGGGAACAAAATATACTAAAATACAAAACATGAAGAAAATAAAAGTCCAAATTACCAAAATCCTATACCTTCATGGTGTTTTGGAGTATTTATAGGGTATTATTTCCTTGTTGGCATAAAGATTCAACTAGTTTGCTTTTATAGACTCGATAACTTGGTCAATCCAAAGTGATTTGATAGGATTAATTATTAACTATCTTGATCTATTAAGAAATTATTCAGTATAACTTTTATATAATAATGAATAAATTTTTTATCGTTAATTATGATAAAATTAGCCTATATAGAATTTATATTATTATTTATTATAATACAACTATTGTCAATATAAAGATTAAATTCCAATTATGATTTGATTGCTGACATGTTCAGCCATAATTAGATAGTTTGGTCAATGATTCAATTGTTGGCTTAATCAAAATGATTTGGATTCTCATCAATCAACTATCGCAAACACTCTTTTATTTAGATTTAGTAGTGAGTCATTCAATAACATAATTATAAGCTTTTTTTTTTTCAATAATTTGTTTTGATAAACTTAGTTTTTTTATGTTATTTGTAAAATAAACCAATTAAATATTCTATATTAATATAATCATAAATAAATATATGATTTAATTTTTAATTAAATTAAAAATGATATGAAGTGATTTAATTGACTTAATGTACATGTAACGTGATAGACTGAATTTTATCTAATAATCTCTCTATAAAAAAGTAGAGCTTTCATTAGGAAGTTGATGAAATTAGATGATGAATGACTAAAGGTTGAATAACCTCAGAAACTTCCTTAATTCAAATAAATTTAAAAACATTATCTGCACAATATTTTTCCAATTCATAAGTTACTTATTAACGACCTTCTTGTAGGGAGAAAGACTACTTAAATGAATGAAGCACATTTAATTTTAACAATTATACAAGATTTACATGATTTAACTTATTATTATTTTTTTCATTATGATATGCATGGGATATCATAATTCAGTTTTTATGTATTATGAAATTATTTGGCTTAACTACTTATTTTTTAATTAATTTAAGAATAAATAATTAATTATTTGGTAAAATTACTTAAAATTATAAAAGGTATTTAAAAGAACTTAATTTAATACATGACCAAAAAATATATATAATTGAGTGCTGTATTGTGACGCCCCTTATCCGTCTACCGTATAGCCGAGCAAGAAGTGCCACATTTGGTGCCGGAGCACCCTATCTTGTTTTATCATATCTATTGTAAACTTTTGATATCATTTAAAACATGCATTCTATGTATAGAAATTTTTTTCTTTTATATCTTATTTCTGTGGAGACCTGGACAGAGCCTCCCTTATTTTATTAGCATCTGACGGGTTCCACTAATCACCTGTTAACATGTCCATATTCATTTCACACATTTCCATATCATATTCTCATGTATCATATCATTTACAATTATTTATGAGATCTAAAAATAAAGTATTATCTATTGCATTCATATAGAAATTCATAGATAATAAATTATAAGTTTTCATTTCAATCTCAAGGTTTAATTGCAAGTCCAAAATGAAATACATCATAAACTAGTAATTACATCATGACTAAACATAATGAACCAAAATACTAGTCTATACATGGGCCCTACCAAAATATAAAAGACCGGTGAGGTGACTCTGGACAATGGCAGATCTGATCAGAGCTTTGTTAGTGCACTACTGATGCTGCTGCTGCGGCTGCTGGGACTGATGTGGCTGATCTTCAGTACCTACGCGATGGAAAACTAACACGCTAAGCATAACGCTTAGTGATGTATAATTTATAATAACAATAATTTAATAATTTGAAACAATATATGCAACTCATAATTTTTGAGTTTTTTACATTTTTATTGCTCTTTGGAAATAATTAACATTATCGGGATCTTATATGATTACTTATTGTATTTTAAGTCTTAATTAATTTTTATCAGTGCCCAAGAAACCTATAACAAATTATAAAAGCTGGATGCATGGGTGTATACTGGTTAGACAGCCATATGTTTATCCAGCATACGTCTGTCAGGTATGAGGCCAGCTGTCGGGCACGAAACCCACTGTCAGGCTTGTAAAGCCAGAAATAAAGTAGGCACAATGGCCAGTAAGTAGGCATATAGCCTGTAGAACAATTATACCAGACATATATTGTCAGTTCATAATTTTCTCGGTAGGCAGTACTGCTATCTGTAGTCCCTAATTGGTATACCAATTTATCCAAGCTAAATAAATAAGTCTAGGTATACTATGGGTAATTAAACATGTTTAATTAATTTAGCTCTGTTCACTATTACTATTTTCTAGTACTGTTCATTGGCACCATTAATTTCATATTAATAGGACATTAGTCCCCATTTACATATTCATATCATTTTTAATATTTAATTCTCCTTATGAGTATTTTAATTATCATACATAGTATTTTTCTCATGAACCTTTCTTTAGATTCATGTTGATGTGTTATCTTTATCTAGGAATTTGACTAGGTTGGGATGTCTATTTAGTCACAATTCCTTCATAACAATTGCTCCTCTATGTTTAAACTTGAATTTTAGTTTTTGAATTACTGAATTTGGGGTTATAGAACTCAAGTTATGGTCAAAATACCAAAGGAATAGTATTTTGGAACATTTTCTGGGTTGGCAGTTTCAGTGACCCAACTTGTACTAATAATTTGAATTGGTTAAAGGAAAAACTAGGTTAAGTGGTCTTCATGAAAAGTGTAGCCCTATGTCTAAACTTTCCATGGGTGAAATTTTAGGTCATTTGGACCAGTATAGAGAGAGTTATGACCAAATGAACACGTACTGTTCATTTGGTCATTTTCTGGGTTGACAGTTTCAGTGACCCAACTTGTGCTAACAATTTGAATTGGTTAAAGGCAAAACTGGGTTGAGTGTTCTTCATGAAAAGTGTAGCCCTATGTCTAAAATTTCCATGGGTGAAATTTTAGGTCATTTGCACCAGTATAGAGAGAGTTATGACCAAATGAACACATACTGTTCATTTGGTCATTTTCTAGGTTGGCAGTTTCAGTGGCCCAACTTGTGCTACCAATTTGAATTGGTTAAAGGCAAAACTGGGTTAAGTGGTCTTCATGAAAAGTGTAGCCCTATGTCTAAACTTTCCATGGGTGAAATTTTAGGTCATTTGGACTAGTATAGAGAGAGTTATGACCAAATGAACACGTACTGTTCATTTGGTCATTTTCTGGGTTGGGTGCAGGGTAATCCGAATTTAGGCAGTATTTAGGTCAAGTTTTGGACAGAATTTGGGCATGGTTTCTTCATAGAATATGGGCTATTTTGGGTCTAGTTTTACCCCCAATTGGCCTCATACCAATTGGGGTCACACATTTTCATTTATGGCCTAAAATGTATACTACCCTCAACAAATACAACCTGCAGAACATAGCACTTTCAATAATTCATTTCTCCTTCAACTTCCTTGCTTCAATTTGACATTCAAGGCACTTCTAAATATCATCAACACATCTCAACAATCCCAATTGAATGGTATAATACAAAAATACCAAGTTAGGCCAAACCCTAACTCACAATTTCAACCTTATAAAATCTCAATGTAAAACAACTTCTAATACTTATAAATGCATCAACCAACATCATTAAATCACTTTATATAAATCATAGTCATAAAAAACCATCACTCACCATGGGTACCAAAAATTCACTTCCACCATAACTCACCTATTTCTTTTAGTTTCTTACAAATTTCACTTCATTTTAACCTTAACTCAAGGATTAATAAAGGAAGAAAGGAAGATTAGGCACTAACCTCTTGGGTAACTTGTTAAACTTCAACTTTTCTTCTTTTTTTCACTATCAACGGCTTCCTTATGGAGTGGGATAACTTTTTAATGAAGGAGTCTATGGGTTTTGGTGAGTAAAAGCTTGGGAAATCAAGCTTTAAGCTTGATAACAATGGTGGGGAGGGAGAGACCAAGGGAGACGGCAAGGAGAGAGAGAGAAGAGGAAGAAGAAGATGGTTGGTGGGGTTTTGTCTCCTGTGGGTATTTATATATATACATTTATGTGTACTTTATTATTTTTAAATTTCATAAATCTATTTCCTTTCTTTTCTTTTCTTTCCTTTTCTTTTCTTTTCTTTTCTTCTTCTTTCTCTTCTCATTTTTCAAATTCAAATTCATAAAATTAATTTATGTTCATTATTCTATTTCCAAATTTTAATTTGACATTTAAGTCAAAATTTACCTCTAGGTGAAATGACCAAAATGCCTTTCATGGTGCTCATCGGATTATTTTTATTTTTTTATACCAATTAATAAATTCTCTAAATTTTATTTTATTTCTCAAAATTTTTCCTATATATTTTTTTTATATTTATTTCATTAATTTATGCCTCCTCACTATAGTTTAAGTGTAGTTCCAGACATTTTAACTGTTCAAACAAACATTAGTTATCGGAACAGTAAAATGTACGGACTACCTACGGTGAGGGCGTTACAATTCTTCCCCTCTAATAAAAATTTCGTCCTCGAAATTTACCTAATGTGAAGAGCTGAGGGAACTGTTGCCTCATCATTTCCTCGCTCTCCCATGTCGCTTCTTCTGTGTCATGGTGTCTCCACAAGATTTTCACTAGTGAGATCCTCTTGTTTCTGAGTTCTTTCACTTCCCGTGCCAAGATTCTAACGGGTTCTTCTTCATATGTCAGATCAGGTTGCACAATTATCTCCTCCGTTGAAATGACATGTGAAGGATCTGATCTGTATCTTCTGAGCATCGACACATGGAATACACTGTGGATCTTGTCCAGCTCAGGTGGTAAAGCTAGCCTGTAGGCTACTGGACCCACACGCTCAATGACATCGTATGGACCAATAAACCTAGGGCTCAACTTACCCTTCTTACCAAATCTCAACACTTTCTTCCAAGGTGATACCTTAAGAAATACCTTATCGCCAACCTCATACTCTATATCCTTTCTCCTCAGGTCGGCATATGATTTCTGTCTGTCCGATGCGACTTTCAAATTGTCTCTGATGAGTTTCACTTTTTCCTCTGTCTGTCTCACTAAATCTGGGCCCACTACTTTCTCCTCACCCATTTCTGTCCAGCATAAGGGAGTTCTACATCTCCTCCCATACAACGCTTCATATGGAGCCATTTTTATACTGGCTTGGTAGCTGTTGTTGTAAGCAAACTCTACCAAAGGAAGATACTTCTCCCAACTTCCTTCAAAATCAATGATGCAGCTTCTCAACATATCCTCCAATACCTGAATCACCCGTTCTGACTGTCCATCCGTCTGTGGATGAAAAGTCGTACTGAAGTGTAGTCGAGTGCCTAAAGACTCCTGTAGCCTCTTCCAAAACCTCGAAGTAAATCTCGGGTCTCGGTCAGATATGATCGATGTTGGCACTCCATGTAGCCGGACTATCTCATCTATGTAAATTTCTGCTAATCTCTCTAATGAGTAGTTGGTTCTAACTGGTAGGAAATGAGCTGACTTAGTCAATCTATCCACAATCACCCATATAGTATCATGCTTCCTCTATGTCAATGGTAGCCCAGTCACAAAATCCATGGTAATGCGATCCCATTTCCATTCTGGTATGGATATAGGTTGCAACAACCCTGATGGAACCTGATGCTCAGCCTTAACCTGCTGGCATGTCAAACATCTAGTCACAAAATCACCAATCTCTTTCTTCATTTCAGGCCACCAATAATGTGTTTTCAGGTCTTGGTATATCTTGGTACTTCCTGGGTGCATAGCATGGAAGCTACTGTGCGCCTCTTTCAAGATATTCTTCTTCAGTTCCTCATCTCTTAGTACACATATTCTGCCTTTATAGTACAGGCACCCATCTCCTTTCAACTCATAATCAGTCCCCTTCCCCTCTTAAGTTCTGCCCATAATAGTTAGCAACTTTTCATCCCTTAACTGTGCCTCTTGTATTTGCTGTAACAAACTTGGCTTTACACACAACTCAGCCAAAAGTACCCCATCCTGTGCTAAAGACAGCCGAGCATTCAATGCTCTCAAAGCCATCATGGACTTCCCCTTAGGGCGTCACCATCGTATTTGCTTTCCCAGGATGGTAGTCGATCACACAGTCATAGTCTTTAAGGAATTCAATCCATCTCCTCTGTCTCAGATTGAGTTCCTTCTGAGTTGGCAAGTACTTTAGATTCTTGTGATCAGTGTAGATGTAACACTTCTCACCATATAGGTAATGCCTCTATATCTTCAATGCAAATATTATTGCCGCCAATTCCAGATCATGAGTTGGGTAGTTCTTTTCATGTGACCTTAGTTGTCTAGAAGCATAGGCAACTACTTTCCCTTCCTGCATTAGAACACACCCAAGCCCATTGTGAGAGGCATCACTGTAGATCACATAGTCTTTTTCTGACTCTGGCTGTGTCAACACTGGAGCTTCTGTAAGCATAGCCTTCAGCTTCTTAAAGCTGGTTTGACATTTTTCATTCCAGTCAAACTTTGCATTCTTATGCAGTAACTTAGTCAGTGGGGCTGCTATAAGGGAAAATCCCTTCACAAATCTCCTGTAGTATCCAGCTAACCCCAAAAAACTTCTGACTTCTGTTACATTTCTGGGAGGCTTCCATTCAACTATTGCTTCAATCTTCCTTGGATCTACCCTGATTCCATCTGCTGACACAATGTGTCCAAGAAAGGATATCTCATCCAACCAGAAGTCACACTTGGATAACTTGGCATACAACTGTTTTTCCTGTAGTGTCTGTAGTACTACTCTCAGGTGTTCATCATGCTCTTCCCGGTTCCTAGTATACACCAAGATATCATCTATAAAGACCACAATAAACCGATCCAAGTAGGGATGAAAGATGCAGTTCATTAGGTCCATGAAAGCTGCCGGTGCATTTGTTAGCCCAAATGGCATCACTAGGAACTCATAGTGTATATACCGGGTCCTGAAAGCAGTTTTAGGAACATCTGTCTCCTTCACTCTCAACTGGTGATAGCCTGATCTGAGATCTATCTTGGAGAATACTCCAGCTCCCCTCAACTGATCAAACAGGTCATCTACCCTAGTTAAAGGGTATTTGTTTATCACAGTCACCTTATTCAGCTGCCGGTAGTCTATACATAGCTGAAGGGTATCATCCTTCTTCTTCACAAATAGCATTGGTGCTCCCCAGAGTGACACACTAGGGCGTATGAAGTCCTTGTCTAGTAGCTCCTGTAACTGAACTTTCAACTCTCTCAATTCAGTTGGTGCCATCCTATATGAAGCAATGGACATTGGCGCAGTACCCGGCATAACCTCTATAGCAAACTCAACTTCTCTATTGGGTGGCAAACCCGGCAATTCTTCCGGAAACACATCCGGAAAATCGCATACAGTGGGGATCTCCTGCATGCTTGGACTAGTCTTCCTGGTGTCAACCACATGTGCTAAGAAAGCCTCACAGCCCTTTCTTATCAATCTCCTGGCTGTTGTAGCTGATATGATGGTGGAAAGACAACCCGTTCCTTCACCCACAACTGTAATCGCATCCCCATCTACTGTCTGTAGTGACATCCTCTTTAGCCGACAATCTACCATCGTCTGATGACGTGATAACCAGTCCATACCTAATATCACATCGAACTCATGGAATGGTAACTCAATCAAGTCAGCTAAAAACTCATACCCTTGTATTTTCAGAGGACAACCCTTATAGACCTTTTTCACCATGACACTATGGCCTAAAGGGTTTGTGACTTGTATGTCCTCCTCTAGCTCCTCTACTTGTACCCCTCTATCAACTGATGGTGTGATGCACACATATGAATGTGTGGAACCCGGATCAATCAATGCACATACTAGCAGGTCATAAAAAGAAAATGTACCTCTAATGACATCAGCTGGTTCTGGCTCATCTCGAGCTCTCATAGCATAAGCACGTGGTGCTACCCTAGTCTCTTGCCTCTGCACTGTCTCTGCAGTAGGCCTCTGTGATGTACCAACTGTATCAGGCCTCGTAGGTCTTCTACCCCTATGTGCTGCTGGGGCAGACCTCTCCATCTGAGGTGGAGCAGTGGGAGCACTAGTGTTCCTCTGTGGACAATCCTTCAGGAAGTGATCCGTAGACCCACATCTAAAACATCCACCTATCAACAATCTGCACTCTCCTCTGTGGCGTCTACCACAATGTACACAAGCAGGTGGTGGGGCTGATCCCCGTGTTGCTGCACCAGGTGAACTACCCACTAACGCACCAGATTGTCCTCCTCCTCTCCTTGGAGCAAACCGAGACTTCTGTTTCTTACCCCGACCTTGAGTCTGACCCTGAGACTCCTTGGGTCTCTTACTACCCGTCTCTGCTGAACCGGACTGACCAGACCCAGAACCCCTCTTGCGTTGCCTATCCTTTCTGGACTGCTCTTCATTTCTGACTCTCTCTATATCAAGGGCTGATGCTATCAACAGAGAGAAATCTGTGAAATGGTGAGATGTCACTATCAACCTGATGTTGTCATTCAGTCCGTCCTCAAATCTTCTGCATTTATCAACCTCTGTCGGCATCAACTCCAATGCATATTCGCTAAGTTTCATGAATTCTCGCTCATATTCAGAGACTGTCAGCTGCCTCTGTCTCAGTGCCAAGAATTCTCTCCTTCTGGCCTCCAAGTACACATGACTGATGTATTTCTTTCTAAATTTAGCCAGAAAGAACTCCCAGGTGATCTGTGCAGGCTGTACTACTTTAGATACTGTCACCCACCATCTATATGCATCCTCCTGTAGCAGTGACAGAGCACACTCCAACTGCTGCTCTGGGGTGCAGTGCAACTATTGCAATACCCTCTCTGTCCTCTCCAGCCAATACTCTACTGCGGCTGGATCATCATCCCTCTTACCTCTGAAGGCAATTGCCCCATACTTTCGCAGTCTCTCTAGTGGAGATCTGTGTATAGGTTGTGGCTGTGGGGGTGGAGGTGGCTGTGGCTGTGGCTGTGGAGGTGGAGGTGGCTGTGGCTGTGGCTGTGGCTGTGGCTGGGGAATGGTTCCGGTAATTTGACAGAACAGCTGTGTCATCTGTTCATAGAAGGCCTGCTGTGCCCTACTCACAGTACCTCGAGATGACTCTGCTCTACTACCACTTCTCCCCCGACTAGGAGAAGGTGCGTGACTCTCTACTTCCTCCTCTATCAGTCTCGGAGGTCCGTGCTCTGAAGGATCAGATGCCATCGATCCTATAAAACAGACAAAGAAATAGATCTGTATTAGTGTCACCTCGACTCTATTTAAAGGCCCATGCATGTGATGCACTCTATCTATTTCTAACTATTTAGGTCGAGGACCGCCTAAACCTCTGCTCTAATACCACTAAATGTCACGCCCCTTACCCGTCTACCGTATAGCCGAGCAAGAAGTGCCACATTCGGTGCCGGAGCACCCTATCTTGTTTTATCATATCTATTGTAAACTTTTGATGTCATTTAAAACATGTACTCTATGTGTAGTAATTTTTTTTTTTATATCTTATTTTTATGGAGACCCGGACAGAGCCTCCCTTATTTTATTAGCATCTGGCGGGTTCCACTAATCACCTGTCAACATGTCCATATTCATTTCACACATTTCCATATCATATTCTCATGTATCATATCATTTACAATTATTTATGAGATCTACAAATGAAGTATTATCTATTGCATTCATATAGAAATTCATAGATAATAAATTACAAGTTTTCATTTCAATCTCAAGGTTTAATTACAAGTCCAAAATGAAATACATCATAAACTAGTAATTACATCATGACTAAACATAATGAACCAAAATACTAGTCTATACATGGGCCCTACCAAAAAACAAAAGACCGGTGAGGTAACTCTGGACAATAGCAGATCTGATCGTAGCTGCACGATTGCACTCTTCTTCTTTGCTGCTGGGACTGATGTGGCTGATCTTCAGTACCTACGCGATGGAAAACCAACGCGCTAAGCATAACACTTAGTGATGCATAATTTATAATAACAATAATTTAATAATTTGAAACAATACATGCAACTCATAATTTTTGGGTTTTTTACATTTTTATTGCTCTTTGGAAATAATTAATATTATCGGGATCTTATATGATTACTTATTGTATTTTAAGTCTTAATTAATTTTTATCAGTGCCCAAGAAGCTTATAACAAATTATAAAAGCTGGATGCATGGGTGTATACTGGTTAGACAGCCATATGTTTATCCAAGATATCGTCACATGTGCATGAGGCCGGTATCGGGCACGAGACCATCGAGCTTGTAAAGCCAGAAATAAAGTAGGCACAAAGGCCACTAAGTAGGCATATAGCCTGTAGAACAATCATACCAGACATATATTGTCAGTTCATGATTTTCTCGGTAGGCAGTACTGCTATCTGTAGTCCCTAATTGGTATACCAATTTATCCAAGCTAAATAAATAAGTCTAGGTATACTATGGACAATTAAACATGTTTAATTAATTTAGCACTGTTCACTATTACTATTTTCTAGTACTGTTCATTGGCACCATTAATTTCATATTAATAGGACATTAGTCCCCATTTACATATTCATATCATTTTTAATATTTAATTCTCCTTATGAGTATTTTAATTATCATATATAGCATTTTTCCCATGAACCTTTCTTTAGGTTCATGTTGATGTGTTATCTTTATCTAGGAATTTGACTAGGTTGGGATTTCTATTTAGTCACAATTCCTTCATAACAATTGCTTCTCTATGTTTAAACTTGAATTTCAGTTTTTGAATCACTAAATTTGGGGTTATAGAACTCAAGTTATGGTCAAAATACCAAAGGAATAGTATTTTGGGACATTTTCTGGATTGGCAGTTTCAGTGATCCAGCTTTTACTAACAATTTGAATTGGTTAAAGGAAAAACTGGGTTAAGTGGTCTTCACGAAAAGTGTATCCCTATGTCTAAACTTTCCATGGGTGAAAGTTTAGGTCATTTGGACCAGTATAGAGAGAGTTATGACCAAATGAACACGTACTATTCATTTGGTCATTTTCTGGGTTGGCAGTTTCAGTGACCCAACTTGTGCTAACAATTTGAATTGGTTAAAGGAAAAACTGGGTTAAGTGTTCTTCATGAAAAGTGTAGCCCTATGTCTAAAATTTTCATGGGTGAAATTTTAGGTCATTTGCACCAGTATAGAGAGAGTTATGACCAAATGAACACGTACTATTCATTTGATCATTTTCTGGGTTGGCAGTTTCAGTGGCCCAACTTGTGCTACCAATTTGAATTGGTTAAAGGCAAAACTGGGTTAAGTGGTCTTCATGAAAAGTGTATCCCTATGTCTAAACTTTCCATGGGTGAAATTTTAGGTCATTTGGACCAGTATAGAGAGAGTTATGACCAAATGAACACGTACTGTTCATTTGGTCATTTTCTGGGTTGGCAGTTTCAGTGGCCCAATTTGTGCTACCAATTTGAATTGGTTAAAGGCAAAACTGGATTAAGTGGTCTTCATGAAAAGTGTAGCCCTATGTCTAAACTTTCCATGGGTGAAATTTTAGGTCATTTGGACTAGTATAGAGAGAGTTATGACCAAATGAACACGTACTGTTCATTTGGTCATTTTCTGGGTTGGGTGCAGAGTAATCCGAATTTAAGCAGTATTTAGGTCAAGTTTTGGACAGAATTTGGGCATGATTTCTTCATAGAATATGGGCTATTTTGGGTCTAGTTTCACCCCCAATTGGCCTCATACCAATTGGGGTCACACATTTTCATTTATGGCCTAAAATGTATACTGCCCTCAACAAACACAACCTGCAGAAAAATATCACTTCCAATAATTCATTTCTCCTCCAACTTCCTTGCTTCAATTTGACATTCAAGGCACTTCTAAATATCATCAACACATCTCAACAATCCCAATTGCATGGTATAATACAAAAATACCAAAGTTAGGCCAAACCCTAACTCACAATTTCAACCTTATAAAATCTCAATGTAAAACAACTTCTAATACTTATAAATGCATCAACCAACATCATTAAATCACTTTATATAAATCATAGTCATCAAAAACCATCACTCACCATGGGTACCAAAAATTCACTCCCACCATAACTCACCTATTTCTTTTAGTTTCTTACAAATTTCACTTCATTTTAACCTTAACTCAAGGATTAATAAAGGAAGAAAGGAAGATTAGGCACTAACCTCTTGGGTAACTTGTTAAACTTCAACTTTTCTTCTTCTTTTCACTATCAATGGCTTCCTTATGGAGTGGGCTAACTTTTTAATGAAGGGGTCTATGGGTTTTGGTGAGTGAAAGCTTGGGAAATCAAGCTTTAAGCTTGATAACAATGGTGGGGAGGGAGAAACCAAGGGAGACGGCAAGGAGAGAGAGAGAAGAGGAAGAAGAAGATGGTTGGTGGGGTTTTGTCTCCTGTGGGTATTTATATATATACATTTATGTATACTTTATTATTTTTAAATTTCATAAATCTATTTCCTTTCTTTTCTTTTCTTTCTTTCTCTTTTCTTCTTCTTTCTCTTCTCATTTTTCAAATTCAAATTCATATAATTAATTTATGTTAATTATTCTATTTTCAAATTTTAATTTGACATTTAAGTCAAAATTCACCTCTAGGGTGAATGACCAAAATGCCTTTCATGGTGCTCATCGGATTATTTTTATTTTTTTATACCAATTAATAAATTCTCTAAATTTTATTTTATTTCTCAAAATTTTTCCTATATTTTTTTTATATTTATTTCATTAATTTATGCCTCCTCACTATAGTTTAAGTGTAGTTGCAGACATTTTAACTGTTCGAACAAACATTAGTTGTCGGAACAGTAAAATGTACGAACTACCTACTGTGAGGGCGTTACATGTATTTAGTTAAAATTAGAAAAGGTACTTAAAGGAACTTAATTTAATACATGACCAAAAAATATATATAATTGAGTGCTGTATTTAGTAAAATAACATAATATTGATATTTTTAAAAAATTATTAGGATAATATAATCTTTTACTTGGTTAAAAAGTAATTTTAAAAATAAGCGGATAAGTGCATAATAAAGTAAGGGATACATTACTTATGATTTCTCTTACTTATGATTTCTTACTTATTATTTTTTTTAACTTACAATCTAAACTAAACATTAATTTACTTATATATTTCTATTTATAGTTACTTTTGGTTTACTTATAAGACAAATCGAACATCCTCTATGTTAAGTTTATTTTTTAGTATTCACTCTAAGTTAATTATAATAAAAAATTATATCAATTATCTAAGAATTAGATATTCGAAAAAAAAAATCCTTCAAACTCTAATGCACAACAAACGCTTCCGAATTGGATTAAACTTTTGTCTTGGATTTAGGGATGTAACTCATGAAAATATTTGAAGGTTGATTTAAGAGTCTATATATGTACACACACATTTCGATTGATTGGTTGCCTAATATTTTTTTCTTTTTTTAAAAAAAAAAGTGGAAAATCATTTTGATTGTAAAATAAAACACTATAACAAACAATGTTTAGATAATTTTAATTTTTATTATCTTCTTTTACTTTTCCTCAGTGTAGATTTGATTTAGTAGTTAAGTTATTTTTAGAGTTCAAGTTAATTTGGAATTAGGAGATTAGATAAAATAAAAAGTTTAATAGAATTTAAATTATGAAACTTAATAATTAGAACTAACTTTTAGTTGCCTATATATATGATTAGTTGGTTGGTCATTATATAGGAGATAGCTCACGAAGTGGAGAGGTGCGTCGAATTCCGTGAGTTTTGTTTGAGTGACAAGCAAGGGTGAGAAAAATAATTAGTGGTTGCATAATTATTTTTCCTTTGATAATAAATTTATTGGTGGAGTAAGATTACACCGAACCACATTAAATTTTGTATTCTTTAATTAATGTGGATGTGATTTTTCACAGCAAGTGGTGTCATAGTTATGGTTTGAGATGTCAAAGATGGCGAGTATAAAATTTGACGTGGAGCCGTTCACTGGGAAAATGATTTTAGTCCATGGTAAAGCATCATGAAGAATGTCCTTGTATAGCAAGAATTAATTAACGCATTGAACAAGAAGCAACCGACAACCATGAAAGATGATGATTGGGAGGAGATTCAACAAAGGGCAATGAGTACGAGTTGATTGATTCAGCCCTTGATGTGAAGTAAAATATCTTGGAGGAGACTTAGCCAGTTATGTCGAAGTCACTCACAAATCACTTGTATTTGAAGAAGGAGTTGTACCAACTCTGTAACGCCCTCACCATAGTTAGTCTGTACATTTTACTGTTCCGATGACTAATGTCTGTTCGAACAGTTAGGATGTCTGGAACTACACTTAAACTATAGTGAGGAGTCATAAATTAATGAAATAAATATTAAAAAAATATAGGAAAAATTTTGAGAAATAAAATAAAATTTAGAGAATTTATTAATTGGTATAACTCAACTCAACTCAACTAAGCCTTTATCCCAAAAATTTGGGGTCGGCTATATGGACTCGCTTTCTCCACTTTGAACGATTTTGGGTTAAATCCACATAAATGTGTAATGCTTCTAGGTCATGTTGTACTACTCTCCTCCAAGTCAATTTAGGTCTACCCTCTTTTTTTCTTTCTATCCTCTAACCTAATGTTCTCTACTTGTCTAACTGGAGCCTCCGTATATTTACGCTTTACATGACCAAACCACCTCAATCTCCCTTCTCTCAACTTATCTTCAATTAGCACCACTCCCACCTTTTCTCTAATACTCCCATTACGGACTTTATCTAGTCTAGTATGGCCACTCATCCATCTTAACATTCTCATCTCTGCAACTCTTATCTTAGATGCATACGACTCTTTCATTGCCCAACACTCACTACCATATAACATAGTCGATTGTATGGCTGTACGGTAAAATTTTCCTTTCAATTTATTGGGAATCTTATGATCACATAAAACTCCCGTGGCACGTCTCCACTTCAACCATCCAGTTTTAATCCTATGACTAACATCCTCCTCACATCCCCCATCTACTTGAAGGACTGAGCCTAGATATTTAAAGTGATTACTTTGGGATAGTACCACTCCATTCAAACTAACTCCTTCCCTATCACCAGTTTGGCCTTCACTGAACTTGCAATGCATGTATTCTGTCTTCGTTCTACTTAACTTAAAACCCTTTGACTCTAGAGTACTTCTCTAAAGTTCTAGCTTTCTATTGACTCTTTCTCGTGTCTCATCTATCAGAACAATATCATCCGCAAACATCATGCACCAAGGAATACTCTCTTATATATGTTTCGTCAGTTCATCTAAAACTAATGTAAAAAGGTAAGGGCTTATGGCTGATCCTTGGTATAATCCAATTGAGATCGGAAAATCTCTTGTGTCCCCTCCCACTGCGTGCACAATAGTAGTTGCTCCTTCATACATATCTTTCAATACTTGTATGTACTTAATAGATACCCTCTTTTGTTCTAACACATTCTATAAGACCTCTCTTGGAACACTATCATAAGCCTTCTCCAAATCAATAAAAACCATGTGTAGATCTTTCTTCACATCTCTATATTTCTCCATCAAGCTTCTAATGAGAAAGATCACTTCCATAGTTGAACGACTGGGCATGAAACCAAATTGATTGAGAGAGATAGAAGTATCCTGACGTAGTTGATGCTCCACAACTCTCTCCCACAACTTCATAGTATGGCTCATGAGTTTAATTCTCCTATAGTTTGAGCAACTCTATATGTCTCCCTTATTTTTAAAAATAGGTACTAGAATACTCTTCCTCCATTTATCAGGCATTTTCTTTGAGTTTAGAATCTTATTAAATAATTTAGTTAACTATGCCACTCCCATATCTCCCAAATACTTCCACACTTCAATTGGTATTTCATCAGGTCCACAGGCTTTATCCACTTTCATTCTCTTAAGTGCTTTCTTTACTTCTAAAGATCTAATCATTTTAGTATAATTCACATTCTTTTCTATTGTTCTATAATCTATATTCACGCTATTACCATTTTGACTATTATTAAAGAGATCATTAAAATAATTTCTCCATCTTTCTTTAATGTCCTCATCTTTCACCAACACTTTTCCTTCTTTATCCTTAATGCACCTAACTTGATTGAGATCTTGACATTTCCTTTCTCTTCTCCTTGCTAATCTATAAATATCTTTCTCCCCTTCTTTAGTTCCAAGTTTCTCATATAACTTTTCAAAGGCCTGTGCTATTGCTTGACTAACTGCCTTTTTTGCCTCTTTCTTTGCTATCTTGTACTGTTCATATGCCTCATTATTATCACATTTAGGTAATTTCTTATACCATTCCCTTTTTCTCTTCACTGCCTTTTGTACTTCCTCATTCCACCACCATCTCTCTTTTGAGGGTGGTCCATCTCCTTTAGACTCTCCAAGTACTTTTCTAGCTACTTCTCTAATTTTTGATGCCATCTGTATCCACATATCATTGGCCTCCATATCCAGCTTCCATACTTCGGACTCGAGAAGCTCATTTTTGAACTTCACTTGCTTTACTCCTTTGAACTCCCACCACTTTGTTTGAGCTATACTATTTCTTCTGACCTTACTTGAATTGTTCCTAAACTTGACATCCAAGACCACCAACCGATGTTGACTTGTTAAAGCCTCTCCTGGAATGACCTTGCAATCCTTGCATAGAGCTCTATTTATCTTCCTGGTTAAGAGGAAGTCGATTTGGCTTCTATGTTGCCCACTTTTGAAAGTCACTAAATGCGACTCTCTTTTTATAAAGTAGGTATTTGCTAGTATTAGGTCATATGCCATAGCAAAATCCAGGATGCTTTTTCCCTCCTCATTTCGACTGCCAAAACCAAAACCTCCATGAACATTCTCATAACCTTGTCTATCACTTCCTACATGTCCATTCAAATCTCCACCAATGAAAACATTCTCTTCATTCGGTATGCTTTGCATTAAATCATCCATATCTTCCCAAAACCTTTGTTTACTCTCACTGTCTAGTTCTATTTGTGGGGCATAAACACTAACTATATTTATTGTTTCTCTTTCTAGTACTAGCTTTACTAGTATAATTCTATCTCCTACTCTTTTCACAGCTATTACTGCGTCTTTCAATGTCCTATCTATGATTTTGCCCACTCCGTTCTTGTTTCTCTCCTTTCCGGTAAACCACAGTTTGTACCCTGAATTACCTACTTCCTTACTTTTCTCTCCTACCCATTTAGTCTCCTGAATGCAAGCAATATTCACCCTTCTCCTTTCCAAAGTATCCACAAGCTCCATTAATTTTCCTGTAAGTGATCCAACATTCCAAGAACCAACCCTGATCCTCCTCCTACCCTGCTCCTTCCTAATTGGTCTCCTTCTATGATATCTTCTATTGTTTTCTATGTCTATCTTATGTTCTGTTCCACTATTTGTTCTACTATCTGTCATATGGACTAACTTCTTTACCCACACCCATCCATGATGTGGGAACCCTTGCTCACTTAAAAACACACCTTGGCACCGGCATGGCACGTCGCTTTCGGTGAATGCCCTACACCCTTGCATATTTCTCACTACACCCGGGCTCCGATGTAGCGCGTCGTTAGTAGAGGACGCCCCAACGTTTATATCATTTGAATCCATATCATAGGGTGTGACGAAATTTTTACGCTGGTTGTCACCTACCGCAACCCTCCTCCTTTATTCGGGCTTGGGACCGACTAAGCGCAAACTACTTAGGCGGAGTTAATTTATTAATTGATATAAAATAATAAAAATAACCCGATGAGCACCATGAAGGGCATTTTGGTCATTTCACCCCTAGAGGTGAATTTTGACCTAAATGTCAAATTAAAATTAGGAAATAAAATAATTAACATAAGTTAAAATTATGGATTTAATTAGGAAAATGAGAAGAGAAAGAAGAAGAAAAGAAAAGAAAAGAAAAGAAAAAACTTATGACATAAAATAAAATAATAAAGTATAATAAAAATATGTATATAAATAGACACAAGAAGACAAACCCCACCAACCAAGTCTTCTTCTTCCTCTTCTCTTTCTCTTTTTGCCTGGCACATTGGTTCCCTATTCCACCATTTTCTTTCAAGCTTTAAGCTTCAAGCTTGAATTCCTCTCTATCCATCCACCAAAACCATGGTCCCCTTCATTAAAAATTTAGCCTACATCATAAGGAAGCTCTAGGTACCCATAGGGAGAAGGAAAGTTAAAGTTTTGGGAAAATTTTCAAGTTGGGTCACAAGAGGTTAGTGTTTTTCTCCCTTCCTTCTTCTTTTAATACTTGAAAGTGTCTTGAGATAAGTGGAAATTTCAAGAAATTAACAAGAAATTCATGAACCCATGATGCCCCAAATTTTGGCAGCCATGAAATGTGTTGGGCTTTGTTGTGTTTAAATAATGTAAATGAGTTTAAAGATGGTGATTGATATGGTTATATGTATAAGAAGTGAAAAAGGGATTAAATTGATTGAGTTTGAAACTTGAAAATTAGGGTTTGTGTACATGACTTGGAGATTTTGTGTAAATGCTTGAAATTGACTTAATTGGGATGAGATTGTTGCTTATAGAAGTGTATTGCATGCAAATTGAAGTAGAGTTTTGGAAGTGTCACTTTTCTGCAGGTTGGGACTTAATGAGTCCAACATGAGTTTTGAACCATAACTGAAAATATGTGACTCCAATTGGTATGAGGCCAATTGGAGGTGAAATTAGACTCAAAATACCCATTTTTCATGTAGACACCATGTTCAAATTTTGTCAAAATCATGACCAATTCTCTGCCTAAACCTGGATGACCAAACACTGAAACCCATAAAATGACCAAACGTGTTCATTTGGTCATAACTCCCCCTACACTAGTCCAAATGACCTGAATTTGATACCATTTGAAATCTTAGGTATAGGGCTACAATTTTCATGAAGACTACTAAACCCAGAAATGCTAAGAACAAAGCCAAATTGCTGTCCCAAGTTGGATTACAAAACTGTCCAGACCTGTGTTGCCCAGAAATTTCTGGACATGAACTTACCCGACCAGTTTTGGCAAAATGGCCATAACTTGTTCTACAAGAACTCAAATATAGTGAAACCAGTGGCAAAATGTCCACAAGACACATACCTACAAAATTAGTATTTTGACCAAAACCCAAAAATTAAGAGAACTAGGTCAAATAGTTAGAACAAGTTACTGCATCAAAACCTGGAATCTGACCAAACTTTACTTGACCCTAGAATAGTCTTTTAGTCATAACTCCCACTAGAAAAATCCAATTGAGATGAACCATACCTTTCCAGAAACCTGAGAAATAGGACTACAACTTTGTTTTAGGAACCTTTCTCAAATTATGAATTTAAGAATCTCAAAAAGTGACCTGCAGTCATTGTCCTGAACTGAGCCCCTATTGGCACAGGGTACATGAACCTAGGACAGTTAATTGGCCATAAATAATTCCAAAAAAATGAAAAATTGTGATACAAATTTTTCAATGATCATAAGACATAGGGCAACAAGTTTTATGAAGATCACCATGCCTAAAAGTGACTACAACCTGTTCCATTAATTAGGTAAAATTTAAGTCCAAAAGCTGCCTAGTTAGGGAACCAGAATCTAGAAATGAGTCAATTATGGTTATCCGACCATAAATTGAGTTCTAAAAATCAAATTGACATGATTCAAAAAGAAAAACAAAGATAAGACATAGAGGAACAACTTCCATGAAGGAAGTGTGGCCAAACAGTGGCTATAACCTGATCATATAGATAGGTAAAAGTAAAACAGTGAAACCGAACCTAAAGAAAGGTTCTTCAATTAAATTGTTTTTAGTAAGGACTTATCCCTAATAAGTCACTACATGCTAAATTACATGAAATAGGTATGTGGGACCTACTTTCCCACTATAAGGTGACATAAAATTAGTTGATACATAAAATGTAAATTTACCTAAATGGTTTGCTAAACACATAAGTCATAGGAAAATACACTTGGAAACTATGTTTCCATCATATATGAAATAACAATACTATAAATATGTATAGTACATGACATAAAATAATGAGAGTGATAAATACATAAGTTATACGAATAAGTGCTTGGGACCTATGTTCCCATTATAATAACATGGAAATGGTATAAAGCATGGGTAGTACATGAAGTGAAATAAAAATATGTTATGAACCCTTAATAGCACATAGCATGAAATAATAAAACTATAAGTGCTTAATAGTATTAATTTGCCCAAAGTATGTCTAGGCTTATATGTATATAGTTGGATCGATTGGTATACTAATTAGGGACCACAGATAGCAATACTGCTTACAGAGCAAATCATGAACTGACAATATATGTCTGATATGATTGTTCTATAGGCTATATGTCTACCCATTAGCCATTGTGCCTAACTTTATTTCTAGCTTTACAAGCCTGACAGCGGGTTTCGTGCCCGACAGCTGGCCTCGTGCCTGACAGACGTATACTGGACAGACATATGGCTGTTTAACCAGTATACACCTGTGCATCCAGCTTTTATAATTTGTTATATGTTTCTTGGGCACTGATAAAAATTTATTAAGACTTAAAATACCATAAGTAATCATAAAAGATCCCGATAATGTTAATTATTTTCAAAGAGCAATAAAAATGTAAAAGACCCAGAAATTATGATTTGAGGATATAAATTCAATTGTTTAATTATTGTTATTATAAATTATGCACCACTGAGCGTTATGCTTAGCGTGTTGGTTTTCCATCGCGTAGGTACTGAAGATCAGCAGCGGCCATAGTAGCAGCTACCACAGTAGTGTTCGGATAGAGTTCCAACCAGATCTGCCACCGACCAGAGTCACCTCACCAGTCTTTTGTATATTGGTAGGGCCCATGTATAGACTAGTATTTTGGTTCATTATGTCTGGTTATGATGTATTTCATTTTGGACTTGAAATTAAATTTGAGATTGAAATAAAAACTTGTAATTTATTATCTATGAATTTTCATATGAATACAATAGATAATACTTCATTTTGAGATCTCACAAATAGTTGTGAATGATATTATAAAAGAGAATATGATATGGAAATGTGTGAAATGAATATGGACATGTTAACAGGTGATTAGTGGAAACCCGCCAGATGCTAATAAAACACGGGAGGCTCTGTCTGGGTCTCCACAGAAATAAGATATAAAAAAAAAATTATACACATAGAATACATATTTTAAATGATATCAACAGTTTATGATAGATATGATAAAACAAGATAGGGTGCTCCGGCACCGAATGTGACACTTCTTGCTCGGCTATACAGCAGACGGGTAAGGGGCGTCATATTTAGTGGTATCAGAGCAGAGGTTTAGGTGGTCCTAGACCTAGATAGATAGAAAGAAATAGTTGCATTACATGCATGGGCCTTTAAATAGAGTCGAGGTGACACTAATGCAGATCTATTTTTTTTTATTTGTTTTATAGGATCGATGGCGTCCGATCCGTCAGAGCATGGGTCTCTAAAACCGATAGAGGAAGAGGTAGAGAGTCACGCACCTGCACCTGCGTCTAGTCAGGGGCGCAGTAGCAGTAGAGCAGAACCATCATTGGGTACTTTAGTAAGGACACAACAGGCCTTCCTAGAGCAAATGACTCAATTGCTCTGTCAGGTCACCGGACCTATGCCACCACCTCCCCAGCCAGTATATAGGGCCCCAATAGAGAGAGTTAGAAATGATGAACAGTTCAGGAGTGACAGGCAGAGCAAGAGAGGGTGCGGACTGGCCGATCCGGCACAAGTACTGAGAGCAAGAGACCCGGGGGTCTCGTGGTCGATTCGAGCGAGAACAGAGGCAGAGGTTCCGATTTGCCCTGAGGAGAGGAGGTCAGACAAGTGTATCAATTGGCAATTCTGCGGGTCCTATAGCACGGAGATCAACCCCGATGCCAGTTTGTACACATTATGGGAAGAACCACAGAGGAAAGTGTAGATTGCTAATGGGTGAATGTTTCAGACACGTCCGTAAAGCATTTTTTGAGAGATTGCCCACGGAGGAGTGCTCCCACAGCTCCACCACAGCTCCACCACAGACTCAGAGGTCTACCCCGATAGTACAGAGGGGTAGAAGACCGATGAGACCAGAGATAGCTGGTACATCACAGAGAGCTTCTGAGACTATAGAACAACCCGAGGTTGAAGTAGCACCCCGCGTGTACGCTATGGCTCGAGAGGAGCTAGACCTGGTAGACGTTGTCAAAGGTACATTTTCTAATTATAATACCTTTAAGTATGTATTGATATACCCTAATTATATTCACCCCTATATATACATTGTACCTCCTGTTAAAAGAGGATATCGAGAGATGGGTTAAAAGATGACATGCTCGTCACCAACCCTTTGAACCATAAAGTTATAGTAGATTATCAATCGAAAAGGATCGTATCAAAGATAATAGATGGAAATGAGAAGGAGGCTGTATATGAGATGAAAGAAAATGAGTACAGAACTGGTTAAGGATAAAAAAAAAAAAAAAAGAGTTAGTCTATTGGGATATACCGTGGTAACTATGCAATGCTCTTGATGTTTGTGCTATAAGCTGCAGATTACAGTATCGACTTGGGACTATTGTGTAGAGCTACGTATTTCCAATAGTAAATCGAGATAAGGATAAGATTGTAGAACTAGGATTAATAAGATAGACTAAAGAAAAAGTAAAGTATTATAACACAAAAAGGCGAAAAGACAAAGAGATAGCGGTCCCTCGATTATTTACACTATATAAATTTCGAGAATAAAATTATATTTAGAAGGGAAGAATTGTAACGCCCTCATCATAGGTAGTCCATACATTTTACTGTTCCGATGACTAATGTCTGTTCGGACAGTTAAGATGTCTCGAACTACACTTAAACAATAGTGAGGAGGCATAAATTAATGAAATAAATATTAAAAAAATATAGAAAAAATTTTGAGAAATAAAATAAAATTTAGAGAATTTATTAATTGATATAAAATAATAAAAAATAACCCGATGAGCACTATGAAAGGCATTTTGGTCATTTCACCCCTAGAGGTGAATTTTGACCTAAATGTCAAATTAAAATTAGGAAATAAAATAATTAACATAAGTTAAAATTATGGATTTAATTAGGAAAATAAGAAGAGAAAGAAGAAGAAAAGAAAAGAAAAGAAAAAGCTTATGAGATAAAATAAAATAATAAAGTACAATAAAAATATGTATATAAATAGACACAAGAAGACGAACCCCACCAACCAAGTCTTCTTCTTCCTCTTGTCTTTCTCTTTTTGGTTGGCACATTGGTTCCCTCTTCCACCATCTTCTTTCAAGCTTCAAGCTTGAATTCCTCTCTATCGATCCACCAAAACCCATGGTTAGCCCACATCATAAGGAAGCTCTAGGTACCCATAGGGAGAAGGAAAGTTGAAGTTTTGGAAAAATTTTCAAGTTGGGTCATAAGAGGTTAGTGCTTTTCTCACTTCCTTCTTCTTTTAATACTTAAAAGTGACTTGAGATAAGTGGAAATTTCAAGAAATTAACAAGAAATTCATGAACCCATGATGTCCCAAAATTTTGGTAGCCATGAAATGTGTTGGGCTTTGTTGTGTTCAAATAATGTAAATGAGTTTAGAGATGATGATTGATATGGTTATATGTATGAGAAGTGAAAAAGAGATTGAATTGATTGAGTTTGAAACTTGGAAATTAGGGTTTGTGTATATGACTTGGAGATTTTGTGTAAATGCTTGAAATTGACCTAATTGGGATGAGATTATTGCTTAAAGAAGTGTATTGCATGCAAATTGAAGTAGAGTTTTGGAAGTGTCAATTTTTTGCAAGTTGGGACTCAATGAGTCCAGCATGAGTTTTGAACCATAACTGAAAATATGTGACTCCAATTGGTATGAGGCCAATTGGAGGTGAAATTAGACTCAAAATAGCCCATTTTTCATGTAAACACCATGCCCAAATTTTGTCAAAATCATGACCAATTCTCTACCCAAACCAGGATGACCAAACACTGAAACTCGAAAAATGACCAAATGAACAAAACGTGTTCATTTGGTCATAACTCTCCTTACACTAGTCCAAATGACTTGAATTTGATACCATTGGAAATCTTAGATATAGGGCTACAATTTTCATGAAGACCATTGAACCTAGAAATGCCAAGAACCAAACCAAATTGCTGGCCCAAGTTGGGTTACAAAATTGTCCAGACCTGTGTTGCCCAGAAATTTCTGGACATGAACTTACCCGACCAGTTTTGACAAAATGGCCATAACTTGTTCTACAAGAACTCAAATATAATGAAACCAGTGGCAAAATGTCTGCAAGACACATACCTACAAAATTGGTATTTTGACCAAAATCCAAAAATCAAGAGAACGAGGTCAAATAGTTAGAACAAGTTACTGCATCAAAACCTGGAATCTGACCAAACTTCACTTGACCCCAGAACAGTCTTTTAGTCATAACTCCCACTAGAAAAATCCAATTGAGATGAGCCATGCCTTTCCAGAAACCTGAGAAATAGGGCTACAACTTTGTTTTGGGAACCTTCCTTAAATTATGAATTTAAGAATCTCAAAAAGTGACCTACAGTCACTGTCCTGAACTGAGCCCTTGTTGGCACAGGGTACATGAACCCAGGACAGTTAATTGACCATAAATAATTCCACAAAATATGAAAAATTGTGATACAAATTTTTCAATGATCATAAGACATAGGGCAACAATTTTTATGAAGATCACCATACCTAAAAGTGACTACAACCTATTCCATTAATTAAATAAAATTTAAGTCCAAAAGCTACCTAGTTAGGGAACCAAAATCTGGAAATGAGTCAATTATGGTTATCCGACCATAACTTGAGTTCTAAAAATCAAATTGACATGATTCTAAAAGGAAAACAAAGATAAGACATAGAGGAACAACTTCCATGAAGGAAGTGTGGCCAAACAGTGGCTACAACCTGATCATATAGATAGGTAAAAGTAAAACAGTGAAACCGAACCTAAAGAAAGGTTCTTCAATTAAATTGTTTTTAGTAAGGACTTATCCCTAATAAGTCACTACATGCTAAATTACATGAAATAGGTATGTGGGACCTACTTCCCCACTACATGGTGACATGAAATTAGTTGATACATAAAATGTAAATTTACCTAAATGGTTTGCTAAACACATAAGTCATAGGAAAATACACTTAGAAACTATGTTTCCATCATATATGAAATAACAATACTATAAATATGTATAGTACATGACATAAAATAATGAGAGTGATAAATACATAAGTTATACGAATAAGTACTTGGGACCTATGCTCCCATTATAATAACATGGAAATGGTATAAAGCATGGGTAGTACATGAAATGAAATAAAAATATGTTATGAACCCTTAATAGCACATAACATGAAATAATAAAACTATAAGTGCTTAATAGTACTATTTTGCCCAAAGTATGCCTAAGCTTATATGTGTATAGTTGGATCGATTGGTGTACCAATTAGGGACCATAAATAGCAGTACTGCTTACAGAGCAAATCATGAACTGACAATATATGTCTGATATGATTGCTCTACAGGCTATATGCCTAACCATTGGCCATTGTGCCTAACTTTATTTCTGGCTTTACAAGCCTGACAGCGAATCTTGTGCTCGACAGCTGGCCTCGTGCCTGACAGACGTAAACTGGATAGACATATGACTGTCTAACCAGTATACACCCGTGCATCCAGCTTTTATAATTTGTTGTATGTTTCTTGGGCACTGGTAAAAAGTTATTAAGACTTAAAATACAATAAGTAATCATAAAAGATCCCGATAATGTTAATTGTTTCCAAAGAGCAATAAAAATGTAAAAGACCCAGAAATTATGATTTGCGGATATAAATTCAATTGTTTAATTATTGTTATTATAAATTATGCACCACTAAGCATTATGCTTAGCGCGTTGGTTTTCCATCGCGTAGGTACTGAAGATCAGCAACCGCCACAGCAGCAGCCGCCACTGTAGTATTCGGACAGAGTTCCGACCAGATCTACTACCGACCAGAGTCACCTCACCAGTCTTTTGTATTTTAGTAGGACCCATATATAGACTAGTATTTTGGTTCATTATGTCTAGTTATGATGTATTTCATTTTGGACTTGAAATTAAACTTGAGATTGAAATGAAAACTTGTAATTTATTATTTATGAATTTCCATATGAATACAATAGATAATACTTCATTTTGAGATCTCACAAATAGTTGTGAATGATATGATAAAAGAGAATATGATATGGAAATGTGTGAAATGAATATGGACATGTTAACAGGTGATTAGTGGAAACCCGCCAGATGCTAATAAAACAGGGGAGGCTCTGTCTGGGTCTCCACAGAAATAAGATATTAAAAAAAAAAATTCTACAAATAGAATACATGTTTTAACTGACATCAACAGTTTACAATAGATATGATAAAACAATATAAGGTGCTCCGGCACCGAATGTGACACTTCTTGCTCAGCTATACAGTAGACGGGTAAGGGGCGTCACAAACTTAGAATGGATTGAGGTACTGATGTGAGGGATCACCTAAATATATTTAATAAATTAATTATCCAATTGGCTAATTGTTTTGTGGAAGAAATTAGAGAGCCTGTATATGTCAAAATCACTCACAAATCGCTTGTACTTGAAGGAGTTGTACCAACTCAGAATAAATGAAGGTAATGATGTGAGGAATCACTTAAATATATTTAATAAATTAATTAGCTAATTGATTAGTATTGGTATGAAGGTAGATGAAGAAGATAAAGTGTTCTTGCTTTTAACGTCTCTCACAATCTTATAAAAGCTTGGTGATAGCCCTAATAGTTGGGAATGAGACTTTGAAGGTGAAAGAGATTACCGTAGTTACCTTGGATGATGAGAAATTTAAGAAGAGAGGTAGTAGCATTGAAGGTGGAATTTTTACTGCTGTTTCTAGTTATAGAAGAAGTAATTCACGTGGAACAATTAGAAAAGGAATAGTAGATTGAGCTCGAGACTACGAGTAGACCTTGAAGATAGAGAATGCTACTATTATCATGAGAAATGTCACATTTAATACCATTATATGAAGATGAAGGAAGATCTTGCAGAATTTAAATAATTCAAGAAAAGTCATAAAAAAGAAAAAGAAGAAACTGCTGCAATTGTAATTGATGATAGTGTTGACAATAAATGTTTGAATGTAAATGATAATAAAGTAAAGGCAAAAGATCCATTACAAGATGAGTGATTAATGGATTCTTCTTGCCCATTCCATATATGCTCAAAGAAAGAGTGGTTCAATGTGATTGAAGAAAAGAAGGGAGAGAAAGTGAACCTAGCCAATGGGAATGAGATGTAGGTAAAAGGTGTTGGAAGAGTGAAGATCAAGTTGCATGGTGATAGTGTGAAATTGTTTGATAAAGTGAGGTATGTTCCTAAATTTGAAAAGAACTTAATTTTCTTATATAAACTGGATTCTTTAGATTATGGGTGCTCTATTCATGATGGAGTCATACGAGTTAACCAATGTGCTCTCGTGATTATGAAGGGTGAGAAGATTAGTATAAAAAATCTCTACAAATTGAAAGAAAGCACATTAATTGGAAAAATGCAAGTGGAGACAAGAGACAACATCAACAATCAAGAGTGTAAGGAAGTACCTAAGAGAAAATTGACTTTTACAGAAGTGTTGAAGACTAATTCCATTTGACTTAGAGGTGGAGTTTGTTAGAGTCCAAGTTAAATTGGAATTAGGAGATTAGATAAAATAGAAAGTTTAATAGAATTTAAATTATGAAATTTAATAATTATAGTCCTAAAAGGACTAGATTTTAGTTTTCTATATATATGATTAGTTAGTTGACCATTATATAGGAGAGAGCTTACAAAGTGGACAGGTGTGTCAAATTCTGTAAGTTTTTGTTTGAGTAACCTGTAAGGATAAAAAAAATAATTACTAATTGTATAATTGTTTTTTCTTTGATAGTGGATCTATTGGTAGAGTAGGTTTATGCTGAGCTACATTAAATTTTGTATTCTTTAATTTGTGTAGGAATAATTTTTCACAATAGTTGTGATGTAGACATATAAACAACTAGACAGAGAAATAACATTCCTCTTTTCATTTTACTTAACACTTGCATGCATCAGTTGCCTGATGCATGCAAGTGTTAATTTGCCTGTAAAATTAAAGGAAACCCTATTTCTCTTCAAGAATCATCTATGTCAAGCTACCTGATGCTACCTGTAAGTCTCGAGTTGCCTGACAAACATCGTTAGACTATGGGTTGCCTTATACCAAAGAGAAAAGTGAGGTCAGTGACTTGAGGGTAGTCGCTTTGACACTCAAATTAGAGAGTGGTTTGAAGAGTATATTTTAAAATTGATGAATCAGAGTAATGGCTATAGAAAACAAGTTACTTATTTGGGTAGGCATTGGGAGCCTATTTATATGATGATGAGGAGAGACATACAAGCGTGATTCTCGTGATTCTGTTAATTTGTACCAAGTTGTATGCCTTCGTACGCTACAGAAATGTACCTTATCAGCAAGGTTCCTGGCAATAATCTCTCTTATTTTAACGGCTTTTGTCCCGTTCCCCTCTTTTTGAACTTATTCTGACTCATCCGAGCTTTATCCGAACTAGAACATCAAAATGTCCTTTTTGATCTCCTTATGTTCAATTTTGTACTTTCTGCTTAGCATTAGATCATCTTCAAATTGTTTCACTATTGGGTCCGAACTTCTACCAGATCAAATCGGATGTAAAGAATCCAACCCTCTAGAAATTGATTTGAATTTTAGGTTATACCACATCAATACCCACATAAGATTTCACAATGGAAAATTTTTCGTTGTTTTTTTTTTCTTCATTTTTTTCCCTTCTATGATAGGATATGTGTGTGTGTCTAGAAAGAGAAATTCATAGGTTTGTTTCACTTGTATGAAGATAGCTACCCTCTTCTAGGCCCCATGATCAAAGAGGAGCCATAATTGAAAGACAGTACCATGCATAAATTTTGAAGAAGGAAAGAGAGATTATCACAAATTTTGAAGTAATTTTGTAAATTATTATATATATATATATATATATATATATATATATATATATATATATATATATTAAAAAAAATAAAAATAAAAAAAACACTAAACACCTTTCAAGATTCTCCTCTCCGTCTGGTGCTGTCCTGCTTGAGGGCCACACATTCATACTAACCTTTTGATTGCATCCTTTCTTTTATCGAAAGATAAAAATTAATTTACACACAATTTCTTTCTAATAAGAAATCGATTATATTTTTAATAATTTAATAAGGTTTTCTCCCCCTTTTTCAATTATATATATGAGAAATAAATTTTTAATCATGCACTAATGTTATTAAATCTCCCAATTAAAAGCAAAATTAAAAATGAAGATGAGGTGTTGTTTTATTTATTTGGAAAATTTATTTTTCTTTGGTTATGTCCTCGTTTGGAAAGCAGAAAAACATAGAGGCTCCACCAGGCACTAGGCAGAATAGGTTGGCTCATGCATGGGTGGTTCTTGATAGTTCTGCTGCTATAAAGCCTATTCATATACGACCAGAAAGTGAGGTGTGAGTGCCCAAATTTTCATAAAATCTGGCCCTCCTCCCAGCACCAAGTAACTACTATGATTTCCATTCCACTTCTGCTGCTTTTCCCCACAAAACGGCCATGTGCCGTCTGCTTCCTTTAATTTCTACCTCTCCACATCCCCTCTAACTAATTATCTATTTTCTTCATATATTTTGCTCCAATTAAGAAAGTTTTTATCACTTTATGGAGCACAAGAAACTGAGTTCTTGTTTTTCATAAGATAAATATTTAATCATTAAATTATGTCTGATAATATAATTTACTTTAGAGTAATTAATGTCATATGCAGACATTATCTGTATTCAAGATCACTAAGAAAGATTAATGATAATACTTATGTGATTGATCTGTACAATCATCGACCAGATTGTCACCTTGGATATTTAGATAATAATTCGAGGTCGAATTCTTTGCAAGTGGAAGTGAATCATGAAGCATCTCACTCAAGCCTAAACCCACGGCGGTGTCTTTGACAGTATACTCTTCCCAGTGAAGGCTCGCACACACATCTCGGTCCCACGAGTGTGGTCGTGTGTTCTTCTGTGTAAATCAAGCGCGCAAAGGTCCAGAAGTTTACATGGCTTACCTGTGTAAATCAATCCAACACACACAGCTAATCCAGAGGTTACATAGGCCAACTGTGTTACTTGTCTAAACCATACTGCCTCTCATAGTGTATCACATCAGTGGTTACTCGGTCACTAGGCCTCCACTGAATCCAAAAAACATTAAACATACTTTTCTCTCATAAATTTTGCACAGTGTTTCTTGAATTTGAGATCAGGATAAAATCTTATGTTCTTTGGGAGATTTGATCTTATCTTCTCCACACTATAACACTGCGTCACTCCAAAGCAAACTTAGACATAGTATTAGTATCTCGTATAATATTAATGATGATTGTTGTCTCCTTAAAAGATGTTTTTCCTCCAATTGAAAAAAGGCAAAAAATTTACTAATGATCAGTCATTAGGAATTCCACATCAATTGTGAAGTGCATATGAGTCTGGGTTATATAAAAATAAAGACACTGCAAAAATTACTATGATTTTAACAGTGGTCCATTCTCGTTACCAACTCGTGTATGCGTGCATATGTTCTATCTCTAATAAAAAAAATTGATATCTTTCAAGCAATAACTAATGATAGTGAGATACTAAAACTATCTAACATTGTTGAATTAGATATTTGCCCTTCTTATCTTACAGTCATTTTCAATTCATACAAATTGGTTAGAAATTAATTCTACTACCACTGGCTCATAATGGTGATACCACTAACTTTAATTTGATGTGTACTACTAAGTATGAAAATACAATCATTCATTTATTATTCATTTATTAATTGATTGCTACCACTAATTAAGGTCACAAATTGATCTAATTACTTGATGAAATTGAGGATATGTACTAGTTGGTCCTCAATTGTGGCAGCAACATAAAAGGAATTTACTCTTATTATTATCTTATATTTAACAAGTCATGTTTCAAAGTTTAATTTTCAATTCTTTGAGTTGCAACTTTACTTCAGATGGCAGTGTACTTAGCTATAGTTATCGAGAGACTGACTTTATTTCAGATGCTTTGGCAAGAATCTGCCACTTTGGATATCATCTCCAGGATTTTGTTTTTGGCAAAGGTGACTTATTCCTAAAGATGACAAGAGTAGAATACCTGTGAAAATCACTTTATCTGAAATCGATTAATTTTTTTTTTGAACTCTTTTAAAATCGATTAAAATTTGTTCTTAATTATTTGAATCCGTTCTAGACCTAATTATTATTACTTGAAAAATATCTGAATGTGTCTAATTTTATATATTTTAATTAATAATCTATATATTACATATTTTTTGTTATTTTAAAATTTTTAATAATTCTATGAAATATTTAAATTTTATTTATTTAAAATATAATGTATAAAATTTATAAATATTATTAAAAAAACATACGTTTTATATTTAATAAATTATTTATATAAATGAATTCGGGTAGTATATATCTAATATATAAAACTTGAATTCGACCAAAACCTCGATAAAGGTATTATTATTTATCAAATCTAAATCTCTCTCAAACTTAATTATATACTATCAAAATTCAATATATTAAATTCAATCAGATTAAGTACATGCAAATATCTGAGGGTTGCCATCCTACTTCTTCCTTTTCAGCTGATATAGCTGGAGTTGTTATTATTGCAGGCTAGTTTTTCCTTATAGATGCAGAAATTGGATTAGTTCTGCTTCCAGTCATTTTCATTTTTTTTTTTAAAGTTTGGTTTGAGAGTTAATTTCAGATCATTATATAAAAAATTATTTTAAATCAAATTTAAATCAATTTTATCATAAAAATAAAAAATTAATTTACAGGCTATGAATTTTTAGAGTCAAAATATTAACTTTTATTTCGAAAAATTAATTTTCATTGTTTAATTTTAAGTCAAAATTCAGAATAATTAAATAAATTCAAACAAATCAACTTTAAATTGAGCCATATGAAGTGTGAGAATGACTCACAACAACAATAATAATAATGATAATAATAATAATAATAATAATAATCATAATAAATAATTATGTTTACCGATATTGATAAGAATGCAAATTAAGATGGCCAAAAAATTTTGATAACTACTTATCACATCATTAATATATTCAAATAAGTTTTTTTTTTTTTTTTTATGATAAGGAACATTAATTTAATAAGTTAACTTGAAGTTAGTTAAAAATTTGAGAGTATTTAATGTTTTATTTTTCCATTAAAAATATTTTTATAGGATAATCAAATTAGAATACTATTTATATTACTTATTTAGTATAGGATTGTAATGGGGAATTGTTTTTTATTGTTTTAACATTTAGTAATTTTTAATTTTCAAATATTTTAGCTTAATTATTTTTTTTATGGCATTGAAATTTTTCATATCGTAAATAAGGTAGATCTTATGGTTACTTTATTTAAAAATAAAATAGATTTTATTTCATGAAAAATTTAAAATTTTATAAAATTTATATTTTTTCTCATAAATTTTGTATAAAATAATATTTTAATTTATTAATGAAAAACATATTAGATTAACATAAAAAATATGACACATATTTTTTTACAAAATTAATATAACAAAATAATATTTTAAATTAATAATCATAAAACATTGTGTTATTTACACTTCTTATTAAATATAAATAATTCTACTCATTTTATTAATTCAAAATAATATTTTATTATATTATTTTACAAAACAATTATAAGTATATATACTTATTTTTCATGAAGTGTTATATTATTTCGTTAATCTAATATATTATTTGTAAAATGGTTACTTTAAAAAAAATAAACATTAATTTACATAACATAAAATATAAAAATTCCATAAAATTAGAATTTTTATGAAATAAAATAATATTACTTTGTTCTAAATAAAGTAGCCATAAAATTAACTTGTACTACAAATTTAAATTTTTTTTATATAAATCTATTATTAGTTTTCAATTAATTTAATAAATTCAATTTAATAATTAATAATAATTTAAATTAAAATCATTTTTTTTCAAATCATTAATTGAATCCAAACAAAAAATACTAATTAATTTCAAGTTCTTGATTCATGGAATTTGGCGTTGGTCACTTCAAATAATTTTAAATACTACTTTGGGTAAATACCCAAAATGAACCAAGCGTTTGATAGAATTTGATTTATCAATTCAAAACGAACCAAGTGTATTCGAATACTCTTATGTCCTCAACGATAAACATAGACTACTTACCTTTAACAATTTTGATATTTTTTATTATAAAGTCTTAAGTATAGAAATGTGTTTTAAATTTGACTTTTAACAATAATACTATATTTTATAAAAATTATATAAGAGAATGTATGAATTGCTAAAATAATAAAATTAAATTTGTATTTATAAAAAGACTTTAAAATGTAAAAATATATTTTAATTATAAAATTCTTATAATAAGTCTCACTTTATCTCCTATTCACTCATATAATTATAATTTCCTATTTGATTAATGTAGACCACTTTCGTTAACTTACTTTTACAATAATATACTCTTTATTATAAAAAATTATATAAAAATATATTTTTGTAATAATTTTTAGAGGTAATTTTAATTATATAATGGATAGAATACTTGTTAAAATTTTTATATCTGAACTTATTCCAATTATCATTTTTAATACTTAAATCGATTCTAAACTTTATTATTATTATTATTATTATTATTATTATTATTATTATTATTATTTAAATAATGTGTTATTTTTTAAATTTAAATTAATCCAAAACTTAATTATATATTATTTGAATTATCCTAATAAATTTCGGTTGTATGAAGTATCCAAAAACCTAATCCGCGGTAGTACAGTGGGGTTGGAACCATAATTAATTCCTAAATTAAATGGATCCAGTTGATGTGGAATGAACTCTAGTACATAGGCTTTGATGTGAAATGAATTGATGAAGGGTCTATTCCCTTCTTCCATATTAGTGTACATGAAGCTCTGTGCAAAGTACGAACTATTTTTAGCAAGCTACCCAGAAGGAAATTTTTTCTACTTGGATGCATTTGCCTTTCTAATAATATATAACGATGCTTCTTGCACATAATTTTCAATTAATTTGTAAATTAATTATAGTTATATACATTATTAAGAATAAATCAAAATTCAATCATAAATTATTTTGAAAATATCTGTAATTTTTAATTTTCAAAATAAGAATAAGAATTGAATTAAAAATTTTAATAAGTAGGGTGGTGGTGAAGCCAATGCATATGAATATGAGCCCTTATATGACCTATTTCATATTAGAGCAGACATGGAAAGAGACCAGAGCTAAACAGGCAATCCTCAATCTACAAAGAAGAGATCTTAATAATGTTCGGCTTTATACATCTTCTATTGTGTCCTTATGTTTCAATGGCTTTTATTGCCCTTGTCGTCTTCCATATCTCTTGCATTGTACAACAATATAATCACAAGCTTTCTCATTGCTAGATAAAAAAATTAAAAAAAAAAAAATCTTAATTCAATTAGTGTTTATATATTCAATTGATATAATTTAGAGTTTGTATTCAATTTCTTATATATATATTTACTTTCTTTTAGGATGAGATAATTACTTTTGTTTGAAATTGAAATATTCTGCAATTTTCATTTTTTATAATTTATTATTGTTTAGCAGTTGAAGATAAATTATAGAATACAATTGAAGCACGTATTTTTTTACTCACATTAATATTTAGGTACAGTATTCACTTTCTATAATTAATAGAAGGACTTACATTGATATGAGTGCAGACAGTACTGAAAAAAAAAAACATGCTATTAGCTATATTAATAATAATTTAATTTAGAGACCTAATAATTTTCTCAGCTATTAGTGACACAAGAAAATTTAGTGCTTCAAGTACACCAAATAATTTTTCCAACTTTAAACTACGTATCGATACAATCTCAAAGTTAAAGAGTTTACTTCACCATTAAACTTAAAATATATTGCATGTTCGCAATTTACTAGTTTTAGTATATGCTCTCTGCATCCATTTTATCCATCATTTCAAGTTTTTACAAAATGATTAAAAGAGTAATTAAATCAAATATATTATAATAAAATACCCCTTAATTAATTTTCTCAAAATAACAAATAATTTTAAATAAAACAAATTCAAAACAACAAAATAAAAGTTGACAGAGAAGTGACCTATCAAGTATATATGACTATGATAAATACAAATATGAAGTGTTACGTATATAATTGATAAAAATATTAATAAAAAATTTTTGCTTATTAAAAAATTAATAAAATTAAAAAAAAATCAATTAGACATAATTACGCATTAGTGTGAATGTTTGATTTTTTTTTATCATTTTTTTTATCATTAATCTAAAATATTAATGGTTTTACTAAGACAATATGGACGTATGTTCTTTTGAAAGCTTGGCTCTCTAGGAATATTATTGTACCGAATTATGTATGCATGATTTAAAGAAGAAAACCACTGAGCGTTTAGCTTGGTGGTTAATGTGATAAGATGTCATTTCTATATTTAATAGATTAATAATTATTCTACTCAACTCTTGTTATATATTAGAAATTTTTATACATTATTATATTTTTTGTTCTCAGAGTAGATAATTTTTTTCTCTAAATTAAGCAAAATAAATTGTTTTGATCTCATTGGTTCAATTTCCTAGCTCCCCTAAGTTAGGTATGTGGGTAGCGTGTTTCTTATAACAACTTAGGCATGCCTTCTTTCTTAATTTAGCCTTTAGGGATGAGACCTAACAGATATCCTTATCATAATATCATAGCTTTCCTAAGCAGTGTTTGTGTTATAATCCAAATTATATAGTTTTTTCATTTAATTTTAGCGGAGCTAATTGGTATTTTAACCTAGCTAGTCATGAAATTGGTATCTTAGCCTAGTGGAAACGGCCTTCTATCCAATCGCAAGGTGACAACACTTTAGGGTCAACATCATGATTCAAATTAATTTCATCAATATAAAATCTCTTTAATAATAATAATAATAATAATAATAATAGAGCTGAGATTAAACCAAGCTTATATATATAGAGAGAGAGAAATTTAGGTTTATTTTTACCTTGTTTAATTAAATTTATTGAGGTCAAGCCAAGTTCAATACTCCGATCGAGCTTAAATATAAACAAAAGCTTTACACCTTTAAATATTTTATTTGCAATATTTTCATATTAAATGATACACAGTATTCTAGTATAAATTGGATTTATTTATGGTATTTTATGGTCGACGTGATGCTCAAAGTTTTATATCTTTCTCAAATTTTAATTTTTTCCTTATTCTAATATCTATATTTCAAAAATAAATACCTCTTATAATTATGATATATAATTTACTTTTTCCACTTGACATAATATTGTGAATATATTATAATGACATAATATGATAAGACTTATTAGAATTCAATTTAAATTGAAAAATCGATCGAAGTGATTTAATTTATAAATTTGACTTGGTTTTTTTAATAAATCAGTTTAGTATAGTCTTTGATTTTTAGAAATTTAATTTATTTAATTCGATTCGATTTTTTAGAAAAAAAAATCAATAGAACCAATAAATAATTTATTTTTTAATTAATTATTATTAAATTTTAAATTAGAGTTAAAATAAAAAAATATATAGGAAATTAAGTTTGAATTGAGTTTAAACAATAAGTTCAGATGAAACTCAAATTAATAAACTAAATCAAACTAGTTTGATTTATTTTGATTTTCTCTCTAATTCAGTTAATTTGCTATAAATTTTAATTTTTTTTTATTTTTATATCAAATTGAATCGATTAATGTTCACTCCTATAATATAACATAAATCTATAACAAAAATGGGATTTTAATAGTTTAAAGTTGTACATATATCATAAGTTTTAAACGAGTAACTAAGCAAATATAACTAAAATTTCCTCACCTCGTTCAACTTGATGCTATAAGAATTAGTACCATATATGTTAATTTTTGAATAAAAATTAATTTTTGAATAAAAATGAAAATATATTATGATGTTGTAAGTGAAGTTTGCACGTATGCACACAAAATACAAGAACTTAATTAATAATAATAAAAAAAATTCGCCCCCCTCGTCCGCTGTGGAGAAGCAGAAATGAGGAGAAAGTGCCCACACTCACTTCATCATGACAGCTACAAAGTTCAATGTGGACAGAGTTGTGGTAATAGCTCTGCCAAAAGCTATCCTCTTCCCACCTCAAACCCTAGCCTTCTTCTTTTATTTTGAATTTTATTTTTATTTTTTTTAACCTGCCCAAAACAATCACTTTTTTCCCTTTCACCGTCTCAGCATTTTTGCCTGTGTGCCTTGGCCCTTGAGCACCATTAAACCCAACTTTTTCGCTCCAAAGGCCTAAATCCTATTGGCTTTACCTCTCTCTCTCTCTCTCTCTCTCTCTCTCTCTCTCCGAGCTCCTCTTTGGATTTTCTCTCTCCTCCTATATATATGGGCCATAGAGTTTTACTGTTGTGATACAATATGAAGGTATCAAAGCAAAGCAAAGGTGTTGTTAGAGAGAATAAAAGCCTTTGCTTTCTCCTTTGAGTTAGGTTTCTTTGTAATTTGAAAGAGAACTAGCTTCTTCTCTTTTGTTGTTCTTGTTCTTGAGGTAAAGAAAATAAATCTTTAATCTTGAATTATTTGGCTGAAAGACATGTCGAGCTGCATCGGTGTTGTGCCTGAGCAACTCTGCTACATCCCTTGCAACTTTTGCAATATTGTTCTTGCGGTATATCTAACTCTTATCATCATCTTTAATGGGATCTGTTCTCTTTTGGGTTCTTATTAGCCACTTATTTCTAATTCAAGTATTTTTGTTTTTGATTTGTTTTGTTCTCTGTTTTTGCTTCTGATTCTCTCCTTTCCTTTGTATTTCTAAACAATAAAGAAAGAAACAAACATATACATTAGATCCTGATAAAAGCTACCCTCTGCAACTCTGCTAATCAGGGTCTCGTGCTATTTTTGACTAAAAAAAATTGTATTAATTTTGCTTCTGGGGTTTCTTGTTTTTGTTAGAGTCAGGTCTCCATCGTTGGACTTTTCTTTTTCTTCATCTTTTGCAGTCAAAGAAAAGTCAGACCTGAAGGTCATCTATTGCTGCTACAGCCCACTGAGAAGAGAGATTATTGTGGTTCTTTTTTAGTGTATTTGCGCGTGAATAGAGGATTATTTGACGTCGAAACAAGCATTTACTGTCAAATTTTTGATGAAGACAACTCCTTCACCACTTGATTCACTCTCTTTCTCTGTGTGCGTGCGGCTCGCCTTTCCCTTGCTAATATACTACCGCACCGTCAAAGTGCTGCTCAGAGACCATGTTTCTTTAGCTGATACGGAAAAGAAATTGAAGATCTCAATTTGGGCTATTTATTCTTCTAAACAAGACACCCTACCCAAGAAGATTAAAGAGAGATAACCCATTCTGCAACTTTTGATTCTTGCCCTTTTGTTTACATCAAATAACCCATTTTCCTGAGGAACTTTTCACCCAATTTTAGCTAATTAATACAAACCTATTAGAATTTTTCATCTAGTAAAAGCTCATCAATTAGCCATTCATATGCCCACTTCTTCAAGAACCCATTCTTCTTCGCTTTTGATCTTTCCTCTTCCATGGATCAATAGGGAGAATTGAAGAAATAACTTCCGATTGGGTTTTTATTGCCTTTCAATTCTGATTAATTCTCAGTCTTAGTGCTAAATATTCATACAAGAAAATTCATTTATGTAGAGTCCTTCAAATTTCTTGGAGACTCGATCATTAATGGAGTTAATTACTGTGTGCAGGTGAGTGTACCATGCAGCAGCTTGTTTGACACCGTGACCGTCCGATGTGGCCACTGCACCAATCTCTGGTCCGTGAACATGGCAGCTGCCTTTCAGTCACTTTCATGGCAAGATGTTCAGGTGATATTGTGTTTCTTGTTATTAAATGACAAAGAAAAACATTTTTCAGTTAATGTCTAGGGGGGTTTGGCAGGAATTCTAGCTAGGGTTTCTGGGTTCTGTTACATCTTTTGAGGAAATTAAAAACCCTTGAGTATTCTCAGAGACATACAGAAAGAGTCTCTTCCAAAGCCTCGTTTCTCTATCTGATTTCTACTAATATTTTTTTAACATTTCCAGCAGTGCAAATCCTAGCTGCAGCCGCCATAACCGAAAACCTATTTTTTCCACTTTTTGTAGAGAACAGCTGATATTTGCGGCCACAGCAGTTGTATATAATATATGTACCCGTCAGGGGCTAACAGTGTCTAGGGTTTCTTTCTTTCTTGAGCCACTTTCCATAGCTTTGATTTGATAGACTCTGTGTCCTTGTAAATGTTAGGGTTCTTAATAAGTTTAATAATTTCTTTTCATCAGCTTGGTCCTCTTCTACTGTTGACAAATCTCAAGAATCACATAATATCCTTAAAAGCTTTTGTTTCACCACCTGTCAATCTGCGTTCTATTTCCTTTGTTTGGTATATAGTACATAATACAAAACAATTCTAACTGATTCAGTCACTTCAATGCTGCTTCTTTTTACTCTCTTTCTTCCTCCTACTATTTGTCACTGTTTTGCTGAGTTAACATGGAAGTTCTTGAGCTAGTTCGTAAAAAAAAGCATCCAATATAAAATAAAAAATAACAATTTAAAAAGGGTTTTCCTCCCTTGAGATTGCATTTTCTTAATTTTATCAGAATTTCAAGTGAAAATTACATCACACAACTAATTACTGAATGTTTTGTATCCTTTCATTTTTATAATGTTTAGGGACCAAACTACACCTTGCCAGATTACAGAATTGACATGGGTTCCTCATCCAAGGGCAATAACAAGATCTCAATGCGAGCCCCAGCAAGTAATGTTTCTGAGGACAGGGTCGTTAATCGACGTGAGTTTTGCAATTAATCTTAATTTTCTTGTTCTTTCTGTTTGGATCTTGAATATGGCATTATTCTTTTCTCTCTCTTTCTTTTTCTTTTTTAAGTATAATAGATATGTATATAGATATAATGCATGTATATAATTCATGTGCTGTTGTTTTCCATTTCAGCTCCCGAGAAGAGGCAGCGAGTACCTTCTGCATATAACCAGTTCATAAAGTACTGCAATCCACAGTCTCTTGAATTTTTCTGATCTTTCTCCTGATGACACCTTTATTCATTTCTATGGAATTTTTCTTCTAAGTTTTTCTAAGTTTTTTTTTTTTTTTTTTTTTTTTAATGAACCATATTGTGAATCTGTTATATAGAGAGGAGATTCAGAGGATCAAGGCAAATAACCCTGAAATTAGCCACAGAGAAGCATTCAGTACAGCTGCCAAAAATGTAAGTGGACAAAGATCTTTGTGAAACTCAGCAACCTTTTACTGGATTTCCATATCAAGATTTTGTGGTTATTGACCGGCAAATTTTTGTATCCTAGTGGGCACATTACCCTCACATCCATTTTGGCCTTATGTTGGAGACCAGCAGCCAAGCTAAGCTGGATGATGTAAGTACTTTAATACATACCAAGAACCTACTCTCTTTCACTTGTCCAAAATTTTTAACAACTGCATTTCATTATTTTCTTGCTCTTTTCTTTTCTTTTCTTTTCTTTTTTTCCTCTCAACTAATTTTTTTAAAGCAAATCTAAGTTGCACGCATGCCATATATAAAGTACCCTACTGATTTCTTGGAATTGACAGGAATGAAATGGAAACTTATTATGTGCATTTGCATTGTCTTTGGTTTAAATTTTTGGTCAAGTACGTAATGTCATTAAAAAAAAATCCACATAGAAATGAATTAGATATAAATCAACATTTGGTTAATCTGTCTTATTACACACATAGCTGCGGAAAATAGAGAAAAAAGAGCTATAGAGATTCACAAGATATGCAGACAATGAGTTCTGAGATAGAATTGAAATCTTTGATCATGAGCATGGTTAATTAATATAATCCACTACTTATCTTGAAGCTTACTTTGTGCAGGACTCTGAGAAGCACCTAATGTCAAGGGCTGCACTATATAACAAATGATATGGTCTTGATTTTTCAAGAAAAACTTCATGGAAGTATATGCTCTTGAAGTAAAGAAAGTGTTGGCCCCAATGTGTTATAAAGACACAAATTAATATCTATATCTATATCTATATTAATTCCTTCGTCTTCAATGTATTTGCCATGACTTGAACTAAGCTACTTTCTTATCTTGTCATTTCTATGAATACTTCAGTTTCCAAGTCAATATAAGGCTCAAATAAATTTCAATTTATATTTTGTTTATCTTGTAGGTATGTTTCATTTCATTTCATCCTCTTGCTTAAGCTATCACCTAAGATTATGTTGGGAATATTCAAGTGTTAGAATTCCCACATTGAAAAGAAATGTGGAATGAGTGAAGGACATATAGGTGAAAAGGACACATAGACCTCTCACCTTAAGGTTTTTTATTGAATGTAGTATCAAGCTCATGAGTGTGTAGGAAGAATTCTCCCCTAGGCATTTTGAGCTCCCCAGATTTCTAACAAGAGGTATCAGAGCTAATGGTTTAGTAGAGATAAGTATGGAGATGGTGGTTGGTGATTCCTGTGGTGCTCTGATACGTGGATGGAAGAGCCAGGAGACTCTCAATAGGCTCCAATAAAGTGGGAACTCTTCTGGAGAAGAGCAGGGTGATGGAATGGAGACTTTCAATACACATGATGGCTCTAGTATGGCTCTTAAATATGCATGCTTGAGTGGATTTCGTGGAGAAATAGACCCTTGGTGATGCTATAATACTCAAGTTAAGAAAAAGGCTTCCGTTTCAGGGGGAGCAAGCCCAATTAACCCAATGTGGAAGAAATTGACACTTAGGAATATTCAAGTATTAGAATTCCCACATCAAAAAGAGACTTGGGATAAGTGAAGCACGTACAAATGGGAAGGACCAATAGACTATTGTCTTAAGGTTTTGAGTTGGATGTGGTGTCGAACCCATGAGTGTATTCTTTCACAAGACACATCAAAAAAAGGATTCTCCCCCAGGCATTTTGAGCTCCCCGAATCTCTAACAGATTAGTTAATGATAATATAAAGCAACCTTCCTTTTATGTATCACATGTTAATGAAGTTAGAGTTCTACTAGTTTCGGCACTGAAACGTAATAAAAATATGAGTTACGTTCTTGTTTAGGTGATATACAGCTTGAAGGAAATCAAATTACGATCACAATATATTTTCTTACTGATATGTTTGATTAGTTAAGTTTTGTCAGATATGTGATTCAAAATCTTAGTAAAATTTGGAAGAGACATTTTCTTAATTTGAGTGAGAAATATTTCTCAATATGAGAGAAGATTATTTCCTATATTAGGTAGAACTTCCTAAATTGAGTTAGATTCCTGATTAGATTACGACTAACATTATTGTCTATTATAGTTGAAAACATATTTTTGTAGTGTATTTATGTCTAGAGAAAAATAAGAAAGACTAACTAATGTATTTACTATAAGTAATTTTATGAAGGCTTACTTGGGTGTGAGTGGATTAGAGGGAGATAGCTTTGAGCTTATCATTATAATGTCTTGTGGATATAGGTCTATATTGAAAGGATGAACTAAATAAATATTATTAATTGTGTTTTATTTACCTTTTTTTTTTATTTAGGACGATTATGTAGTGTATAATAAATTTTTTTATTATGGTAATGATGCTAATAATCAGCAGTTGAGGAAGAGTAAGAAGATGGTGATACTGATAGCGATTATTACTGCTGCGAGGATTATCGAAATTTCAATAAATTAATGCATGAAAAGTTCTTGTAATTACAATCATCAATGTTTTGGGATTGGGGGGTAAATAAGTGTATTTTAGCATTAATTAGAATAAACTAAGTTTCTAATTCAAATTCTAGTGTCCATTCTGCACTTCTCCAAGCAAAGGTGTGATGTCAAATGAGTTTCAACATTAGTTAGTATAAAGCCTTCTTCACTTGCTTTCTAAGTTTTGAAATGACTTAATTTAGGACAAGTAAACACATCAAAAATAAAAAATTGAAATAAAATAAAAAAATAACAACTTTAATTAATTATTAAATTAAAATACTAATTTAATTATATATATTACATTACAGTGGTGTTTGGTGTAAATGAATTCCATAAAATTTTGTGAAATTCATTTTTAAATATAAAATTTTAGTATTTTGTTTAAATGAAAACTCATTTGGAATTCCTAATAATCAATTCTATAGAATTTATTATATTTAAACTAAATTCTATTAAAATTGATAGAATTTGTAAATAAATTATAAACTTAAAATTATATATATTTCAAGTGACAAAATTATCCTCTTACTATATCATATTTTATTTTACTTTATTTTATTTTTTTTAATTTCAAATGCAAAATTCATTTCATTTGAAATGAATTCTATATTTAATATAAAATATACTAAAAAAAATTTATTTGTAAATGAATTTTATCATAAAATTAAAATGAATTCATTTGCAAATGAAATAAATTTTACCATAAAATTGAACCATCGGGGTGTAACATCCTCACTTTAGCTAATCCGTACAGTCTACTGTTCCGGTGACCAATGTCGGTCCGGGCAGCTAGAATGTTTGAAATAATAAATAGACTAGAGTGAGGAGTTATAAAGAAACTAAATAATATTCATAGAAATCAAGGAAAATTTTTAGAAACGAATTACACTAAGGTTAAACGAGCTGAAACACCAGGGATGAGTAACCCGAAGGGGAAGTAACGGTGAAGGCCGTTAGCAACCCTAGACCAGGGAAAAAAATTATAAAATAATTATTGGGACTCCAGAGAAGGGTCATTGAGGTTCTTATGGCATTAGAATGCCAAGAAAATGCTTAGAAAATTTTTTTTATCGGTGCACACAATTTTGGCTCATTAAGCTAAACGGAGGGCATTTTGGTCATTTTGTTTTCAGAGATAATTTTTGACCAACTTGTCCAGTTAAATAAATAATTTATATAACCTAAAATATGAATAAATGTTGTTAAAAATTTAATTGAAATTAAATAGACAAGAAATGGAGAGAAAATGAAAGAAAATGGAATTATGATATCATCATGATGTCATTAAAATTCTCCCAACCAATCCAATGTTGACACATGGCATAAACTTATTTAAAAGAGATTAAATGGGCTAGAAAATGAGAAAAAAAAAAACAAAACTCTCTCCATTCTTCTTCTCCTTGCCATCACCCCTCCTCCACAGCCAACCTTGATCAAGCTTTTTAAAGCTTGATTTCCCTAACTTTTACCCACCAAAACCCTAACCTAGCAACACAAAAAAGTGTTCTTACATCTTGGCAAGTCTTTTGGGAGCAAAAAGAAAGGAAAAAAAGGAACCCTAGCAAGTAGAAAATCTCACTCCATTAAAGGTTTGTGACCTAACCTTGAATTTCACTTTAAATTCATGTATTAAGACTATGAATGAGTGCAAATGATAAAGAAATTGATGAAATACCATTTGTATGCCATCCCTAAATTTCGGCAGCCTTGGTTGGGGTATGATTGTGATGAGTTTTATGGAGCTAACATGCTAGTATGGCTGCCCTCAATAGGTATCCCTTAAGTGGATTGATGAAATGCAATGATAATGCATGATTTGTAATGTTTGAGTTAGGGTTTGGGGTGAAAAATGAAACTTTGATCATGTGATGATGAAAGTAGATTTTAATGGTCAATTAGTGACCATTTGGTTCTGTTTAAATAAAAAATGAAGTGAATTGTGTAGTGGGATTGGAGTTTGGTGTGGTTGCCCTTGGTGACCTACAGGACTGGGTATGAGTCCAGCAAGTTTGGGCAGCAATAACTGGAATTGTAGAGGTTCAATTGGTGCAAGGCCAATTGGATATGAAACTAGATACATAATGGCACAACTTTGGTGAAGAAACCATTCCCATAAAACCAAACTAAGTTGACCAAAAGATTGCCCTAATCCAGGTGACCTGCATTCTGCCTAGGCAAAATGACCAAATAAATAGTGTTTAGTCATTTGGCCATAACTCAGTGTAGAAAGGTCCAATTGACCTGAAATTTTACCAGCAATAAGCTGAGATATAGACCAACAACTTTCATGAAGAAACCTAACCCAAATTATGATCATAACATATTCAAAAAGTGACCTGAAGTCACTGCTTCTAACACTATAGATTTGGTCAGTCCAGAAATTCTGGAAAAATCATAATCCAGCCAGTTATGGTTTTTAGGCCATAACTTGAGCTACAAAACTCCAAATGGAGTGATTCAAAAAAGGAAATACAACTAGACAAAATAAGAAACAACTTTCATGTTGATCATTTTGTCAAATTCCCACTACAAAAATGACTAATGAAACAGTAAACCCAAAGCTTGAAAACTGAAAATTCTGTCCAATTACCATTAAGCATAGAAATGGTATTGGCAACCAATACCAATAATTTTAAAATGCAAAATGTGGTATGTTGATGATACTTAAACCAATATACCTATTGTCAATGCAAAAGTCAACATTTTAGTTGACTAATGAAATGAATAGTAGCTATAAAATTTCAATTTCAAAGAATTACATAAATTAAAAGTGTTAAATGCCCTAGTAGGCCTAATATGATTGGTTTGGATAGGTTGGCATGCCAATAGGGTTCTGTTAGCAGTACTGCATATGGCTTCATGCCATTCTGTGTTTCATGGCTTTCCATGCCATTCTGTGACATAATAGCCTTTGGCTATGTTATTTGAGTTGTTACATTCAGGTTTTATCCCTGATAATTATTACAGCTTATTAGCTATTCTGTTACACACCGGGAGACACAATGTGACCGATGGTGTGATGGTCCGAGGTACTTAATACCCAGTGCCAGTTTACCCGTTTATCCAGTCCAGTCAACTAGTATGGGTTACTCGGACAATGATAATAAACCTTACCAAATTTTAATCGAATAATACTGCAAATAATATCAGAAATTAAGTCTACCTAAAAATGTAAACATACATTCTGCATACTTATTTTTATTTTATTTTATATTGTCACCACTAAGCAGAATTACTTAGCGCGTCGCTTTTGCCACGCGTAGGTACTGGAAACCTAGCTGGGGAGCCCAGCAGACATCAGACAGGGTAAACTTTCAGAGCTACATCCGGAGTCCAGAGTCACCTCACATCAGCAGTGCATATGGTAGGACATTAGGACTTTGGGATAGCATTTTGTATTTTGGCATTTTGTATTAGTTTGGATTGTAACTATAAACTCTTGAAATTATGTAATAATGTAAATATATGAAATTTCATGTTATTGAAATTTTCTGTATAATGTATGTTGATAAATGAAATGTTGAGAAATATTTATGAATGAGCGTCAAGTGATAAAGTGAACAGAAAAGTTCTGAAAATAGTATTGAGATTTTGAGATTGATTTGAAATGTATATAATGGAGTTTGGATTTGGAAATTATATTGGAAGTGTTTTTAAATAGGTACAGAAGAACTGTTTTTCCAATTTATAGCCGGTACTCTGCCGGATTTTCTATAAAAATTTCGAAAAAATTCAGATTTATCAAAAATTGAAAATAAATGAATTAAAAGGGATAAATTGTAATTGAAACATGAATTGGTGCTCCGGCACACTGAGTGACATATCTTGCTTGGCTACACTGTAGACGGGTAAGGGGTGTCACACAGGGTCTATGTTTAATTCTGTTCCTTCAAACAAGTTGATCAATACCTCCATATATAGTAAATCCTAATGTTGAATATGAACTCAATAGTTGACTTTTTCTTGGTGATCCCTTCTCAGAAGTCAAAACTAAGTTAGAAAAAAAAAAATTGATGGTTCAATTTGATATTCAATCAACAAACTCCGGTGCTTCAAAGTGTATCATTTATAGTTGTATACCACCATCACATTCCAAAAGGATTTCACATGAATTTTGTGATGTAGTAAGTCAGAAATTTAATTTCTAATTAATAGCTCTTTTTTAAAATTCTTTTATGTAAATAAAATCATTGAAAAAAATTTTTGACAGGTGATCTTCTCTTCTCTAAAAAATTATTAAATATATCAATAGCACTAAAAAATAGTACTATCTTAGATATAAATATTCAATTTTTTCTTATTTATAGAAAGTGGGTCTAAACTTTTTTTTTTTGACTGAGAGAGAAAATATGCTCTGAGAGCATTTAATAATCTCTCATCTTCTCCCCCTCCCAAAAAAAAAAAAAAAGGAATTCCACTTGATAAATTGAAAAAAACCTAGCTGTCTATGCAAGAAATAGTTGGTAGTGAAAAAGAAGATAAAAGGTAGAATTTCCTAGTAATATATTTATACATGCATGGAGGATTAAAATGAAAGGTAAGTTTCAGAGTTGCATGAAAAATGAGAAGCAAGTTGTTTCCTGAGGCAGAAGCTGCCCATATATATACATAGCAATTTACCAACATTTTCTACTAATGGATTTTAGTGACAGTATGAAAAAAGGAATATCCTTTCTCTTTCAAAAGTAGATATCTAAGAAAAGAGTTTGTCTGTCTACCACTCATAATCTATGACCTCTTTGAAAGGGAATTTGATGGACCACCATTTTGGCTTCTGGAAAAAGCATTCCATCTCAACGTCTCCCCTTCAGAAAAGCGCTAAAGATGGACCAAACACCTTTGCGGATTGTTTCAATTGCTTCTACCTTTTTTTCATTGAACTATTCACTAAAGCTGTGTTATTATACGGTCAAAATTTTCTGTTACTGTCATATATAAATCAAAAGGGATATTAAAGGTAAAGCTTTAATTTCCTTTGATTTTCTCATCCATTTTTTCTATTTATAATAATTGTTACTGTAACACCTTATCTACCGTTATAATTGCCCCACAGGAAAGTATATGGGATACATATCTTAGCTCCAACCTTTAAAATACTTTTTTCAATTCATTAATTTAAGGTCTGAAAATTATTTGAATTAATTGGGTCTAAAAAATTACAATCAGTATCAAAGTCACATTGGGAAAGAAAATTCTGCTGAGTTGATGAGCGTATGAAGAAGAGCTACCCATGATTAGAGATAAGATAGAGGCACTCTAGGCACCCAACCAAACACAAAATCTAATGGTCCAGTCCTAATTTAGTAATTGTATATATAACACAGTAAAATTAACACAGCATCAGCATGAGTTACAGCATTGCAGAATGGAGAGGGAGAGATTGTAACACCAACTACTAAAATAACCTAGATTAACCATTTTGAGCCTAATGTTAAGTGGTTTTTAATTTTTATTAATAAATTTTCCTGCCTATAAAAAAAAGAAAAAAAACTATTTTAAGCCTAGTGATTTAGAGCCCAATAAGAGGTGAAAAATAAATCGGGTTGAACGAATTTGGGTTATTTCGAGGTACATATCATTAGGTCTCATCCTTTTCAAGGGTTAAAATTTGGTCATTTTAAATTGTGAATTGATTCGGGTTATTTATTGGATCACTCTACAAAAGGGTTTTCAATAGGATAGCAAAGGGGAGGAATTTCCCATTCTTTGCAGGGATCAGCCTTAGAACAAGATGGGGAATCCTCAATTTCTTCCCAAGCCGCCCCCGGCTTGACGCAGATTCAAAAATTATTACTTAAATTTTTTATATTATATATATATATATATACAATTTTCAATATTTATACTATTATTATTATTCATAAAATAATAAACATTTATTAGTTATATTATTTAAATTAAATTTTTTAATATTTAATTATAAAATTATACAATCCATCAGTTTAGTTAAAAAAAAAAACAAATTAAGAAATAATATTAATTGGACAGAACTCAAGTAGAGTTTGATCCGAACTGAATGAAATAGAAAATTTTCAATTTGGTTTGATTTATTAGTTTAGACCCATTTTATTGTGTTTTTTTAATTTTATATTTTTATTATTTGAGGCTACTATAAATTTTATAAATTACACATTTTACTTCATAAAAGTTCAAAAATTAATGAAAAGAGGAATGCCTCCAATAACCTCTTCTTTATTGGTGAAAGACTATTTATTAGATTTTTAGGTAACATGTTATTCATTATCAAGATAACAAAAAAATCATTAATTTCTTTTTTTTTCTTTTTCTTCTAATTAATTACTCTCTCTCTTTTTAATTAATTACTTTCTTTGACGTCTAATTTATTCATTCTTTTTTTTAATTGGACCTTTCAACTCTTAACTTAAATTAAATTAATTTTAAAAAATATTTTTTGATAGCAAATTAATTCAAAATAATACATGGTTAGAAGAAAAAAAGGTGTTGCTATTAACAAAGCTCATTTTTATTTTTTTTTTCTTTTCCAGTAAACAAAATAATCAAAATACTACTTTTTGTTTCTTTCCAGTAAATAAAAAATATTTTTCAAGCAATCATATATTGACATGATTCAAATAAAAATTTTTGAAATTAAAGAGAAAAAATGCTAAAAATAAAAACATTGCTTAAAGCACAACAAAGCAGTCTAATTACATATCCACTCTAAATTAACTAAATACATGACTCATGCTCTTAAACAAACTCCACATTAATTTTCGTATCAAACCCAAAAAGTTGTTCAAGTAATATATATCAACATGATTCTAAAAAAGAAAAAAAATATAGATCAACATCTCAATGTTGGCAAGAAAGATGGCAGCAAAAAAATTCGAAAGGGCAACTATCTGCAAAACAAATAAATAAATAAATAATTCTGATTTTGGCAAGTATAAAGCTACTAAATGGAAGTATTAAATAATATATGTTCAATTAAAAGTTCTGCTTACAATTGTCATAAAATACCTTTTTGCCTTCAATTTGAAAAAAAGTTTAGCAAAAGATTAGTCTCCAAAATAAAAAGTTTTACGGTAAAAGGCTGACACAATAGAGAAAAGGTATAAAATATTTTAAGAAAAGAAGATGAAACAAAAGAAAAGAGAATGATGAGAGGAAAAAAAAAGTAGAATGGCGGTAAGGGGTTTTTGTTTGTTTGAGGCGGGAGAAGAGTATCATAAATTAAAAATTAGGAAAGAGAAAAATGATAATTAATTATAGGAAAGAGAAAAAATAAAAAAAATAACCTGTGATAATAAGTAACAAGTTATCTAAAATTTATTAAATACTCTTCTAACTAATAAGAAGGAGATTGTTAGACAATCACTTTTTTAAGTGACCATAAATAGCATTCCTCTCAATGAAAATACGTCCTAAATTAGACAAATCAGTTAGTTCAGATTTTTTGACAAAAATAACCGTATAGAATTGAAAATTAAACTTTCTAATGATACTAACCAAACCAAACCAAACCACTGGAAAAAATTAACTAAAATTGTTAAGTTCACACTACTTAATTATCCAACCTCAATTAATGGGTTAATATAAATTTTTAGTGAAAATTCATTTTATTATAGATTTCGATTTCTAGTTTTGTTATTAGTTAACCGAATCCAAAATAAAATACTAAAATAATAAATTTAAAAAAAATTAAAAATTTAGTGGGGCTAGGGATTCCACTGGGGACCAAATTCTTCTGTTTGTTGGGTGGAGATTGTCCATGAAGGTGGAGATGAGGATGGGGAATGGCTCTCCGCCCTTCTCTTGCCGGCTATTCCTAGATTTCAAGTTAAATTCAGGTCTATTTGTGAGCTACAGGTCAACTTCCCAGTCAAAGTGTTAATTTTCTTTAAGAAAATTTAATTTTATTCTTTTTTTTTTTCAACATTCAAGTTAATCAAGCCAATCTTAATAAATTGACAGTTAAATTTTACAAATAATTTATGTACTAATTATTTCTGATTAAGTTTGAATTGAAAGTGATTGCATATCACCTTGGATTGGATGGATTGACCAATGAAATTGAAACTTGCCGCCCCAAGATCATTAAATTAAAGTTTGTCATTGATTAATTTTGGCTTTATTTCTCTAATGAAGTAATCTTTTTTTTTTAAATTACATTTAAAGTTCTGTTTATTTCAAAAAAATAAATTATATATAAAAATATTTTTTATAAAAAAATTAAAAATATTTTTTATTATTTAATTGTAATATTAAATTAATTGTATGTATTTATTTCATATATATATATAATTATTTTCACATTTTAATAAAATTATCAAATTTTAAAAAATAAAAAATAATTTTATTTTTTTACAAAAATGATTTATTTTTTTTTTAATAAAAAAATATTTTTCATTAATATTTTTTTAAGCATTCTAAATACAAGAAAATATTTTAGAGCTTAAATAATTAATATATTTTTTTCTTTATCAAAAACTTTTAAAGAAGATATAAAACTGCAGAGAATATGAAATTAGAATTTTTAAAACTTCTGCATGTGAAATAGTGACTGGACTACCTGTAACACTATTGCTAAGAAAACACATATAAATGAAATAATCATTGAAAATCCTCGGGATCTGCAAGTGGATTGTAGTAAGATTACAAGCTGGCAAATGTTGCATATATATAAATACATTTTTATATATGGTGTGGAAAAAGAGTAGAGAATGATGGTGGTGGCTGAGGCAGCTGCTGGTTGCTTGGGAGAGAGGAGAGATGAGGAGGCAGAAAGCAAACCCTCCTGATAGTTAGAATCTGAAACGTCAAATTCATGTCTGTGTAACACAAAATCACCCTCCCCTTCCGCTAGCTGTGGAATCTTACCCATTTCCAACTTTGTTTCTTTGGAGTTTGTACTTATGTGTCATCCTACTTCCTAGAAAATTGATCCTTTTTTTTTTCAAAAATAAATTCTATTAAGTAAAGTTTTTTTTTTTTTTTGGACTACCAAGTAAAGATGAGTGCATGGTCCAAGGCTCAGATACATAATTCACAACAAGGCATCAGACTTGAGAAATGTGGACAATTAGCATAATGTTCATATTATGTATAAATAATTTATAATTTTTATTTTTTAATTTAATTTTTAATTATATTTTAAATAAGATATATTATTATTATTAAATTAATTTTTTATTAAAATTTTTTTATTAATTTATAGTATAATTAATTAAAATACATATTTAATTCCTTTTATATATATATATATATATATATATATATATATATATATATATATATTAATAGTACTTCATTTAAGATGTAATAAAATTATTTTATTTAAAAAATCATTTAAATTTCATGAAATTTTTATATTTTATCTCATAATTTATGTAAATCGATATTTATTTTTTAGTAGGTTACAGAAAATATATTAGATTAATGAGAAAATAATGTTATTTAAAAATATATATAAATATAATAGTTTTTGTTATTAATATAATAAAAAAATTATTAAATTATTAAATTATTAATAATGAATTAAATTATTTAATTTTAAAAATAATGAAAATATATAACATTATTATTCATTAAAAATAACATTTTATTATATTATTTTTAAAAATACTATACCTTTAAATTTTTATAAAGTGTACTTTTTTAATTAATCTGATATATTTTTTTATAAAATAATTCTTTCACAAAAATGGTTATTGTTTTACATAAATTTATGATATAAGATAAATACATTTCATAAAAATTAAAATCTTAAAATATCATCATTTTCTATTTATTTAATAAATATTAAAAATATATACTATTTTTCAAAAGAAAGATACTATAATTTTGATTTGTAACTTTAATTTTTTTAATCATCTTTACTTGTAGTTGAATTTTTTATATAATCATATTTGTAATCTATTTTTGAAATTCTACTTCTATATAAAAATATAGTTGAGAGATAATTTATGCATAAAAATATAGATATTTAATTAAAATTTGAAAATAATTTTGTTGAAAATTAATGATAATAAAATATAGATAATTAAAATATCTAAATTTTGATTGCATTTGATATATAATTATAATAAAATAAAATATTTAAAAGTTTAAGAAATATTAAATAAAAAATTTATAAAAAATAGTAATTAAATAAATATTAATTAAATATCTTTAAATAAATAAAATTTGAGAATAATAACTAATAACTTTTGAAAGAAATAATAAAAAAATAGAGTAAATAAAAAAAAAATTGGGAGTACTATGACGCCCCTTACCCGTCTACTGTATAGCCGAGCAAGAAGTGCCACATTCGGTGCCGGAGCATCCTATCTTGTTTTATCATATCTATTGTAAACTTTTGATGTCATTTAAAACATGTATTCTATGTGTAAATATTTTTTTTTATATCTTATTTCTGTGGAGACCCGGACAGAGCCTCCCTTATTTTATTAGCATCTGGCGGGTTCCACTAATCACCTGTTAATATGTCCATATTCATTTCACACATTTCCATATCATATTCTCATGTATCATATCATTTACAATTATTTATCAGATCTAAAAATGAAGTATTATCTATTGCATTCATATAGAAATTCATAGATAATAAATTATAAGTTTTCATTTCAATCTCAAAGTTTAATTACAAGTCCAAAATGAAATACATCATAAACTAGTAATTACATCATGACTAAACATAATGAACCAAAATACTAGTCTATACATGGGCCCTACCAAAATACAAAAGACCAGTGAGGTGACTCTGGACAAAGGCAGATCTGATAAGAGCTCTGTCAGTGCACTACTAGTGGCGCTGCTGCGGCTGCTGGGACTGATCTCCAGTACCTACGCGATGGAAAACCAACGCGCTAAACATAACGCTTAGTGGTGCATAATTTATAATAACAATAATTTAATAATTTGAAATAATATATGCAACTCATAATTTCTTGATCTTTTATATTTTTATTACTCTTTGGAAACAATTAACATTATCGGGATCTTTTATGATTACTTATTGTATTTTAAGTCTTAATTAATTTTTATCAGTGCCCAAGAAACCTATAACAAATTTATAAAGACTGGATGCACGGGTGTATACTGTTTAGACAGCCATATGTCTATCCAGAATACATCACATGCAGGCAGTATCGGGCACGAAACCATTGTCAGGCTTGTAAAGCCAGAAATAAAGTAGGCACAATGGCCAGTAAATAGGCATATAGCCTGTAGAATAATCATACAAGACATATATTGTCAGTTCATGATTTTCTCAGTAGGCAGTACTGCTATCTGTAGTCCCTAATTGATATACCAATTTATCCAACTAAATAAATAAGTCTAGGTATACTATGGACAATTAAATATTTTTAATTAATTTAGCACTATTCACTATTACTATTTTCTAGTACTGTTCATCGGTACCATAAATTTCATATTAATAGGACATTAGTCCTAATTTACATATTCATATCATTTTTAATATTAAATTTTCCTTATGAGCATTTTAATTATCCTATATAGCATTTTTCCTATGAACCTTTCATTAGGTTCATGTTGATGTGTTATCTTTATCTAGGAATTTGACTAGGTTGGAATGTCTATTTAGTCACAATTCCTTCATAACAATTGCTCCTCTATGTTTAAACTTGAATTTCAGTTTTTGAATCACTGAGTTTGGGGTTATAGAACTTAAGTTATGGACAAAATACCAAAGGAATAGTATTTTGGGACATTTTCTGAGTTGGCAGTTTCAGTGACCCAACTTGTGCTAACCATTTGAATTGGTTAAAGGCAAAACTGGGTTAAGTGGTCCTCATGAAAAGTGTAGCCCTATGTCTAAACTTTCCATGGGCAAAATTTTAGGTCATTTGGACCAGTATAGAGAGAGTTATGACCAAATGAACACGTACTGTTCATTTGGTCATTTTCTAGGTTGGCAGTTTCAGTGACCCAACTTGTGCTAACAATTTGAATTGGTTAAAGGCAAAACTGGGTTAAGTGGTCTTCATGAAAAGCGTAGCCCTATGTCTAAAATTTCCATTGGTAAAATTTTAGGTCATTTGGACCAGTATAGAGAGAGTTATGACCAAATGAACACGTACTGTTCATTTGGTCATTTTCTGGGTTGGCAATTTCAGTGACCCAAATTGTGCTACCAATTTGAATTTGTTAAAGGCAAAACTGGGTTAAGTGGTCTTCATGAAAAGTGTAGCCCTATGTCTAAAATTTCCATGGGTAAAATTTTAGGTCATTTGGACCAGTATAGAGAGAGTTATGACCAAATGAACACGTACTGTTCATTTGGTCATTTTCTGGGTTTGGTGCAGGAAAATCCGAATTTGGGCAGTATTTAGGTCAAGTTTTTGGACAGAATTTGGGCATGGTTTCTTCATGGAAAATGGGCTATTTTGGGTCTTGTTTCACCTCCAATTAGCTTCATACTAATTGGAGTCACACAATTTCATTTATGGCCTAAAATGTACACTGCCCTCAACAAACACAACCTGCAGAAAATAGCACTTCCAATAATTCATTTCTCCTCCAACATCCTTGCTTCAATTTGACATTCAAGGCACTTCTAAATATCATCAACAAATCTCAACAATCCCAATTGCATGGTATAATACAAAAATACCAAAGTTAGGCCAAACCCTAACTCACAATTTCAACCTCATAAAATCTCAATGTAAATCAACTTCTAATATTTATAATGCATCAACCAACTTCATTAAATCATTTTATATACATAAAAGTCATCAAAAACCATCACTCACCATGGGTATCAAAAATTCACTCCCCCCATAACTCACCTATTTCTTTTAGTTTCTTACAAATTTCACTTCATTTTAACCTTAACTCAAGGATTAATAAAGGAAGAAAGGAAGATTAGGCACTAACCTCTTGGGTAACTTGTTAAACTTCAACTTTTCTTCTTTTTTTCACTATCAATGGCTTCCTTATGGAGTGGGCTAACTTTTTAATGAAGGGGTCTATGGATTTTGATGAGTGAAAGCTTGGGAAATCAAGCTTTAAGCTTGATAACAATGGTGGGGAGGGAGAGAGCAAGGGAAATGGCAAGGAGAGAGAGAGAAGAGGAAGAAGAAGATGGTTGGTGGGGTTTTGTCTCTTGTGGGTATTTATATATATACATTTATGTGTACTTTATTATTATTTTTTATTTCATAAATCTATTTCCTTTCTTTTCTTTTCTTCCCTTTTCTTTTCTTTTCTTTTCTTCTTCTTTCTCTTCTCATTTTTCAAATTCAAATTCATAAAATTAATTTATGTTAATTATTCTATTTCCAAATTTTAATTTGACATTTAAGTCAAAATTCACCTCTAGGGGTGAAATGACCAAAATGCCTTTCATGGTGCTCATCGGATTATTTTTATTTTTTTAATACCAATTAATAAATTCTCTAAATTTTATTTTATTTCTCAAAATTTTTTCAATATTTTTTTTCATATTTATTTCATTAATTTATGCCTCCTCACTATAGTTTAAGTGTAGTTCCAGACATTTTAACTGTTCAAATAGACATTAGTTGTCAGAACAGTAAAATGTACGGACTACCTACGGTGTGGGCGTTACAATTCTTCCCCTCTAATAAAAATTTCGTCCTCGAAATTTACCTAATGTGAAGAGCTGAGGGAACTGTTGCCTCATCGTCTCCTCTCTCTCTTGTGTCGCTTCTTCTGTGTTGTGGTGTCTCCACAAGATTTTCACTAGTGGGATCCTCTTGTTTCTGAGTTCTTTCACTTCCTATGCTAAGATTCTGACGGGTTTTTCTTCATATGTTAGATCAGGTTACATAATTATCTCCTCTGCTGAAATGACATGTGAAGGATCTGATCTATATCTCCTGAGCATCGACACATGGAATACACTGTGGATCTTGTCCAGCTCAGGTGGTAAAGCTAGCCTGTAGGCTACTGGACTCACACCCTCAATGACATCATATGGACCAATAAAACTAGGGCTCAACTTACCCTTCTTACCAAATCTCAACACTTTCTTCCAAGGTGATACCTTAAGAAATACCTTATCGCCAACCTCATACTCTATATCCTTTCTCCTCAGGTTGGCATATGATTTCTGTCTGTCCGATGCGACTTTCAAATTGTCTCTGATGAGTTTCACTTTTTCCTCTGTCTGTCTCACTAAATCTGGGCCCACTACTTTCTCCTCACCCATTTCTGTCCAGCATAAGGGAGTTCTACATCTCCTCCCATACAACGCTTCATATGGAGCCATTTTTATACTGGCTTGGTAGCTGTTGTTGTAAGCAAACTCTACCAAAGGAAGATACTTCTCCCAACTTCCTTCAAAATCAATGATGCAGCTTCTCAACATATCCTCCAATACCTATTATGTGATTCATGTCATTTTTAGTAGTCTTTTAACATTTATAATAATTTACTAGGTTCTAAGGGTTACCTGAATCACCCGTTCTGACTGTCCATCCGTCTGTGGATGAAAAGCCGTACTGAAGTGTAGTCGAGTGCCTAAAGACTCCTGTAGCCTCTTCCAAAACCTCGAAGTAAATCTCGGGTCTCGGTCAGATATGATCGATGTTGGCACTCCATGTAGCCGGACTATCTCATCTATGTAAATTTCTGCTAATCTCTCTAATGAGTAGCTGGTTCTAACTGGTAGGAAATGAGCTGACTTGGTCAATCTATCCACAATCACCCATATAGTATCATGCTTCCTCTGTGTCAATGGTAGCCCAGTCACAAAATCCATGGTAATGCGGTCCCATTTCCATTCTGGTATGGATATAGGTTGCAACAACCCTGATGGAACCTGATGCTCAGCCTTAACTTGCTGGCATGTCAAACATCTGGTCACAAAATCACTAATCTCTTTCTTCATTCTAGGCCACTAATAATGTGTTTTCAAGTCTTGATACATCTTGGTACTTCCTGGGTGCATAGCATCAAAGCTACTGTGTGCCTCTTTCAAGATATTCTTTTTTAGTTCCTTATCTCTTGGTTCACATATTTTGCCTTTATAATATGGGCACCCATCTCCTTTCAACTCATAATCAGTCTCCTTCCCCTCTTGAGTTCTGCCCATAACAGTTAGCAACTTTTCATCCCTTTGCTGTGCTTCTTGTATTTGCTATAACAAGCTTGGCTTTACACACAACTCAGCCAAAAGTACCCCATCCTGTGCTAAAGACAACCGAGCATTCAATCCTCTCAAAGCCATTATGGACTTCTTGCTTAGGGCATCAGCCACTATATTTGCTTTTCCAGGATGGTAGTCGATCACACAGTCATAGTCTTTAAGGAATTCAATCCATCTCCTCTGTCTCAGATTGAGTTCCTTCTGAGTTGGCAAGTACTTTAGACTCTTGTGATCAGTGTAGATATAACACTTCTCACCATATAGGTAATGCCTCTATATCTTCAATGCAAATATTATTGCCGCCAATTCCAAATCATGAGTTGGGTAGTTCTTTTCATGTGGCCTTAGCTGTCAAGAAGCATAGGCAACTACTTTCCCTTCCTGCATTAGAACACACCCAAGCCCATTGTGAGAGGCATCACTGTAGATCATGATGCATGCATTTTAGATCATCATTTAGGAGTAATTTTTGCACATAATTTACCCTTATTCATAGCTATTATTTTAGATATTAGTATATATTTAGTCAATTTTGCAATTTTCACTTTTCTTAGTTTAATTTTTGGAATTCATTTGTTTTGTAGGATAAATTTGGAGAAATTTGATGTATTTTGATCAGAGTAGCCATTTGGAGGAGATTAAAATCGAATTGCAAAAAATTTTGAAGTTGAGTAAAAAAATGGCCGAGAGCGACACAACCTGCAGCACAACCGAATTAGCTTATGTCGCAGGTTGTGTCGATCGTCAGATATTCACGCCGAGAGCGACACAACCCGCGACACAACTGACTCGGCTTATGTCGTTTTTACTGGAAAATAATTGACGTGGCATTTCCGTTACTCCAGCTTTTTACCTCACTTTCTCTGGATCCTTCCCCCTTTTACCCATTCTAGAACAGTCCCCTCGCCTATATAAAGTGCCCTTTATCACTTTCTTTCCATAGAGAGAGCAAGGGAGGCATTTTTAGAAAGATAAAAAGAGGGAAAGGGAGGAGCATCTTCTGCATCTTCTTCCAGCAGCAGCAAGGATCACGTTTCTGCACTTTTCTGCAGAGATCCTTCTGCAATTTGCTGGGTTTTTCTACCCCTTTTAGCTTACATTTCCATTATTTCTTTATTTCTTCATTTGGGTTTGTCTTTAAACAATGATTTGTGAGTAGTTGATTGAGATTCTAGAGATGGGTTTGTAAATATTGATTTGTTTTGTGGTTTTGAACTGATTTGGCCATTTAAATGAAGATTGTTATATTTTGATTTATTGCTTGTGTGCTTATTTCCTTGCTTGATGAATGGGCCCTCATTAAGTTAAGCTTTAATCCTTAATAGATGGACTGAAAAGTGAATATTAGGGATAGATAATCTTGCAATAAACTTTATTTTCTTGGTGTTAGAAATAAGCTAAGAAGATTAAGGGGAACTTTCCAAAAATCAATTAAAGCTTTAAATGGGTTTTTGTTAGGTTTGAAATACCGTGAAAACAGGGTTTGATTTAATGAAAACCAACTTTGAAATGCTTGAAAAAGGTTTCAAAAATTTAAGAATTGATTTCCCTCAAAATTGCAATTCTCATGTGTTTGGCTAAATTAGAGAAAAATCACATGCAAACAATATTGAAAATCCAATCTCTAGAATCAATTTATTTTTCATTGAAATTAGATATAAATCCTCCAAACCTCATAAATAGCAATTTCAATTTAAATCCAATTTAAATTTAATTCCAATTTAAATCCAATATCTAGAATTACTTTATTTTTTTTTTAGATTTAATTCTTCTTAATTTCATAAATAGAAATTTCAAATTAATTTTTGGTAATCTAGTTTAATTAATTTTAGTTAATTGATTGATCTAGTTTTAATTCCTCAAATACCAATTTTAATTCCAAATTTCATTTTACATCTTTAATTTTTTGTCTTAATTTTAATTTTTAGATTTTATTTTTAATATCTTTTAATTTTTGTCATTCTAATTAGCTTATACTTTTATTTCCAATTTAAGCACAATTTCCTGTGGGATCGATATCATTTTTTTTAAAACTATACTACTGTGACCCGTGCACTTGCGGACACCCCGTATCAAGTTTTTGGCGCCGTTGCCGGGGAATTGTTTGTTTTTAAATTGGATTTTAATTGTTTTAAGCTAATTAGAATTTTTATTTTCTTTTATTTTCACTATTGTTCCTTGTGTTTTTCAGGTACTTTTCTTGTTTATGATACGATCAAAAAGCACAAGTGACCTTCAATTGTTGTTCAATCTCGAAATTGAAAAATTACATCGAGCCAACAAAAGGAATACAAAAGAAGAAAGAAAGCGAGAAAAGAAGAACAACAAATATTTGAGCAAGAGGAGACAATAGAAAATATGGAGAATCAAAATAGAGCTATTGGTGGAGATAATGGAGGAAACGGGCAAAAGCGGGCAAAATCTTTGTTGTTAATCAAAATGATCCTCAAAGAAGATCCATGTTAGATTATGCTTTTCCTAGATGTCTTGATGTGAGAGATATGCACCTATTATTGGAGCTAATCAATTTGAATTAAAATCGGTCTTATTCAAATGGTTCAGAATTCACAATTTGGAGGTAGCCCACTTGAAAATCCTCATTCTCATTTGAAGAAATTTTTGATGATATGTGGTACACAAAGACAACCTAGAGTTTCTGATGAAGTTATTCGGCTCACCTTATTTCCATTCTCTCTTCGGGATTCAACATTGGAGTGGTATGATTCACTTCCACAAGCTATTATAGCTACTTGGGAGCAGCTATCTCAAGCTTTTCTATCTCAATTTTTCCCACCTGGGAAAACTACTCATTTGAGGAATTTGATGGTAGCTTTTAAACCAAGAGATGATGAAACTTTGTATGAATCTTGGATGAGATTTAAGGAGCTTGAAAGGCAATGTCCTCATCATGAAATACCCAAATGGATGATTGTTCAAAATTTCTACACCAGAGTTACTCCAGCCATAAGAAACACAATTGATTCACAAGCAGGAGGAGATTTCATGAGAATGACAAGTGAAGAATGCTATGATCTATTAGAGAAGATTGCTCATAATACCCATTTATGGGGAAATCCTAGAGCACTCGAGCCAAAGAAAGCTGGGATCTATGAACTTGACTCAGTTAGCTACATGAATGCAAGATTTGACCAGTTAACTCAGCTTCTTAGTGATTTTTGCACAAAGGCAACAACCTCAACTCCTACAACTATGCAACAAGTTGCCTTCACAGATGGAACTCAAAGTTGTGGAGTTAATTACTCTTCTTATGGTGATGATTATTTGCAAGAACAAGCTGCTTATGCAGGAGGTTATCAACAGAAACCTATGGGAAATGCTTACTCTAATGTGAACAACTCAACATGGAGACCACAAGCAACTTTTGCTCAACAAGGCCAAAGCTCAAATTATCCTCATAACCAGCAGTATGTGCAGCAGAATAGACCTCAATTTCAGCCTCAATTTCAGCCCACAAGGCAACCACCACCTGGATATCAAGCAAGAGCACAACAATCCCTTCCATCCCATGAACCGAAGCCATCCTTGGAGAACATGATGGAGAAATTTTTTGCTGAACAAAGTAAGATGAATAGCAAATTGGAGGAAGAAATGCAACACATGAGACAAACCATGGATCAATTACAAGTCCACAACCGCATGTTGGAGACTCAATTGGCGCAACAAGCAAGCTCATCAGGAAGCAATTCCTATGGGAAACTACCTAGCCAACCACAAAACCCTCATGAACAATGTAAGGCTGTAACCTTGAGAAGTGGTAAAAAAGTTGGTCAAGAGAGTGAAAACAAGAGAGAAGAAAAAGAGAGCACAAAAGAAGAAAATTCAGTTGAGAGCAAGAAAAATGAAAAAGAAGAAGAAAGCAAAATTTAGCTAGATTAGGTAGAGAAACCATACATCCCACCTGAACCTTACAAACCCACCCTTCCCTACCCTCAAAGATTCATCAAGCATAAGCTAGACAAACAATTTGGCAAATTCCTTGAAGTGCTAAAGAAGTTGTATATCAATGTGCCATTCACTGAGGCACTATCCCAAATGCCAAGTTATGCCAAGTTTTTGAAGGAGATTCTTTCCAACAAGAGAAGGCTAGAAGATTATGACACCATCAACTTGGGAGAGCAATGCAGTGCTATAATTCAGAAAAAGTTACCTCCCAAACTCAAAGATCCGGGTGTGTTTTCCATCCCTTGTCATATTGGTGATAATTGTGTGGCAAATGCCTTATGTGACCTTGGAGCTAGTGTCAGCCTAATGCCACTTTCAATATATGAGAAGTTGAATATGGGAGAGTTGAAGCCCACAAACATGTATCTTTCATTGGCTGACCGTTCAATTAAGTATCCGGAAGGCATTCTTGAAAATGTGCCTATCAAGGTTGGGAAATTTTACATTCCGGTGGACTTTGTCATTTTGGATATGGAAGAAGACACAAAAGTTCCTATCTTATTGGGAAGACCCTTTTTGGCAACAACTGGTGCATTAATTGATGTAAAGGGTGAGAAATTGACACTTAGAGTGGGAGATGATCAAATAATATTCAACATCAATCCAGCCATGAAAAGGAAACATGAAGAAGTTGAGTCTTGTTTGCGGGTAGACATTATTGATGAGATTGTTCAAGAGCATTTTAGAAAAAGCTATCCACAAGACCCACTTGAAAATTGCTTAGTCCATGGTGGGAGCATTGATGATGATAATCATAACATGGCTACTTTTGCACAACACTTGGAGAGTTCTCCACCACATCCTGAAGCCACAATTTTTCAACTTGAAGAAGTGCAAACCTTGGAGATCAAACCACCATCATTAAAGGTAGAGGATGCCCCAAAGGTAGATCTTAAACCTCTTCCTTCCAACATCAGGTATGCTTTTCTTGGACCAAATGAAACATATCCTGTTATAATTAATGCATGTTTGACTGATATTGAGAAAGAAAAATTGTTGAGAGTTTTGAGAGAATATAGAAGAGTTTTGGGTTATGCAATTGATGATATAAAGGGAATTAGTCCAACAGTTTGTATGCATAGGATTTTCCTTGAGCCAAATAGTAAACCTTCCATTGAACACCAAAGAAGATTGAATCCTACAATGAAGGATGTTGTGAAAAAGGAAATCCTAAAATTACTAGCTGCTGGAATTATTTACCCCATTTCTGACAGTGAGTGGATTAGTCCTGTGCATGTTGTACCAAAAAAAGGTGGGGTGACAGTTGTTAAAAACGAGAATAATGAATTGATACCCACTATAACTGTTACAGGTTGGAGAATGTGCATAGACTATAGGAAGTTGAACAATGCCACAAGAAAAGACCATTTTCCCCTTCCTTTTATGGATCAAATGTTAGAAAGATTAGCCAAGCATTCATTCTTTTGTTACTTAGATGGATATTCTGGTTTCTTTCAAATTCCAATACATCCTGATGACCAAGAAAAAACTACCTTTACCTGTCCCTATGGCACCTTTGCCTATCGAAGGATGCCATTCGGATTGTGTAATGCGCCTGGCACATTTCAAAGGTGCATGATGGCCATTTTCTCTGATTTTATTGAAGAAATTATGGAGGTCTTCATGGATGACTTTTCAGTTTATGGCACTAATTTTGATTCATGCTTGACTAATTTGTCTAAAATCTTGCAGAGATGTGCTGATAATGATTTAGTGTTGAATTGGGAGAAATGCCACTTTATGGTCCAAGAGGGGATCGTTTTAGGGCATTTAATCTCAAATAGGGGAATTGAAGTGGATAGAGCTAAAATAGAAATTATTGAAAAATGCCCTCCAACCATGTCAAAGGAGTGCGGAGTTTCCTTGGACATCTTTGGGTTTCTGGCGATTTATTCAGATTTTTCTAAACTTGCTAAACCCTTAACAAATCTTTTGAATCATGATGTTAAATTTGATTTTAATCAAGATTGTATGGTTGCTTTTTGCAGGTTAAAGACGGCCTTAACAATGACTCCTATCATGCAACCCCAGTTGGACTTTGCCATTCGAAATCATGTGTGATGCAAGCGAGTTTCTTTGTTGGAGCCGTCCTTGGCCAATGAAAGATAGAAAACCTTATGCCATTTACTATGCAAGCCAGAACCCTTGATGAAGCTCAAGTTAATTATGCCACAACTGAAAAGGAGTTCCTTGCGGTAGTATTTGCACTCAATAAATTTCGTTCTTATTTGGTCAACTCAAAGGTAATTGTTTTCACTGATCATGCAGCAATAAAGTATTTAATGAGCAAGAAAGAAGCTAAATCTAGGTTGATTAGATGGATTTTATTATTTCAAGAATTTGATTTGGAAATAAGAGATAAAAAGGGTGTTGAGAATGTGGTGGCTGATCACCTTTCTAGGATAAAAACTGAAAATAAAGATGATGAAATTGTGCCAATTGATGAATTTTTCATGAATGAGCAATTGTATATGTTGAATTGCACTTCCATGGTTTGCTGATATTGTGAATTTCTTGTCTTGTGGTGTCTTGCCACCTGATTTATCTTGGCAGCAAAACAAAAGATTCTTGCATGATGTTAAATTTTATTCTTGGGAAGAACCTCTTTTGTTTAGGAGATGCAATGATGGAATAATTAGAAGATGTATACCAGAGGAAGAAATAAATGATGTTATTTACCATTGTCATTCCTCTGAATATGGTGGTCATTTTAGTGTCTCAAAAACTGTTGAAAAAGTCTTGACATCAGGTTTCTATTGGCCTAAAATGTTTAAACATGTGAGAGACTTTGTAAGCAGGTGTGATAGGTGTCAAAGGGTAGGCAACATTTCCAAAAGAGATGAGATGCCCCAACAGTCCATATTAGAAGTTGAATTATTTGATGTGTGGGGAATTGATTTCATGGGGCCATTTCCATCTTCTTATGGGAATAAATATATCTTGGTAGGGGTGGACTATGTATCTAAATGGGTAGAAGTTATTGCTACACCTACCAATGATGCAAAAGTTGTGGTGAAATTTCTGAAAAAATTTGTTTTGACCAGGTTTGGTGCCCCACGTGCCATAATTAGTGATGGTGGTAGCCATTTTTGCAACCACCAATTTGAAAAATTGATGAGAAAATATGGGGTAAAGCATAGGATTGCCACACCATATCACCCTCAAACAAATGGCCAAGTAGAAATCACAAATAGAGAAATCAAGCAAATCTTGGAGAAAACTGTCAATAAGTCCAGAAAAGATTGGTCCCTTAAATTAGATGGCACTCTTTGGGCATATAGAACAGCGTTTAAAACCCCCATAGGAACTACACCTTATAGGTTAGTTTTTGGGAAATCATGCCATTTGCCCGTAGAGTTAGAACATAAAGCTTATTGGGCCATAAGAGCAATCAATTTTGATTTACAAGCTGCTGGACACAAAAGACTTTTGCAACTTGATGAGTTAGAAGAATTGAGACTTGATGCTTATGAAAATGCTAGGATCTATAAAGAAAGAACAAAAAAATGGCATGATAAGCATATCAAGAAAAAGGACTTTAAAGAAAGAGATTTGGTTCTCTTATTCAATTCAAGGTTGAAATTTTTTCTAGGAAAATTAAAATCAAGGTGGTCAGGTCCATTCAAAATTGTGAAAGTTTTACCTCATGGTGCTGTGAAAATTTTTGGTGAAAAATCTGGTAATTTCAAGGTAAATGGACAAAGGTTGAGGCATTATTCAGTTGGTGAGCCAATTGAGAAGATAGCAACTTGCTATCTCTCTCATTCTCCATAAAATCTTGAGTGAGTATGGTCAAGCTAAAGACCTAAACTTAGCATTTTTGTGCATAACTCACAATTTTTCATTGATTTTTTTTTTATTTTCTTTCATATATATATTTGTTTTAAGTTTTTCTATACTCCTTATTCAGAGTTTAACATTGTTCTAATTTCCTTGTGCAGATGGGATGCAATTCATTGCAAGCAAATGAGCATAAAAAAAATAAAATAATTGTGTTAGCTCCCCATGCTAAAAAAAAAAAAAAAAAAAAAAAAGCCCACTAACCCATAAAAAAAAAAAAAAATTAGTTGCTTAATTCATTAGTGTTTTTAACTTATTTAGTTAATATTTTGCTTGTGTTGTTTTTCTTTTACTTGAACCGTTTACTTATTCAGTTTTTTTTAGTTCCTCATAAAATACATTTTTCTTTTATATCTTTAATACATTACTCACTTGCTTTGATTTGCTATTTCGGATTTACACTTGATGGCTATATTTTTGAGCTTAACTTCCCTATTCCAAATTTTTTTAGTGTAATTGATTTAATGGATTCCATTGCACTGTTTCTTTTGCAATGAGTGCAGCAGCTGTCCAAATTTTATCTAATTAAATTGGCTGCACTTCAATGAGGTAACAATTCTCATCTCAGCTTGTGTCACTGTCAACACAAGTTGTGCTCTCGCTTATGCAACATGGTAATAATTCTTTATGCACATATGAGCTACCCATTTTTTGCACATTATCTCATTCCATGCACTCTTTTAACATTGAGGACAATGTTCATTCTGAGTATGGGGGAGAGGGTAAATTTTTTGCAAAAATTATTTTTCCTTTTTCATTTGCATATAGCGACACATTCATTACTTCATACTTGTACATATTCACGTATATACACTGCATATAGCTTCATACACTTAGTTATGCATACTTAGTTGCATATAGATTCACTTGACATTTACACTCATGCATTTCATTCATTCATTTAAAATTTTTGGATTTTTAAACCGGTCTCTGAATTCCATAAGCCACTTATTCAAGCAATCCAACTTGCCTTTAGATGGTTAGTGGAATGAAAGTTCCAGCTGGGTACAAAGTCTTAAGCATTATTCTTTCTCTTACTTAATAGCTGAAAATTAATACATTCATCTAGGTATACAGATTCTGATTAATTATTTTGAGTTTTGAGTGTCTGGATAAGCCTTTAAGAAAGAAAATGGTCATTGTCGTCTCACCATTCCTAGAACAAGCATCTTAGATCTTTCAAAGCGAAATTTTTAACTTGCATTTGATAAGAATATGATTTAGGCATTTCTTCATATTTTAAACCTCACATTTAGCCTTAACCTACCTTAATTTCATTTTAACCCTTGCAAACCCCCTTGAACCTTAAATCCCTAATTTCTTTGGAACCCAAATCATTTACCTAGCCATTAAACCTAAACACTACCACCTATCTATGAGAATAGTATTTTAGCAATTAAGTGCATAAAAAAATGATAATATAAAAATAAAAATAAAAATAAAATAAAAAAATCTCGGAGGATTGAAACATCTTGAAAAGTGCTAGAGTAATTGTGAAAAGTTGAAAAGGTCACCAAAATATCCCAAAGGTAATTTTGGGTGTGACATAAAATAGGGACACATACAAAATCAAAATAAAATAAAATAAATAAGCATAAAAAGTAGTCCCTTTGTATAATCATTGTGATAAGCACTTGAGATTCATTGTGAATTTCTTTCCTCTTGACTTGATTTAAAAAAAAAAAAAAAAAAAAAAAATTGGAAAAATTGGATGCACTTTGAGTTTCACGATTAATATTATTCTCATATTTTGTTTACCTTATTCCCTTTCTTTGTTAACCACAATTTTACCCTATTAGACCCCATTACAACCCTTAAAAAGACCTAATGATTCTTTGAAAAATGCTCGTTACATTAGTAGAGTTAGATCTTTTATGCTTGCATATGGGTTTGGCAATATAATCTTCCATACATTACTCACCATCTATTTGAGACACATTGGCTATCTATTTCATTTAGGCTTGTTTTGGCACAATTGACTCTTGTAGCTGGTTGGTATTTGTTGCTTGGGTTGATTGGTTAATTCTTAGCTATTCTGTAATAGTTGAGAGTGCTTGCTTCATTCTTTGTGCTTTTCTTTGGTGGGAATTTGGAATGTTGGTGGCTAGAGGTAAGTTGGTAGTTTGGATTAGTGAATTTTGTGTTTTCAAAGACTGATTCCATTCCCTTCCAAATGAGTTTTAATGAAATTTTGCTTGAGGACAAGCAAGAGTTTGAGTATGGGGGAATTTGATGCATGCATTTTAGATCATCATTTAGGAGTAATTTTTGCACATAATTTATCCTTATTCATAGCTATTATTTTAGATATTAGTATATATTTAGTCAATTTTGCAATTTTCACTTTTCTTAGTTTAATTTTTGGAATTTATTTGTTTTGTAGGGTAAATTTGGAGAAATTTGATGTATTTTGATCAGAGTAGCCATTTGGAGGAGATTAAAATCGAATTGCAAAAATTTTGAAGTTGAGTAAAAATGGCGAGAGCGACACAACTGCAAAGACAACCGAATTAGCTTATGTCGCAGTTGTGTCGATCGTCGATATTCACGCCGAGCGACACAACCCGCGACACAACCGACTGGCTTATGTCGCTTTTCTTGGAAAATAATTGACGTGGCATTTCCGTTACTCCGACTTTTACCTCACTTTCTCTGGATCCTTCCCCCTTTTACCCATTCTAGAAACAGTCCCTACTATATAAAGTGCCCTTTATCACTTTCTTTCCATAGAGAGAGCAAGGGAGGCATTTTTAGAAAGATAAAAAGAGGGAAAGGGAGGAGCATCTTCTGCATCTTCTTCCAGCAGCAGCAAGGATCACGTTTCTGCACTTTTCTGCAGAGATCCTTCTGCAATTTGCTGGGTTTTTCTACCCCTTTTAGCTTACATTTCCATTATTTCTTTATTTCTTCATTTGGGTTTGTCTTTAAACAATGATTTGTGAGTAGTTGATTGAGATTCTAGAGATGGGTTTGTAAATATTGATTTGTTTTGTGGTTTTGAACTGATTTGGCCATTTAAATGAAGATTGTTATATTTTGATTTATTGCTTGTGTGCTTATTTCCTTGCTTGATGAATGGGCCCTCATTAAGTTAAGCTTTAATCCTTAATAGATGGACTGAAAAGTGAATATTAGGGATAGATAATCTTGCAATAAACTTTATTTTCTTGGTGTTAGAAATAAGCTAAGAAGATTAAGGGGAACTTTCCAAAAATCAATTAAAGCTTTAAATGGGTTTTTGTTAGGTTTGAAATACCGTGAAAACAGGGTTTGATTTAATGAAAACCAACTTTGAAATGCTTGAAAAAGGTTTCAAAAATTTAAGAATTGATTTCCCTCAAAATTGCAATTCTCATGTGTTTGGCTAAATTAGGGAAAAATCACATGCAAACAATATTGAAAATCCAATCTCTAGAATCAATTTATTTTTCATTGAAATTAGATATAAATCCTCCAAACCTCATAAATAGCAATTTCAATTTAAATCCAATTTAAATTTAATTCCAATTTAAATCCAATATCTAGAATTACTTTATTTTTTTTTTAGATTTAATTCTTCTTAATTTCATAAATAGAAATTTCAAATTAATTTTTGGTAATCTAGTTTAATTAATTTTAGTTAATTGATTGATCTAGTTTTAATTCCTCAAATACCAATTTTAATTCCAAATTTCATTTTACATCTTTAATTTTTGTCTTAATTTTAATTTTTAGATTTTATTTTTAATATCTTTTAATTTTTGTCATTCTAATTAGCTTATACTTTTATTTCCAATTTAAGCACAATTCCCTGTGGGATCGATATCATTTTTTTTTAAACTATACTACTGTGACCCGTGCACTTGCGGACACCCCGTATCAGATCACATAGTCTTTCTCTGACTCTGGCTGTGTCAACACTGGAGCTTCTGTAAGCATAGCCTTCAGCTTCTCAAAGCTGGTTTGACATTTTTCATTCCAGTCAAACTTTGAATTCTTATGCAGTAACTTAGTCAGTGGGGCTGCTATAAGGGAAAATACCTTCACAAATCTCCTGTAGTATCCAACTAACCCCAAAAAGCTTCTGACTTCTGTTACATTTTTGGGAGGCTTCCATTCAACTATTGCTTCAATCTTCCTTGGATCTACCCTGATTCCATCTGCTGACACAATGTGTCCAAGAAAGGATATCTCATCCAACCAGAAGTCACACTTGGATATCTTGGCATACAACTGCTTTTCTCGCAGTGTCTGTAGTACTACTCTCAGGTGTTCATCATGCTCTTCCCGGTTCTTAGAATACACCAAGATATCATCTATAAAGACCACAACAAACAGATCCAAGTAGGGATGAAAGATGCGGTTCATTAGGTCCATGAAAGCTGTTGGTGCATTTGTTAGCCCAAATGGCATCACTAGGAACTCATAGTGTCCATACCGGGTCCTGAAAGCAGTTTTAGGAACATCTGTCTCCTTCACTCTCAACTGGTGATAGTCTGATCTGAGATCTATCTTGGAGAATACTCCAGCTCCCCTCAACTGATTAAACAGGTCATCTACCCTAGGTAAAGGGTATTTGTTTTTCACAGTCACCTTATTCAGCTGCCGGTAGTCTATACATAGCTGAAGGGTACCGTCCTTCTTCTTCACAAATAGCACTGGTGCTCCCCAGGGTGACACACTAGGGCGTATGAAGCCCTTGTCTAGTAGCTCCTGTAACTGAACTTTCAACTCTCTCAGTTCAGTAGGTGCCATCCTAAATGGAGCAATGGAAATTAGTGCAGTACCAGGCATAACCTCTATAGCAAACTCCACTTCTCTATCGGGTGGCAAACCCGGCAACTCTTCCGGAAACACATCCGGAAAATCACATACAGTGGGGATCTCCTGCATGCTTGGGCTAGTCTTCCTGGTATCAACCACATGTGCTAAGAAAGCCTCATAGCCCTTTCTTATCAATCTCCTGGCTGTTGTGGCTGATATGATGGTGGAAAAACAACCCGTTCCTTCACCCACAACTATAATCACATCCCCATCTACTGTCTGTAGTGACATCCTCTTTAGCCGACAATCTACCATCGCCTGATGACGTGATAACCAGTCCATACCTAATATCACATCGAACTCATGGAATGGTAGCTCAATCAAGTCAGCTAAAAACTCATACCCTTGTATTTTCAAAGGACAACCCTTGTAGACCTTTTTCACCATGACACTATGGCCTAAAGGGTTTGTGACTTGTATGTCCTCCTCTAGCTCCTCTACTTGTACCCTTCTATCAACTGGTGGTGTGATGCACACATATGAATGTGTGGAACCCGGATCAATCAATGCACATACTAGCAGGTCATAAAAAGAAAATGTACCTCTAATGACATCAGCTGGCTCTGGCTCATCTCGAGCTCTCATGGCATAAGCACGAGGTGCTACCCTAATCTCCTGCCTCTGGACTCTCTGCAGTAGGCCTCTGTGACGTGCCAGCTGTATCAGGCCTCGCAGGTCTCCTACCCCTCTGTGCTGCTGGGGTAGACCTCTCCATCTGAGGTGGAGCAGTGGGAGCACTAGTGTTCCTCTGTGGACAATCCTTTAGGAAGTGATCCGTAGACCCACATCTGAAACATCCACCTGTCAACAATCTGCACTCTCCTCTATGGGGTCTACCACAATGTACACAAGCAGGTGGTGGGGCTGATCCCCGTGTAGCTGCACCTGGTGAACTACCCACTGATGCACCAGATTGTCCTCCTCCTCTCCTTGGAGCAAACCGAGACTTCTGTTTCTTGCCCCGACCTTGAGTCTGACCCTGAGACTCCTTGGGTCTCTTACTATCCGTGTCTGCTGAACCGGACTGACCAGACCCAGAACCCCTCTTGCATTGCCTATCCTTTCTGGACTGCTCTTCATTTTTTACTCTCTCCACATCAAGGGCTGATGCTATCAACAGAGAGAAATCTGTGAAGTGGTGAGATGTCACTATCAACCTGATGTTGTCATTCAGTCCGTCCTCAAATCTTCTGCATTTATCAACCTCTGTGGGCATCAACTCCAATACATATTTGCTAAGTCTCACGAATTCTCGCTCATATTCGAAGACTGTCAGCTGCCTCTATCTCAGTGCCAGGAATTCTCTCCTTCTGGCCTCTAAGTACACATGACTGATGTATTTCTTTCTGAATTCAGCAAGAAAGAACTCCTAGGTGATCTGTGCAGGCTGTACTACTCTAGATACTGTCACCCACCATCTATATGCATCCTCCTGTAGCGATGTGAGCACACCCAACCGCTGCTGCTGGGTGCAGTAACCGCCGCAATACCCTCTCTGTCCTCTCCAGCCAATACTCTGCTGCGGCTGGATCATCATCCCTCTTATCTCTGAAGTCAATTGCCCCATACTTTTGCAGTCTCTCTAGTGGAGATCTCTGTATAGGTTGTGGCTGTGGGGGTGGAGGTGGCTGTACAGGTGGTGGTGGTGGTGGTGGCTGTGGCTGTGGCTGTGGAGGTGGAGGTGGTTATGGCTGTGGCTGTGGAGGTGGAGGTGGCTGTGGCTGTGGCTATGGAGGTGGAGGTGGCTGTGGCTGGGGAATGGCTCTTGCGAAGTGACGGAACAGCTGTGTCATCTGTTCATAGAAGGCCTGTTGTGCCCTACTCACAGTACCTCGAGATGACTCTACTCTACTACCACTTCTCCCCCGACTAGGAGCAGGTGTGTGACTCTCTACTTCCTCCTCTATCGGTCTCGGAGGTCCGTGCTCTGAAGGATCAGATGCCATCGATCCTATAAAACAGACAAAGAAATAGATCTGCATTAGTGTCACCTCGACTCTATTCAAAGGCCCATGCATGTGATGCACTCTATCTATTTCTAACTATTTAGGTCGAGGACCGCCTAAACCTCTGCTCTGATACCACTAAATATGACGCCCATTACCTGTCTACTGTATAGCCGAGTAAGAAGTGCCACATTCGGTGCCGGAGCACCCTATCTTGTTTTATCATATATATTGTAAACTTTTGATGTCATTTAAAACATGTATTCTATGTGTAAATTTTTTTTTTTATATCTTATTTCTGTGGAAACCCGGACTGAGCCTCCCTTATTTTATTAGCATCTGGCGGGTTCCACTAATCACTTGTTAATATGTCCATATTTATTTCACACATTTCCATATCATATTCTCATGTATCATATCATTTACAATTATTTATGAGATCTAAAAATGAAGTATTATCTATTGCATTCATATAGAAATTCATAGATAATAAATTACAAGTTTTCATTTCAATCTCAAAGTTTAATTACAAGTCCAAAATGAAATACATCATAAACTAGTAATTACATCATGACTAAACATAATGAACCAAAATACTAGTCTATACATGGGCCCTACCAAAATACAAAAGACCAGTGAGGTGACTCTGGACAATGGCAGATCTGATCAGAGCTCTGTCAGTGCACTACTGGTGGTGCTGCTGCGGCTGCTCGGACTGATCTCCAGTACCTACGCGATGGAAAACCAACGCGCTAAGCATAACGCTTAGTGGTGCATAATTTATAATAACAATAATTTAATAATTTGAAATAATATATGCAACTCATAATTTCTTGATCTTTTATATTTTTATTACTCTTCGGAAACTATTAACATTATCGGATCTTTTATGATTACTTATTGTATTTTAAGTCTTAATTAATTTTTATCAGTGCCCAAGAAACCTATAACAAATTTATAAAGACTGGATGCACGGGTGTATACTGTTTAGACAGCCATATGTCTATCCAGAATACGTCTATCAGGCACGAGGCGGTATCGCACGAGACCATTGTCGAGCTTGTAAAGCCAGAAATAAAGTAGGCACAATGGCCAGTAAATAGGCATATAGCCTGTAGAATAATCATACGAGACATATATTGTCAGTTCATGATTTTCTCGGTAGGCAGTACTGCTATCTGTAGTCCCTAATTGGTATACCAATTTATCCAACTAAATAAATAAGTCTAGGTATACTATGGGCAATTAAATATTTTTAATTAATTTAGCACTATTCACTATTACTATTTTCTAGTACTGTTCATTGGTACCATAAATTTCATATTAATAGGACATTAGTCCTAATTTACATATTCATATCATTTTTAATATTAAATTTTCCTTATGAGTATTTTAATTATCCTATATAGCATTTTTCCCATGAACCTTTCATTAGGTTAATGTTGATGTGTTATCTTTATCTAGGAATTTGACTAGGTTGGGATGTCTATTTAGTCACAATTCCTTCATAACAATTGCTCCTCTATGTTTAAACTTGAATTTCAGTTTTCGAATCACTGAGTTTGGGGTTATAGAACTCAAGTTATGGACAAAATACCAAAGGAATAGTATTTTGGGACATTTTCTGGGTTGGCAGTTTCAGTGACCCAACTTGTGCTAACCATTTGAATTGGTTAAAGGAAAAACTGGGTTAAGTAGTCTTCATGAAAAGTGTAGCCCTATGTCTAAAATTTTCATTGGTAAAATTTTAGGTCATTTGGACCAGTATAGAGAGAGTTATGACCAAATAAACACGTACTGTTCATTTGGTCATTTTCTGGGTTGGCAGTTTCAGTGACCCAACTTGTGCTACCAATTTGAATTTGTTAAAGGCAAAACTGGGTTAAGTGGTCTTCATGAAAAGTGTATCCCTATGTATAAACTTTCTATGGGTAAAATTTTAGGTCATTTGGACCAGTATAGAGAGAGTTATGACCAAATGAACACGTACTGTTCATTTGGTCATTTTCTGGGTTTGGTGCAGGAAAATCTGAATTTGGGCAGTATTTAGGTCAAGTTTTTGGACAGAATTTGGGAATGGTTTCTTCATGGAAAATGGGCTATTTTGCGTCTAGTTTCACCTCCAATTGGCCTCATACCAATTGGAGTCACACAATTTCATTTATGGCCTAAAATGTACACTGCCCTCAACAAACACAACCTGCAGAAAATAGCACTTCCAATAATTCATTTCTCCTCTAACTTCCTTGCTTCAATTTGACATTCAAGGCATTTCTAAATATCATCAACACATCTCAACAATCCCAATTGCATCGTATAATATAAAAATACTAAAGTTAGGCCAAACCCTAACTCACAATTTCAACCTTATAAAATCTCAATGTAAATGAACTTCTAATACTTATAATGCATCAACCAACATCATTAAATCACTTTATATACATTATAGTCATCAAAAACCATCACTCACCATGGGTACCAAAAATTCACTCCCCCCATAACTCACCTATTTCTTTTAGTTTCTTACAAATTTCACTTCATTTTAACCTTAACTCAAGGATTAATAATGGAAGAAAGGAAGATTAGGCACTAACCTCTTGGGTAACTTGTTAAACTTCAACTTTTCTTCTTTTTTTTTCTATCAATGGCTTCCTTATGGAGTAGGCTAACTTTTTAATGAAGGGGTCTATGGATTTTGGTGAGTGAAAGCTTGGGAAATCAAGCTTTAAGCTTGATAACAATGGTGGGGAGGGAGAGAGCAAGGGAGATGGCAAGGAGAGAGAGAGAAGAGGAAGAAGAAGATGGTTGGTGGGGTTTTGTCTCTTGTGAGTATTTATATATATACATTTATGTGTACTTTATTATTATTATTTTATTTCATAAATCTATTTCCTTTCTTTTCTTTTCTTTCCTTTTCTTTTCTTTTCTTTTCTTCTTCTTTCTATTCTCATTTTTCAAATTCAAATTCATAAAATTAATTTATATTAATTATTCTATTTCCAAATTTTAATTTGACATTTAAGTCAAAATTCACCCCTAGGGGTGAAATGACCAAAATGCCTTTCATGGTGCTCATCGGATTATTTTTATTTTTTTAATACCAATTAATAAATTCTCTAAATTATATTTTATTACTCAAAATTTTTTCTATATTTTTTTTAATATTTATTTCATTAATTTATGCCTCCTCACTATAGTTTAAGTGTAGTTCCAGACATTTTAACTGTTCAAACAGACATTAGTTGTCAGAACAGTAAAATGTACGGACTACCTACGGTGTGGGCGTTACAAGCACTTAGGTAAAATAAAAATACTTAGAGATAGGACAGTAGTTGATATGTATCAAATATCTCATATGACATACTATATATAGACAAACAAATGAAAACCATGTAAATAAAAATTTATTTTTATAATTAAATATTATTAAATTGAAAACGGTAATAAAAACATTTAAATTCAATTTTTATAACAGTAAATGTTTCCCATTTACTTGGCCATTTCAGATCAATGGCCATAATAATAATAATAATAATAATAATAATAATAATAATAATAATAATAATAATAATAATAATAATAATAAGTATTAATTAATCTTAGAAAAATGAAATAAAAAGAATATTAAATTATTAACATAAAAAATAATACATACTAATTATAAATAAGTCAAATCTCTATATTTTATTTTTATAACTTTTTATGTAGACTACACTTTTTATCTATCAAATTTTTTAACAAAGATTTCATAATAAAAATAATAGAAAACATAAAATACAATAAAAATATTTATTAAATATATGAAATAATTTAATGTTGATTAAATTATATGATAGTTGTTTATAAAATCACAAATTAATGACTAATTTTCTTTAAATTGATAGCCATCAGTGACTTATTATTATTATTATTATTATTGTTGTTGTTGTTGTTGTTGTTGATAATTTTAGATTTGGTCAGCCCTCATTATGTTGACACGTGGATGAAGGTTTTGGGTATGAAGACGATTAGTAACTATGGCATGGCAATCTGGACCATTTGTTGCTCTTTTGTGGTTTTCTCTAAGAAGAACATATATTAGGACAGAATGTAGGCTAGGTTAAAATCTAGAGTCTTTTATTTGAAAACATCCCTTATTTATAAAGTTAGGGAGCCAATCTAAATTAAACACGTGTAAAGTTCCTCACAAGTGAGCTATCACTAAAACATGATTTAGGGTCCCATCAGACCTGTTTTATGCACCTACAGCCCTGACAGGTGGGGTTTAATGACAAAAGTATACCTTGATTGGTCGAAGGGTGGCAACAAATTCTCATTCTGACTGACCAGTCTGAAGATGTGCATGCCTTGTCCTTTTGGAGATGGCTCAAAGTCTTAGACAACCCTGAGGTTAATTTAACTCCAGGTTCATAAGATTTTGGGCTTCCATCATTACCCTTCATGAATATCCAAAAATGAGGGTCAACGCTATAGACCCTTAATTTGTGATGAGCATGTGCATTGAGGCCGTGGAAAACCCGATGATGAAAAATTATATGACTGTAAGATGTAATTGGAGGCATGGAGCTGAATTATTAATTCCGTGGCATGGTCTTGAAAAAATAATAATAAAGTTTTGGGGAAATTAATTTAATTAAATTTAAATAAAATTTTATTTTGTTTAAATTTAATATGGGTAGTTCTTAAATGGATCTAATTAAGTTTAATTGGGCTCCATGGGCCTAAGAAAGCCTAGTTAGGAATTTTAAATGGGATCCATTTAATTATTTTCTAAAAATTAAAATAACAAAATATCTCTCTCCTCCTTGACCCCACTCTTTCCTCACTCCCTATTGGTGTCACCCCCTTTCCCTCTCTTTCTATTAGTTGGAACACCTCACCCATATTTCAGTCTTATCCAAATTCATCAATCCTAGTCATTTAAGTTATCTGAACTTTATCACACTAGGACTCCAAACCCTACCACACCTCTTCCTCACACCCTATTGGTGCCTTCTATTTTTTCCTATCTTCCTATTGGTTGAAACACCTCACCCATATCTCAGTGTTATTCGAATTCTGCAATCATAGTTGTTTAAGTCATCTAAACTTTATCACCCTAAGACTTCAAACCCTATCACACCTCTCTTCTAAAACCCTATAAATACCCTACCAGAGAAGGGAAGAAAGGGGAGATGGGCTATAAGAAATTTAGAGACATTCAAGACTCTTTGAGTTCTTCCTTATTTTTTTCTTTTCTTCAAGAAGATTTTCATACAAGATTTTTGAAAGGTCAGTTTTTATTGTTTTCTTTTCAAGATCTATGCCACACAATATTTTAATTCTATGCTCTTTGTCTTCAATTTATTTTATATGTGCATATAGATCATGTAATCATGTTTAATTTGAGGGGATACACAACTCTGCACATGTTTAGTTTCTGTCTCTCATATTTTTCTTTATTTTCTGAATCTATAAAAAATTTGTAAAAATTATATTCATATTCTACACGAAATTCCATTAATTTTAGGCTCAAGAATCACACAAAAAGCTTTAATATTTTGTAAGTTATGGCTGTTTGAAGTTAGGGTTCCTGTAAAATCTGATTTACAGGATATCCGACTTGTGGAGCCCATATCTCCCTTGTTCCTTAATATTTTTGTGTAAATCTAGTGTCTAAAATTAACTTCAGAATTTTATGAATCTTTCCCAATTGGTTTTTCATTCATATCTGTTGTGGTTAATGAGTTATGAATTTTACAAAAAAGTAGTACGATTCTATCACTTAGAAAAGTTATGATTTATGTAGACCATTCAGCTAGGGTTTTGTTTGATTTATAAATTTTATGATCTTGTATGATATGTAGGCTGTCTTTTGTAATTTTTTTTATGATTTTTAGGCATCTATAACTCTTTTTAAAAAATCAGATTTCTTGTTACCATTAATCTGCCAGAATTTAGAAATTGTATATTTATGCATGTTCTTATATTTTCTTGGGTTTTAATTGATATTTGATCTATTTTTCTGTGTTCTTTTAATTCAAGAAGTGTTATGAAGTGTTTGGATCATGTTAGAAGACTTGGACCATTAGGTAGTTGTAACTAATTAGGAATCTTAACCCTTTAGGAGACTAGAATTAGAATCCAATGTAAATTGTTATTAATATTTTCTTTATTTCTTTTATTTTCTTTAGTTTCTTTATTTTTTATTACAAACAAAATTGGTAAGTAGCCTTAAGGTAAGTTCCGAAGAGGGCATTTGCGTGGAGCTTATATAGAGCTAAACGGGAGTAAGCTAGGGATATCATTGCCATACTAGAAGAGAAGACCATTTTTTAAGGATAGCTTGCCCCAATGGCAACTGCATTTACCAACAGATAAGTAGCTCTAAACTCCTCGAATAACCATTGCCATGAAATTGTAGTAATAATAGAACTTTTATTTAGTAAATTAAAATTAAATTTGTTTTTAATTTAACTGACTTTTGCTTGTAATTAATTTAAACAAATACTTTGTAAATTAAAATTAATCTTGTTTGTAAATTAAATTAACATTGGCATATAAATAAATTTAATTTAATACTTGGTAATTGTAAAATAAATTTGCATATTAGAAATCTTTATTAGGTTGTGATTGTTTGGGCCTTATGTGATATTAGAATAAATTACACATGTACATAATTAAGTTAGTTCAATTATTCTTAGGGTAACTTGGTGAAAATTACTTAATTAGATTAAATAAAAATGTAGGGTTATTTGAAATTGAATCTGTTTGTAAATTAAATTCTCAATAATAAATTAATTTTAGTCATATGATAAATATCATTTAAATAATTAGCAACCCCATAGATAGGAATTACTTGTGTATGAAAATTTTGTGTAAACAACAATCCTTTTGTGAATTACTTGCCTGTGTAGGATTAGAATTGCATTTTTTAGGATAAAGTTTAATAAAGGAAAAATAAACAGGACTTTTAAAAACATTAGTAGAGGACCGGCACTCGAATCAACGAGGTTAGACCAGGCGTAAGGGGTGCCTAACACATTTCCCTTACATACCCACTATCCCGAACCTAGACATTGGGCTATGGTAATGACGGTTGTGAAAACTCTACAAGGAGTAAGTTGCCATCCATTACCCTCGGAAGAAATACTGAATATGTCCCGGTTATTACCCGGGTGGCGACTCCTGTCTATCTATGCCTTCATGGCATAAATCCTTAGTACCGTGGTACTGTTATGGGAAGACGGTACTTACCAGTGGTTTGATTCTATTAGAATTGTATGAAGTGCATGTCTAGGAAATGTTGTCTAAGGAGGTGGTACTTAAGTGAGACCATTGTGACTCTACTATCTTTCCTAGGTATTACCTGGTGCATTTTATATAATTCTAATGGATGATATTTTGCCTCACGCCCCCCTCCTACAAACGCTTATTGGATGTCCACTAATATTACTAGGACATTTTTTTATTCTGCTTGTTAATAGGGGCTTGTATCTCGAATCAGCAAGGTAATGTCGAGCCTTTCAAAGAAGCCCTTTATAGACTGTCCCCATAGAATGTTAAAATGGAGAAGTTGGTGAGCTAATCTGTAATGCCCTCACCAAAGGTAGTCTGTACATTTTACTGTTCTGATGACTAATGTCTGTTCAGACAATCAGGGTGTCTGGAACTACACTTAAACTATAGTGATGAGGCATAAATTAATAAAATAAATATTAAAAAAATGTAGGAAAAATTTTGAGAAAATAAAATAAAATTTAGAGAGTTTATTAATTAGTATAAAATAACAAAAATAACCCAATATGCACTACTAAGGGCATTTTGGTCATTTTACTCCCAAAGGTGAATTTTGACCTAAATGTCAAAATAAAAAAATTTAAAGAATAAAATAATTAACATTAATTAAAATTTATGAAATAGATTAGGAAAATGAGAAGAGAAAAGAAAAGAAAAGAAAAGAAAAGAAAAGAAAAGAAAAAACTTGGGAAAATTAAAAAAAAAAAATTATAAATAGGTACTAGAGGACAAACTCCCACCCACTTCCATCTTTTTCCTCCATTTCTTCTCTCTCTCTTTCCCTCATTTCCTCCATTATTGTCAAGCTTCCAAGCTTGATTTTCCACGCTTCTACACACCAAAACCCATAGCCCACTACACAAAAAATATTCCCCACACCCTAAAGAAGCTATAGACACCCATTGGAAGCAAGAAATTTGAAGTTAGGGAAGCTCAAGTAAGGTTAGTGCACTAATCCCTCTTCTTCTCTTTATTAAACATGAAAAGCATGTTTTGTAATGCCCTCACCATAGGTAGTTCGTATATTTTACTGTTCTAATGACTCATGTCTGTTCGGACAGTAAAAAATGTCTAGAACTACACCTAAACTATAGTGAGGAAGCATAAATTGAAGAAATAAATGTTAAGAAAATATAAAAAAAAATTTAGAAATTTTATTAATTGGTATAAAATAATAAAAATAACCCGATGAGTACCATGAAGGGCATTTTGGTCATTTTACCTCTAGAGGTGAATTTTGACCTAAATGTCAAATTAAAAATTAGGAAATAAAATAATTAACATAAATTAAATTTATGAATTTGAATTTAAAAAATGAGAAGAGAAAGAAGAAGAAAAGAAAGGAAATAGATTTATGAAATTTAAAAATAATAAAGTACACATAACTGTATATATATAAATACCCACAAGAGACAAAACCCCACCAACCATCTTCTTCTTCCTCTTCTCTCTCTCTCTCTCTCCTTGCTGTCTCCCTTGGTCTCTCCCTCCCCACCATTATTATCAAGCTTAAAGCTTGATTTCCTCTTCATTTACCCATCAAAACCCATAGCTCTCTTTATAAATAATTCTCCCCACTCCATAAGGAAGCTTTAGATACCCATTTGAAGAAGAGAAATTGAAGTTTGCAAGTTGGGTCACAAGGTAAGTGCAAAAATACCAATCCCTCTCTTTTTTAAATCTTGTAAAAATGATGAGATGAGTGAGTATTCCATGAAAATAAAAACAAATAAAAAGGAATTGAAGAACCCTAATTTTGGCAACCATGAATCTTGTGAGGTTTGCTATTTTTAAATGATAAAAAATGGTTCCATAAGGATGTTTGAATAGTTGATATGATAAGAAGTGTAAAAGAGTTGAGTTTGTATAAATTGGGTGATTGGAATTAGGGTTTATGTATATGATGTGGAGACTTTATGTAAATGCTTGAAATTGACTTGGTTGAGTTGAGATTGTTGCTTATAAAAGTGCTATGCATGCCAATTGAAGTAAGGAAGATTGAGGAAATTGAAATTAGGAGTGCTTGTTTTCTACAGGTTTTGGGACTCATGAGTCCAGCATGAGTTTTGAACCATAACTGAAAATATGTGACTCCAATTGGTATGAGGCCAATTGGAGGTGAAACTAGACCCAAAATAGCCCATTTTCCATGAAGAAACCATGCCCAAATTCTATTCAAAACTTGACCTAAATACTGCCCAAATCCGGATTACCGTGCACCAAACCCAGAAAATGACCAAATGAACAGTACATGTTCATTTGGTCATAACTCTCTCTATACTGGTCCAAATTACCTAAAATTACATCAATGGAAAGCTTAGACATAGGGCTACACTTTTCATGAAGACCACTTGACCCAGTTTTACTTTTAACCAAATCAAATTGTTAGCACAATTTGAGTCACTAAAACTGCCAACCCAGAAATTGTCCAAAATACTGTTCCTTTGATATGCTTGACCAGTTTTGGCAAAAATGCCATAACTTGGTCTCCAAAGCTGCAAATTGAGTGAAACTAGTGCCAAAAGTTTTATAAGACATAGCACAACAATTTTTATGTTTTGAACAAGCTTTAAAAACCATTGCATCCTAGGGAAAATATTAGCCAAAGTTAGGAATTAAAATCTGAAAAATATTAAGTTGAACCTATAATGCCATTTGATACCCGTGTGTTTATTTGGCCATAAATCCCACTAGGAAATTCCATTTGAGATGTGCCAATATGATCTAGAAACATGATACTTAGGGCTACAACATTGATTTAGACACCTTTGCCAAATTCCAAGTGTAAAGATCCTAAAAAGAGGGTCAAACATACTGCCCTGAAGTTGATTATTACCCTTATAGGACTGAAAGTCCAGGTTAATACATTGACCATAACTCACTACACCAAGCTTGAAAAATTATGAAATTGTACCTAAGAGTTTCTAAGACATAGAGGAACATATCTTGTGAAGGAACCTAAGTCTAAAAATGACAATAAAATGATCAAATGACTAGTCAAAGTTTATTGACCAGAAATTGTAAATTCTGGACAGCTTAGAGGCAAAGGGACCAGTTATGGTATTTTGACCATAATTTCAGTTCTATAACCCCAAATTCAGTGATTTAAAAACTGAAATTCAAGTCTAAACATAGAGGAGCAATTATTATAAAGGAACTATGACTAAATAAACATCCTAACCTAGTCAAATTCCTAGATAAAGATAATACATCAACATGAACCTAAAGAAAGGTTCATGGGAAAAATGCTATATATAATAATTAAAATACTCATAAGGATAATTAAATATTAAAAATGATATGAATATGTAAATTGGGACTAATGTCCTATTAATATGAAATTAATGGTACCAATGAACAGTACCAGAAAATAGTAACAGTGAATAGTACTAAAATAATTAAAAATGTTTAATTGCCCATAGTATACCTAAACTTATTTATTTAGTTTGGATAAATTGGTATACCAATTAGGGACTACAGATAGCAGGACTACCTACTGAGAAAATCATGAACTGACAAAATATGTCTGGTATGATTGTTCTACAAGCTATATGTCTACTTATTGGTCATTGTGCCTAACTTTATTTCTGGCTTTACAAGCCTGACAGGGGGTCTCGTGCCCGATAGCTGACCTCGTTCCTGACAGACATATACTGGATAGACATATGGCTGTCTAACTAGTATACACCCGTGCATCCAGCTTTTATAATTTGTTATAGGTTTCTTGGGCACTGATAAAAATTAATTAAGACTTAAAATATAATAAGTAATCATAAAAAATTCCAATAATGTTAATTGCTTCCAAAGAGCAATAAAAATGTAAAAAATCCAGAAATTATGATTTGCAGATATTATTTCAATTGTTAAATTATTGTTATTATAAATTATGCACCACTAAGCGTTATACTTAGCGCGTTGGTTTTCCATCGGGTAGGTACTGGAGATCAGTCCTAGCAGCTACAGCAGCACCACCAATAGTGCACTGACAGAGCTCTGACCAGATTTGCCACTGTCCAGAATCACCTCACCGGTCTTCTGTATTTTGGTAGGGCCCATGTATAGACTAGTATTTTGGTTCATTATGTCTAGTCATGATGTATTTCATTTGGACTTGTAATTAAACTTTGATATTGAAATGAAAACTTGTAATTTATTATCTATGAATTTCTATATGAATGCAATAGATGATACTTCATTTTTAAATCTCATAAATAATTGTAAATGATATGATACAAGAGAATATGATATGGAAATGTGTGAAATGAATATGGACATGTTAACAGGTGATTAGTGGAAACCAGCCAGATGCTAATAAACAGAAGAGGCTCTGTCCGGGTCTCCATAAAATAAGACATAAAAAAAAAAAATTTTCTACACATAGAATACATGTTTTAAATGACATCAAAAGTTTACAATAGATATGATAAAACAAGATAGGGTGCTCCGGCACCTAATGTGGCACTTCTTGCTCGGCTATATAGTAGACGGGTAAGGGCATCACATGTTTAGCCAAGCATAAATATCATTAAAACAAAAAGAAAATCTAGAGGAAAGAACCCTTGAATTTTTGGCAGCCATGGAACTTGAAGTTTATTACTTTTAAGTGATGAAAAATGATTCCATGAGAATGTGTGATGAGTTGAAATGTTTGGGTGTTTGATTGTGTAGTGTTTGTGAAAATTTAAAACTTTGAAAACTAGGGTTTGTGTAAATGCTTGAGGACTTGGTGTAAATGTTGAAATTGACCTATTGCGTTGAAATTGTTGCTTATAGAAGTGTATTGCATGCAAATTGAAGTAAGGAAGTTGAAGGAATTGAGATATTGGGAGTGTTCAATTTTCTGCAGGTTTGGACTCAATGAGTCCAGTGGGTTTATTGACCCATAACTAAAAATGTGTGACTCCAATTGGTATGAGGCCAATTGGAGGTGAAAATAGACTCAAAATAGCCCATTTTTCATGCAGACACCATACCCAAATTTTGCCAAAATCATGACCAATTCTCTGCCCAAACCTGAATGACCAAATGAACAGTACGTGTTTATTTAGTCATAACTCTCTCTATACTGGTCCAAATGACCTAAAATTACATCAATGAAAAGCTTAGACATAGGGCTACACTTTTAATGAAGACTACATGACCCAATTTTGCTTTTAACTAAATCAAATTGTTAGCACAAGTTAAGTCACTAAAACTACCAACCCAGAAAATAACAAAATGAACAGTACGTGTTTATTTGGTCATAACTCTCTCTATACTGATCCAAATGATCTAAAATTACATCATTGGAAGCAAGATACTTAGGGCTACAACATTGATTTAGACACCTTTGCCAAATCCTAAGAATAAAGACCCTAAAAAGAGGGTCAAACATATTGCTCTAAAGTTGGTTATTGCCCTTATAGGACTGAGAGTCTAGGTTAATACACTGACTATAACTCACTATACCAAGCTTGAAAAATTATGAAATTGTACCTAGGAGTCCCTAAGACATAGAGGAACATATCTTGTGAAGGAACTTAAGTCTAAAAATGACCATAAAATGATCAAATGACTAGTCAAAGTTTATTGACCAAAAATTGTAAATTCTGGACAGCTTAGAGGCAAAGGGACCAGTTATAGTATTTTGACCATAACTTGAGTTCTATAATCCCAAATTCAATGATTCAAAAACTGAAATTCAAGTTTAAACATAGAGGAGCATTTATTATGAAGGAAGTGTGGCCAAATAGACATCCTAACCTAGTCAAATTCCTAGATAAAAATAACAAATCAAAATGAACCTAAAGAAAGGTTCATGGGAAAAATGCTATATATGATAATTAAAATACTCATAAGGATAATTAAATATTAAAAATGATATGAATATGTAAATTGGGACTGGTGTCCTATTAATATGAAATTAATAGTACCAATGAACAGTACCAAAAAATAGTAATAGTGAATAGTACTAAAATAATTAAAAATATTTAATTGCCCATAGTATACCTAGACTTATTTATTTAGTTTGGATAGATTGTTATACCAATTAGGGATTATAGATAGCAGTACTACCTACTAAGAAAATCATGAACTGATAATATATGTCTAGTATGATTATTCTATAGGCTATATGCCTACTTACTAGCTATTGTGCCTACTTTATTTTTGGCTTTACAAGCCTGACAGCGGGTCTCATGCTCGACAGCTGGCCTCGTGCCTGACAGACGTATACTGGATAAACATACAGCTGTCTAACCAGTGTACACCCGTGTATCCAGCTTTTATAATTTGTTATAGGTTTCTTAGGCACTGATAAAAATTAATTAAGACTTAAAATACAACAAGTAATCATAAAAGATCCCGATAATGTTAATTACTTTCAAAGAGCAATAAAAATGTAAAAGACCTAGAAATTATGATTTGCAGATATTATTTCAATTGTTAAACTATTATTATTATAAATTATGCACTACTAAGCGTTATGCTTAGCGCGTTGGTTTTCCATCGCGTAGGTACTGGAGATCAGTCCCAGCAGCGGCAAAGACCAAAGAGTGCAATCGACAGAGCTCTGACCAGATTTGCCATTGTCCAGAGTCACCTCACCGGTCTTTTGTATTTTGGGAGGGCCAATGTATAGACTAGTATTTTGGTTCATTATGTTTAGTCATGATGTAATTGCCAGTTTATGATGTATTTCATTTTGGACTTGAAATTAAACTTGAGGTTGAAATGAAAACTTGTAATTTATTATCTATGAATTTCCATATGAATGCAATAGATGATACTTCATTTTGAGATCTCATAAATAGTTGTGAATGATATGATAAAAGAGATTATAATATGGAAATATGTGAGATGACTATGAATATGTTAACATGTGATAGTGGAACCCGCCAGATGCTAATAAAACAGAGGAGGATCTGTTCGGGTCTCCACAGAAATAAGATACCAAAAAAAAAAATTCTACACATAAATTTCCTAATTTAAATGACATTAAAATTTATAATAGACATGACAAGACAAGATAGGGTGCTCTTGCACTGAATGTGACACTCATCGCTCGGCTATACTGTAGAAGGGTGAGGTACGTCACATAATCGACCCAGCCTCATCCTTAAGCAATGAGCATTGTAGGAAGACGTTCCTTAGCAAGTCCTTCAATTTTTCCCTAAGCTTGAGACAGGAATTAAATAGTTGTAGAGTGTATTTATGGCGATTATGACCTTGCCAATTTCTAAGAATCTTCCAACCCCTTTCTTTGTCGTACATGCTTATGTCATCATATTCTCTGGACTCCTAAGCTGCCTGGGTACGAGTATTTTATACACTTACACATGTCGTCAATCCCTTGACTAACTCATTTATTGTTTATCAGTTGTTGATGTTGTTGTTGTGTTTATCAGTTGTTGATGTTGTTGTTGTCATATTTTAAATTATTGTTTATTTTAAACTATTATTATTATTATTATTATTATTATTATTATTATTATGGGTAATATATGGTAAATAATATTTTTACATAAATGAATTTATAAAAAAAATAATATTAATAATTTTTAAATATTGCATTTAATCACAAAAAGGTCTTAATTTTTAAAAAATTGAATTTTAAATAAAATAATAATTTAAATCATAAATGTTGAGGTAGTATTATAAATAATAATGATAATTAAAAGAGAAATAAAAGAGAATTAAATAATAATTAGTATAAAAGAGTATAAAAAAGAGTTATTAATGGAAGGTGACATGCAACAAGCTCTTTAAAAAAAGTGTCACGTGTCATTCCCTTGGTAATACCTTCTTGCTATATATATATATATATATATATATATATATATATATATATATATATATATATATATATATATATTAGAGTCCAACATCTACTACAACAAATCTAAATTTTAATGTCTTATAAGCTGTTAAAAATTTAAAATATATTGTAAATAAGAATTATGTGCATAAACCTCATAATCTAAAGTCTTTAACAATACTTTCACACTAATTTACAGCACTATTAATTGCGTGACTTTATATATATTATTTATTACTTTACATATTAGCTTGATGTCTAAATATATTATGTTGATATTATTTATTACTTTAAATATCATGTACAAAATGATAAAAAATAATTGTTCAAACATGATCTCTAGCTCATCACAGTAAAGCTCACAGGCCCATAAAAGAAATCCTAATTTGAGAAAGGAAAGGTCGGCCATGCTCTTTCTGCCATCTATTTCTCTAGTAGCAGAGAGAGGCAGCCCCATCAGAAAGCCCCACAAAATGCCAAACACAAGTTATCATAGTATGGAACAAAGCCTTTTGACCAAATATTAGGTCTTCCTTCCCCTGATGCCTTGACCTCTGTTGCCCCAAAACCTAGATTCATCACCAGCAGCCATTGGAGGGTGGTGTTCGCAAAGCTCTCGGTTTCTCACTCTTATATAGCCTTAGGATTTGTCATGCACCAATTGTCACTGACCTCCATTGAGCCAAAACACATACCATAACCCAGTCAACATAAGCCAAGCAGAGACAACACAGGACCTACAAAGCAAAACCACACAAAACAGAGTTATTTACAACCTAAGCTGAAGGTGGGGAGGGAGGAACCCACATTCTGAGGTATGGAGAGCGGGGGAAGGACACGGATTAATAAGAAGAAGCAGGTAAAAGCCCTTAAAAACCAAGAAAAAAAATGAGAAAATTACTCTCCCTAGAAGCTACAAAGAGAATGTATTACTTTAAATTTATGGTATCGTAATCAAAATCCTCCTGTTAGTCACTTACAAATCAAATCAAAATTTATAATATATTTTTTATTTGATGAAGATCTAGCGGATTAAAGAATAATAGGTGAGTTACAAAGTTTTTCTCTTTTTAATATCTTACAATAAGTAGATGAGGATATTTGATCTCAAGGCTTTCTCATTTCTTACCCCTTTAAATATGAAGAAAATCAATTAAATTACTTACTAATTAACTTGAAATATATATTTAAAGAAAAAGAAAATTATATGCATTATTTTTTATGGGATTTTTATATAAAAAAGTCAAATTTGAGGTTCACCAAAAGTATAATATATCACCTAATTAATAGCTTTTTTAATTCAACTCTTGCATTGTTTAATATCCCATGGTGCATATTATTTGAAAAGGATGTGGTTTTAGGTTAAGCAGACGTAAGACGAAATATAGGAATAGTTTAGCTCTTGTAAAAAGGAATGGATGTGAAGTTCAATTAGATAAAGTTTTGGTGCCAACATGTAACCAATTCAAGTATTTGATTCTATTATCTTGAATAATGAAGTAATAAATGAGAATGTAACTCATATGATCAAAACAGGACAGACAAAATAGATGAATGCAATAGGTATATTGTACGATCATAGGATGCCTATCAAAGTGAAAGGTAAGTCTACAAAATCAAGGTCAAGCTACTTATATTGTATATAAGTAATGTTGGGCATCTAAAGTACAACATAACCATAAGATGAGTATTGCATAACTGCAAATGTTAAGATGAATTTTGGTACGTAACACATAATGGATAAGGTTAAAAATAACCACATCCACTACCAAAAAAAATAATAATAATGATAAAATAAGATTAGCAATTGATCAAATCTGTTGTTAATCTATTAAAATCGGTTGCTAATCGATTTAGCGATTAATTTAGTCGATTGCAATAAACTTAGTTGCAATAGCAACCGACAACCAAATCAGTTGTAAATAGCAATCGACAATCAAATCGATTGTTAAATTAATTAAACTTAAAAATATAAAACTTTTAGTAAAAAACCTATTGGTTGCTAGTAGCAACCGATTTAGCAACCAAAATATAATCAGTTGCGAAAAATTTGGTATCTTAAATTTTATAATTTTGCAACTATTTTGTAAATCGAATGCTATTTGTAACTAATTTAGTAACCGAAAAATCGGTTGCTAATTTAAAAAAAAAATTATAAAAAAATAAAATTTCCAAATAAGAAATTAAAAATTCAAATAAATAAAATTTTCAAAAATTACTAAAATAATAAAATATTAATGAAAATTAGTACTAAAAATAATATCAAATATTATAAAAAAATTGCTAATAATAGCTATTATAAAAAAAAATATTAAGAAAATTTAAATATAAAAACATTTTTATAAGACAAATTACTAAAAAAATTTACAATATATATTATATAACAAAAAAATTACTAAAAGTCAATACTAAAAATAATTTAACAAAATTTTTATTTTATGCCAAAGAAAAATAAATTAAATAAAAAAGATGAGAAAGAAAAATTAATGAAGAAAATATGTTAGAAAAGAAAAGATGATGAATAAAAAAATAATAAAGAAAATGAGAGAAAAGAGAAGAAATAGAGAAAAAAATGAGTTTTGGGGAAAAAAATGAGTAGTGGTTTATATAAGTGAATTTGCAATCGATTTTAACGATCAATTATCAATTACTAATTTCTTTTAAAAATTAGATGAGAATTTATGAGGAAAAATCTTACAATTGATTCGCAATGGGTTGCAAAATCAGTTACTAATAGTAATTGATTTCAATTGAGGGGAAAATTTTGTAATTGTTGCTATTAGCAACCGACTTGCAAATCGGTTACAAATCAAAATTAAAAAAAAAAAAAAAACAAAAAATAGGCAGGAATTTTTGGAAAGAAAAAATTGGTTGCAAGATCGATTGCCAATATCAATTGATTTTAATCAATTATAAAAATCTTTCACTGTTAGCAAACGATTCACTAATTGGTTGCAAATCAAAAAAGAAAATAAAAAAAAATAGGTGGAAATTTTTGGAGAGAAAAATTAGTTGCAAAATTCGATTGCTGTCAACAACATATTTGCAAATTGATTGCAAATTGAAAAAAAAAAAAAAGGTAAAAATTTTTTGGGAAAAAAATTTAGCAACCTATTTGTAATTGATTGCAAAAAACGGTTGTTATTAGTAAATGACAAGGAATCGGTTGTAAATTATTGTAACCGATTGCAAATCAGTTGGTAACTCTGGGTCAATTAAAATAATTCTTTAATTTAGCAACCGATTTCCTAAATCGATTACTGTTAGCAATTAATTTTGAAATCGGTTGCTATTAACAACAGATTTTTAATAACTGATTTCTTAATTGGTTACTAATGGTAACAAATTTTAAAATTGGTTGCTAATCGCATATTTAAAGTTTTTCTAATATCGATTATCAATTGATTTTGCAACCAATTTTAGAAACAGATTATAAATCGGTTGCTAATAACAACTAATTTAGCAACCAATCCTTGAATCAATTGCTAAATTTTTTAAAATTAACTATTTTACTTAAAAAACCGAAATTACCACTCAATTGTAAAATTTATTACTAATAACAATAGATTTTAGTCAATTATAATAATTAATTACAAAACTGATTGTTTTTTACAATGATGCATCAGAGAGTATATGTAGTATAAATTGGGGATAAAAAAAGAGATGAACGATTAAAATGGGTTGGTCATTTACACGGTAGAGCATAGAATGCCTCAATACAAAATTATATTAATTTAGCGGTGGAATGAATGAAGGGAAAAAAGGAAACCTAAAATGATGTGAGAAGTAGTATTGAAAGATATACAATTTTTGAATACTGATATAGAATTAGTTTTAAATAGAGCTAAATGATGAAAAAATATCCATATAACTAACTCAACTAATTATAAACTAAATCTTAATGGTTGTTGTTGACCTCTAACTTTTTAAAAGGTAAGTTAGATTTATCAAACATCCCAAGTCATCAGTTAAAAACCCAATTAAAAGCTTAAAGGTAGCTCTTAATCATTCAAACAAACAAACTTTATGGATCTATTTGTATTTGGTTTAGTGATTGTGGTTAGTTGTTAGTAATCAACAATGAATTGTCAAATATCAACGATTAACGATCAACTGTTTAAATGCCAAAGTTAACAATAACAAATTTTACCTTTCAGTGATTTTATAATAACTGGCCTTCAAATAATTTATAATTATTTTATTTATAATTTATATACAACATTTAAATTGAAATATTAATTTAATTAATTTTATAATAAAAAATATTTATTTGTTTAGAAATTATTATAATTTTAATTAAGTTATTTTCTACAAAATGTTAAATTTTATAATTTTAAAAATGAATCCTGTGGTTTAGCGTATTAGCATTTAAGACATAAAACTTTCATTTTTATTAAATTGGTACTATGAAATTGTATATTATCAATCATCCTTGTATTTATCAGTAAAATGTCAATGTAGCAATTTGTGGATAAGCATGAAATTTGATCATCTTATTGAATGACTTCACAATGATTGATTAATCTTAGGTAATTGCTATCTCTCATTTCCAACACATTAGAAATTTCTGGTTCAACTAATCCTCCAGCTATTATTGATGGGGCTAAAAGCAGCAAGAGTACAAATCTAAGGATCTATTTAACAAAATTAAAAAATTATATTATGATAGTTTTACCTAAAAGAACTTTCATTAAACTCGCTTTTAGGACTTTTTTTTACCTTTTTTATTTATTTATTTTTTATATGGAATTCACTTATGACACACTTCAAATTTTTTAATAATTAAAAATGTAAATTAATGAAATTAGATGGTTTTACTGATTTATCCTACTTTTGTTATCAACAATATTTATAGAGAACCTGTCACGAAAAACATATATTCATACTTTTTTTTCATCCATATATTCATACTTATCACTTCACAAAAATATATAATAATAGTAAATAATATAAATTTTTACTAATATGCATTTAGAAAATATGAAGACTGAGTTTTTAAAAAAAAAGTAAAACATAATCAATTTTATAAATTAAATCACGTATAGCTAGCAGTGTTTTATATATATATATATATATATATATATATATATAGCTAGTTAGTAAATTAGCTAAAAGAAACAAAAATTTAGTACTAAAAACATAAAAATTGATTTATAAATAGTAAATAATCAAATGCTATAGTAAAAATTGATTTAAAATAGTGATGACTTTCTAAATAATAATATTATTAATAATAATAATAATCTTATAAAAAAAACACCAAACTTAATAAATTAATCTTATATATTATCTTAGCCTGTATAAATATTATTAAACTTGCAAGGATATTAGTTTCATTTAATATTGGCAATAATGACAAAATTTTAATAATCACATTCATGTGCAACTATCCTCGTAAAAATGATATCTATAACATATAAAAATTTAAAAACTCATAAATAAATTTTGTCCTTGGGAGAAAAAAAGACACATAAAAGTGTAGTGAAAAAAGATAAAAAATCATATTATAAATAAAGTTAATTAAATTTGAATTTTATTACATTAAAATATAATGAATAAATATAAAAGTTATCTGTTATTAATATTTTTTAAGAAAAATAACTATAAATTTATAAAATAATAAAATATTTGTCATTAAATAAGATTAGAATTTTATATCTATTGATGTAAATATAAATTTTTTAAATTAAATAATTTATTTTTAATAGTAATTTTATAATTTAATATTATAAGCTTGTAAATATTTAGAATAATTAAAAAAATAAATTAATATAAGTGAGATTCGGTATTTAATGTTATTTATTAATTTTATTTTAATATACTAAACAATTTTTAATGAATTAATACACTAAAATAATATAGAATTAAAATAGAATTTTAATATAAGTATAATTATTATTAAAATGAAATTAAAATTTTAATTTATACTATTCATAGTAATACGAAAAATTAAAATTATTTAAGATGGATAAATTATCGCTAAAATTTATTAGCGACGATTTTACATAAAAGAATTTCTCATTACTAAAAATATCAGCAATAGATAACTAGTCGCAAAAATTATTAGCAACGAATTTATACAAAATAGCTTTTGGCTATTGAAAGTATTAGAGACGGTTAAGGCGTGATTAAAATTATTAGAGATGATGTTGTGTATTATAACTTCTCGTTATTGAAAGTATTAGCGATAAATACATTATCACTAAAAGTAATAGCGATAAATATACGCCACTAATTTATATTATTAACTATTAATATATCCAATTATCGTGATAGATATATTTTATTGATATTTTTATAAATAATATAAATTATGAAGAGTATTTTATATATATATTATTGATTTTGAATTATGATAAGACTTTTGAAAATTTATTTAAAAATTGTATTTACCAAACGCTATAAGTCAATATTAAAATCGTAAAAATTAATTATTGATTTTCAATTGCTCAATCAAACGGCCATCAAATGCATAGGAGATTTCAATTGGTATTTAAATATTAGTTATTGCTCATTTCTTTTACTAATTTTCTTATTTTTGAAAATATTATTCCCCATTTCCAAAAATGTTCTGTATATCCAACCTTATTGCCTTTTTTCCCTTATATTTTTCAGTTAGATTATTTTAATGATTTTAATTTTATCTCTCTAATCAAAATAGCCATACTAATAATAATAAAAAAATATTCAAAAGAGAATATTATACCTCCTTTATAACTCGACTCACCTTAGTATTTGAACTCTTAGCAATAAAATGTACAATAAATTTACTCACTAATTAAACTAAGAGTTAATGATATAAAAAAATTATCATTTTTTAATTTTATTAATTTAATTATAATATTGATAATAATTTCATCCAATTTAATGAACTACAAATTTCACAATTTGGTGACAATGATTTTATGATTTTTATCTATCATCAAGTATTATACTAAAATTTAAAAAAAATGTTTTACATTGGCAAATCCCTTATTATTTAGTTGTTTTTTTTATAAGTAAAAATTTATTTATAATAATATTAAGAAAAAATTTAGCCGGTCATCAGTCCTCTTTGATACACTCAACTTAAGACAATATATAGTAAGAGAAACAGGATATAAAACCATTCACAACAATTCAAAAAAAATGTCATACCAAGTGAAATCAACGTATTTACAAAATTGGATTATTATTTAGTTCTTGATTTGCAATGTTTTTTATTTGTAGTTAAATAGAAACGGATCTTTCTGCTGTAACTCTATTTTTAGAATGATTTATAATATGTTCAGTTTTAAATCGGTTTATATTTGTGATTTTTCGGTTTCTTTTTTTTTTTTTTTCTTGTAGTGAATTATCATCATTAATTAGCAACGGATATTACACAAGTATAAAGTGATCAAGCATTTCATGCAACACATCTAAGGAATAAAAGGCGGATGAGTGTTGAGCGAATATAAGTTGCTTAATAGAATCTTAATAAACGATATCAAATAAAGAGGGAAAATGAAAAGGATATGATGAAGAAGAAAGGGTCCACAAGGTGACAAACTAGCTTAGCTTAGCTGAAATGGGGATAAGTTCTTTTTGTAATGAAAATGGGAGCAACATGTGTGGCATCATGTTCTATTATCAAGTTTAAATTCTTCAATGTGTGATCAGAATTTGTTCTACCTACTCAACCTCACCCAAAGATCTGGGTCACCACACCAACTTTTGTCTCCCTGGGTTGGCCATGAAACAGTCCATGAGTTTTAAGAACATATCTCCCCCCAATATCAAAAATCCAAACCATGAAATGGGTTGGCCATGAAACAGTCCATGAGTTTTAAGAACATATCTCAACTTCAATCAGAAATAGATTCATTCTCCAAACCATGTCCAATTGAAATCGCTTTTAAATCCAACTAGGCTTCCTGCTACCTTCTGGGCCAGAGATTATAGAGACTTCACCACAAACAATAGCATGCATCCATTTGAACCTAAAAGAATAACTTTTAATAATCTCTAATTAATATATTCAATTAATTTTTTTCTCAAGATCAGCTCCCGCCAATATCAATACCAAAAAAGTTCCTCTACTGAAGACTATGGTAATGAAAAGCAAAAAGACAGAGTTGCAAACTAATATATAATATCCAAGGTTTCTGATAGTCCTAAGTTCTGCTTCATATTCCTCTTTCATTTTGTCCCCTAGTTGCTTCTCTCCCAAGTAACAATAATGTGGAGCTTAAATATACAACTCACTGATTACAGACTGAAATTCAACAATAATCTAATTGTAATTAAGGGTTAAAAACAGAAATTAATAAAAAAGCAAAGGATGAATATCCTTGAGAAGCCATTCTTACACTTAGTAACAGATGGTACCTTAGCATTGTCATCTCGCCTGATCCGACGTTGAACTTCAAGTCTGATACATCACATATGGGGACGCTGCTTGTCGAAGGGAAAGAAAGAGCGAGGGCAGGAGTAGACCAGTGGATGAGCATGATGGCATGATAGAGGGCATCAGCGGCTCAGATGACATCCCAGAAGATGCAGAAACTAGGAAAGTAAAATCTGAGCTATTATTAGAAGAAAATGTACACCTTTTGATAGGCTTACCGCTTATTGATGTTGATAGAAAGCAATACTGGTTTTCGGCCAGAAGATTGAGGTGGAAGCTTTTTTTGTAAACTGAAATACTTCAGAACCAGCAGCATTTGGCACAAACTTTGAATTTGAAAAATCCTATAAATTAAATGATTAGGAACACAGTTCAAGTACATCCACAAATTCTAAAGCCTCATTCTTTGATGCAGATAACGGAAAAGAATTGTAGGAAATTTAAAGCTTTTGTTCTCATATGATTATTAATTTGAAAAATGAAGGATGTAATATTTTCTCTTTGAGCAATTTGTTTTCTCTTTCAGAAAGTGAAAGAAGGGATCCTTATTTGTTAAGGAATCCCAAAATAATTTGGAATTTGAACACTTACAGGTGAAGGGTATCTCGAGCCTATACATACGTTTGAATGCTTTATATATACGTTTGAATGCATTAAGTTCATGTGTAGTATGATGTAATAAAAATTATATTTATAACCATTATTATATTAGATATTTGATTATATTATTTAGTAATAAAAAAAATTTGATATAATAGAATGACAATTATATAATATAATTAATTATATTTAAATAACGTAATGATTAGTATATAAAAAAATAGATATAATTATAATTACTAATTTTTATTTTTTTTTTCATTTATTATCAACACTATCACTACTACCATTACCCGATCATCACTGCTAATATCACACTACCTCCACCCTGTCATCAATACCACCACCATCCTATTACTACCATTGCTATCACCGCTACCACAACTTGATCACCACTATCACTACTTAGCCACAGTTATCTCTATCACTGCCACCTGACCACTACTACCACCACTACTACTACTCGATTACTAATCATGCAATCATTACTACCTATTATTAAAACTAAAAACAAATTAAATATAAAAATAAAATTATCATTAAATTACACTACTTATATTTTCATTTTATAACCAAACATAGAAATGTAATGACAACTACATTACATTACAACTTTGATTATATTACATAATTGATTATATTGCATTACATCACGGTCTACCAAACGTAACCTAATTTCAATAAAACATAATCAGTTAAAAACTACTTCAGCAACAAATCTAATACTAGAAAGTTTGACCTTCTTGATAGGAGTGAATCTTAAAACCTACTACTGCTGCCTGTGAGGCCAACAATTCTATATTCTCTGTAATTCTTTGCAACTGAGTTGAAACACATCTGCCTTTATTTGCTCTATTATTTAATAATTTAAGATTCAATCAATTTGCTACAGCTAACTAATAACCATTAGCTTGCATCAATTGCAAAAATGATGTGATAAGCACTACTAAACATAGAGCTATTTATAAATTTATGGGCTTGCCTGGTGCTTTGCCACACTTGAATTTGGCAACGAGATATGAAACTCTGCCACAGACCCAAAGGCACCAGTTCTCATATCAAATCAATTCTCTGCCCCCATCCAAAAAGAGTATGTCACAGCTCCCTTTGCCAAAGAGAGACTGCCGAGAGATGATGGGGACAAAATTTACCAATGCTGAGACTGCCTTCTTAAATGCGAGACATCTAAAGGATTTATACCATGTTTATGCCAATAAGCATTCATACAGAAAGAAAAGAAACAAATGATTGTCAAAACAAAAATGCAAAGATGAATAAATACCTGCTGCACACTTGTGAGTCAAGAATCCTAGAGTTCTCTGAAATCTTGTGAGGGCCCTGCATAATAACCATCTGTTGAAGCTGTACCAACTTTCATTTCTGAAGCTGAAGTGTTATTATTTATAGCAACATTAACCCCATTAACAGACTCCCAATGAATTTTTTTCTGAACTTGAATGGATTTTTCAGAAGAATCTAGACCTCCCAATCGGGTTGGGCTATTAAGATTGCTGGACTGATAGTTGTTGGACCAGAATGAAGGTGGCTAGCCTCAACTTAGAAGATTTATCTTCACGGGTGGGTGGATTTCTCTCGAATTGATCTAATATTTTCAAAGCCCCCAGACTAGAAGTGCAGGAACAGTTGGGATACTGACTCCAGAGCTTTGTGGCTTACTGCTTACATACTGAAATTTTGCAGAGCTAATTGTTCCTCCATTTTCCAAATTTGTCTTTGTTGTGGAAAATAGGCCTTCTGTAATACTGAAGTGTTCCACCTGAGGACTGTTAAAAGACCTATGAAAATATGCAGATCTTCTAGAAGAAGATCCTGCATTGACTTTATGCCATATTATATGAATGGGCCCCACATATCCATGGCCATTATTTAATGCTTTTGCCCTTGAATTTACCTATGCACCCAAATAGAAAATTTATGAAAATGAGGATAATCCCAAAGAATTCTTCAAAATGCAAAACGTTACTTGTTTAAAAGGATAATCCCAAAAATTTTACAAAATATGCAGGGGGGAAAATCTTAATCCACCATGTCTCATAATGCTAAAAAATTTATAGTATCATTTTGTTCATATTACATGCTCAGAATGACTTCAATACTCCACTGCATGTGTGCAAAGTGCAAACATATTCACGCACAAACCTTCATCCAATTAATCTAAATTTCATGATTTTTTAATCCAAAAAATACTAGAGGGGATCAAAGGGGTGCCGCTGTTACAAAATATTTTTAAAATAACAAAATGGCATTAAGGAGCATCATAGAGATATAAATCCCATTGCCATCAAGACAAACAATTCTGTGGCCAGCTAATATGGAAGATTACCTGTCCAAATGATAGAGTTAGAGTTTGCTGAAAGGGAGCAGCTGTCATGTTTAGGTGCCTATCACTATTTCCCTATAACTGAAAAAAAAAAAAAAAAAATTCACACCTCCAATAAATCAAGTTAAAGCATCATCAGCACAAGATAAGCCACAATTCTGCGTACCTTGGACTTGGTCTATGAATAAATAGTTCTAGAATAAGGGGTTTGGGGAAAATTGTGAAGCCCAAATCTCCCTCTCTGACTTTGTGGGGTTATATACCCATGATGATCCTGTACCAAGGCACCTGGCCAGCATGGAGATGACTTAGGGATAGGTCATGGAATAAAGGGTTTTATTGGAAGCTCATCACTGCTTGGTAATGTTCCTCCATCTTTTGACACTCAGCTGTTAGTACCAAAGCCTACTTCTGATGTTCGATTTTCCATATATGCTCTTGCAATTTCAACTGGTGATGTACCAACATCATCTTGTAGCTGTCAGATAGCAAACAATTATCAAACTCTCTATGGGCATAGAACAAGCAAACAAAAAATTTATAAGATTTCAATGCACTTATCATAATACAAGATAGAAAAAGATAGATATACGTACATCTCAACAAGATAGATATATGTACAACTCAACCATTTTTTACCAGCAGCTAAAAAATAGACATGGTAGAACTTAGAATTCTTATGTTTTGTCACCAACATTAGACATTTTTTTTTTCATATCCTTCTATGTTCTTTTTGGTTTTCAAATGTCCTGTCTGCAGCTGTTCTGAATTCTGATGTAAAGGCTATCTAACTTAACCTTAATTTTAGTAGTACATATGCTGGAACAAGTATCATATTGTTGCAGACCCTAATCAGGTTGAGCCAAGGGGAAGGGTAAGAAGAAATTGGATGACTTATTCTAGAAGGGCTAAGAAGGATCCAGAAGAATAGGAGAAGTACTAGAAGGCCAGGAATTACGGTATTCAGCAGCATGCTAATTCAGTTAGAGCAATTCTCAGGACAGATTGCACTAACAGCTATTGAAATGTATAAACAGAAGTAGTGGGATGTGTGTGAAGGCATGAAAAAGAAATTTAATTGTAGTTCCAGCTAAGTTTAGCTTGGGGGCAGAATTCTTCTGCTGGGAGCGTTTTTCTCTTGAGATTACCCTCTGTTCTGTTTTCAGCTTTTGAGTAATAAAATCCTGGCCTATTTCTCTCTTCTTACTTGATTTTTGTTTGCTAATCCATGAGCTGCATCATATCTCTATCACATACATATTAAATATATTAAAGTTGGCTACAAAGAAGTTCAAATAATGATATATATTGCCCCATGCCACCAAGAATGATGCTTTTGTGAATATTTCTCACAGTGGTTAATAGATGGCCTCAGACGTGCATTGAGCCAAAACAAGCTATTATGAATAACATAGCTGGTACTAAAAACACATTTCAAAGTGAAATTCAAGTTGATTAGAACAATGAATTCGACCTACTTTCTACTGGAGAAGAGGGGTTGAGGTTTTCCAAATAACTCTATCCAATTCTTCATGATTTTCTTTGCTAGATCTTGAATTTTCAAGGGCATTTGCAGGCTTTCCAGCATCTACTGAAAATTCATTTGAATACTTTCTTTTTTTAATTTTTGAGGTTTCCCAAACAGCTCTACTCAAATCTTCTTGCTTTTCTTCAGTTGATTTCCCTGAATATTCAAGGGCAACTACAGACCCTCTAAGATCTCCCACATTTGTGCTGAAAAGTTTATTTTCTTGCTCAACCTCGGGAAGATCAACAGCCCTTGAATTTATTATCCAATTAGACGGTTAATTTCATCCCTACAACAAGATGGACAGAAATTAGAGAAATGCTTTTACATCAAATTAGAGCAACCAACTTCTGCATTGGTTCATAGACATTTTAAGCAAAATGCAAAACAAAAGGCTATGCTTCACAACATTGTAAGGACAAATATAAACAGATAGAATGTTTGCTATCCAAAATAAATAATGGATGTAATTTACCTGGAAAATCTTTATCCTTCATTAGTTGCTCGATTTCAGAAAGCCCACTAGGATCAGAAAAATCAACCTTTTGATTTTGGTTGAGCCTATTGAAGTCAGAGTGGATATTTGATCTATCTGCTACTACTAGCTAGTCCAGTTGCTTTTGATTCGACATGCTGCAAACTAATAATTCCCAATAGTCAGAATACTTCATTGACAGAAAAGATGCAAGTCATACAGCACCTATTAGTAGTATGCCCTAAAATATATCATTTAGTATGTATCTTGTACATATTTTATTAATAAAAGGCAATTTCACTTTTTTGTTTACATAATGTATTTATGTGTAATAGAAAAGGTCCATTGATATTTTGCTAGAAATTCCATTCTTAAGTTATTAAGAATATGAGTGACAGTATTTCTAGCAAAAAGTATCATAAATTGATTCACAATCGATGATACTTCACACAGGACATGACTTATCCAGAAAGATTGTATTTATGTTTGTTTCCAAGGTATTTATATGAGATATAAATAAGATGGAATGATGAGTCTCATGCCATATAACAAACATAATAGGCACTTATACATGATAAGTAGGCCGAACCAATGACGCATATAACAAGCACATGGAGTTTACTCTTGTCAATGCATTATCATATATCATATCAATGCATATAATCTTTAGACCTGAGATAACACAGTTATCTTGTATATAGGTGGTTTGAGTTTGATACTGCTTTCATACTTGTACTATGTATGGGTATATGGGCATGTGTTGACTCCTACTAGTTATATATGGAGATAGGTGTAGATCAAGATGGAATCTGTTACCCTAAGTAAATAGGGATAAAATACTATGTTCATTTAATTGTTCTTGATGTTTCAAGTTCCTGATTAGGACAGACAGATTTAGTTAGAAAAAAGTTTCTGACAGGAAAATCTAATTAATCAAGAACTGGAATTAAAAGAGAACATAATGTTCATAGCAAATGGGGTTTGACATAAACCATGACTTCAGCTCGAATTGGGATTTTGTAACAGAGAGATTCTAGTGCATGGTAACATATGATTAAAGGTTCATTTAAGGTATTCCTTGTTATTGATTGGGTGGCCATGGCACGCTATACTAGGTGTCAACCATGGTCTATGAGATGCCTAAAATGATTTAGAGAAATCATTTATAGTAAGAAAGAGTTCTGATGATATTAAGAATTGATATCATATCTCATTGCCAATTAATGATGAGCCTAGTGAGTCACACACATACACAAGTTAATCACCAAGTTAAATATGATTTAATTGATTAATTAAAGAGTTTAATTAATTAATTAAATAGGTTTGGCTTGCAATAAAATTGCAAAGTCCCTAGCATGACTTGAAACTAAATCTAGGTTATTGGATGTATAGTATAAGTTAAATTTATATTTAAAGTGTTTAAATATGAATTTAATTGTGAGAAATTAATTAATAGAGATTAATTAATTAATTTATATTTGATATAAATTGATTTGAAGAGGAGAAATAATGATTTTAGGTTGAGAACTCAAAATTAAAATATAAGGATAATTTGGTCATTTCGCATGGTGACATATGGCACCATGAAATGGTGACACGTGACATCATATAAGTTTGTCATTTGTCTTCCTAGCATGCAAGGTGATCAAAGTCAATATTAAGTCTAGTTTTGACACTTGGCGTAACGTGATTAAGTCAATTAAAAATAAAATGCAATGTGGTGGTGACATGTGGCAAAGGGTTTAAGTGATTACTTGACCTATTATAAAAGGGAAAATAAAGCAAGAACCAAACAATTCTTCCTTTCTTTTAAACTAGAGTTTAAATGAATTAATTTGTTAATTCACAATCTTGAATGACAAATATAGATCCTAATACATATTAAAAGTGTTTTAATATGCAATTGAGCATTGAAATTAATTAGAACATAAGAGATGTGACATGATGCATGAAACCCTAAAAGAAAATTTTTGAAATTCAATACTCTAATGAACAAATCACCATCCTTCCGCTCCTTCAGCACCATCATAGCTTATGTCATGAGATTACTTTTTGTCACAAGTCCAACATATGTCAATCAAATATTATGTTCTTTTAGTAAATAGTTCCAATAGTACAACACAAGCATATCATAAATGAAACAACTTCATATTTACGCTAATCACAATATATATATATATATATATATATATATATATATTTTTTTTTTTTTTTTTTTGAGTCCTGATAAGTCATTAAAATGATTTTTTGTTATTATCCAAAGAAATTGATTAAAAATAACAAAGTTTACATAAAAGAGTAAATATGGCAACATAGTTTCAAATTGTGGTCGTGGTCGCAATTGCAAGTAACAAAATCAGGCCTATAATGGCCATAACATAACAGTAATGGCTTGGCGATGCACATTTTTTTTTAATTTGTAAAGTTCATAAAATGATTAGATATTGATAGATATAAGTAAAACTAAGATAGACAACTATATAATAAGCACAAATACATCAAATAAAGACATTAAATCTATTAATTTTAGACATCAATGAAAGAGAAGAAAAAAAATATCATTTTTATGTGATTTGTGGCAGAAGCATAATTAAAGTAACGGCCGTTATCATTACTCAACGGTAAATAAAGGCCATTATAGTTGAGTAACAGTGGTAACAGCCATTACACATATAAATCAGGACTTACCTATAAATAATGGGGCAACGCATAACAGAGCCTTCAAAAACTTGTAATAATGGCCATTACGTTACATAATCAGAACGGCTGTTATTTGAAACCATGTATGGCATGGTTTGTCCATGAAAATGAGTTGCAAGTGTGTGAATTTGAATTGCAAGAAAAATGTATGAACACTAGTAAGTGTTCTCTGCACTTAAAGAAAGCACAAGGCACAGGCAGACTTTTGGGCCAATAAGTATGGAGAAACAGTTATTCCATAAAAAGAAAGTTAAAGCAAGCATGCTTCTGAAATAATAAAATTAAACACTATGTATATAGTAGAAAAAGATAAATAGTTAAGCACTAATTTTGTTTTGTTTTTCCCCCTCCTTTTTACTTTTGCCTAGCAAGGGAGATAAGTTAAGTTCCAAAGATAGCTTATTCATCTAATCTGTAATTTAAGGGAAAGAGAAAAATCAGTTTAATAGCCCTTCAACAGGCATAAGCTTCAAATATGAGTGAGTGAAATCTTCTGATAGCAGTAAGAATTTTGTGGTAGGCCAAATTTCACTTGTTAATGCAGTTCATATAAGGTTCAAGGAATGCAAGTTTAATATGGAATTGCTGTAACACTATCGCTAAGTTGGGACCCATAAAAGCTCTTTAATGAATAAAAGTACCATTTTTTGGGGCCTATTTAAGTCAAAATAGAACAGGTCTATAATGATCACTCCGTTAATATTTGCCCTCAAGTTTCCCGTTCACTGCATCATTGAGATTAGGTGAGATGAGGAACAGCACAAAGAATGTCTATAATGCATAGCAACAAAGAAAGAATCCAACAAATATACTTAGAACCTGGTAATAAATTAGTAGGAATAACACAGGAGAAGGCATCCCATAAGTAGAACAAGCAAAGATGAGGCTCAATTTTGCAAAAGGCAGGTATCAGGATACTGTGGAAAACCTTACATTCCAAGTGAAATTGCCATCATCGCCCCCGGCATTTTGTCCCACCTCCGTATACTGGTCGCCTATCTCAGAATACCCCCATTAAATCAAACACACAACAAATGAATCAAGAGCATTCGAACTCAAATCATTAAGCAAAAAGAAGCATTGAAGTACGTCATTCAAAAAGCTCCACAATTCGCTACAAATAAGAAATGGCTGTAAAATGTATAACGAACGTCTCATTGAAAATTACACCATTAAACCCTAATCAATCACAATCAATAAACAAGAAAGTCCAGAGAGAGAAGTTTTAATTGAGAACCAACCGTCTCGGATGCTGGGAGCAGAGAGCGCATTGACGGATTGCAATTTGGAGAAGAAGGAAGGGAAAATCAGGGTGGCACCGCTAGCTAAAGACGGAAAGCAGGATCAACCAGCTTGGAGAGCCAACGGCCTCGCTGCGCCTGTTTCTGTGTAGAGTGAGCGTAGGGTATTTTCAGCCGGTGGCTCTCTGCCCAGCTGCTAGGAAATTAGGGAAGGATGATGCGTAACATAACCGGCTAAAAGAGACATTTGTATTTTATTTTTATTTATGTAATTTTAGGGGTGTGATCACTTAAGTATATTGATGTATTCTTCTACCATAAGGCATTATGTCCCAAATGCTCTTTAGGGGAGAGTGACTGGTTGGCTTTGGGTGGGCAACTGGCCTAGCTAGTGTGTGCTCCTTATAGGTTTTCCCCCTGCCTATAATGGACTGGTTGTAATTATGTGCCATGAATGAATGAAGTAGCCTTTTCATGAAATGCTTGTGATACCTCCCAAATTAGCCTAACTTAGCCTAAAGCTAATCATGTCTTTGATTTTCTCGCAGTTGTTGTGAGATTCTTGTGGGCTGACTTGTCTTGAAGAGTTCAAGCCAAGTGCCACACGGTCCCAACTGAGTGTTGAAGCTGGGCCCGTGACAGTTGGTATCAGAGCAGGGATTGATCCGTGAGTTGAATCGAGGATGGCTAAACTTGCTAATCAACTTGATGCCCTTGAGAGAAGGGTTGATGACGCTTTTGCTGTCATCGATAATTGTCCCACGTACGAGGCATTGATAGAAGAACTTGAAGTTGTCCGCCTCTCTCTTGAGCAACGAAATAAGCACGTTGAGGTGCTAGAAGAGAAAATTGAGCAACTTGTGGCTGTAGTAGCCAAATTGATTGGGGGTGAGGATGAGCCAATAGAGCTTGAGGCCATCCAAAATTCTCTACCAACAAATATTATCCGATTGGGGGATATTGAGAGCAGAGTGCTCGCATTAGAGGCAGAGGCCTCTCAAGCAGGGGATTGTGCATAAAGTTTAAAAGCCCTCACCATCGCCCATGATTCCTTAGTGGGTAGTGTGAATGACATGAAAGAAGATGTCGTCGAAACGGCAAAGACACTTCAGGGAGAAGTCCAAGTGTTGCAGGGACAGGTGAGCTTACTCATGAAAGCGGCAAGCAATACGAATGGGGGAGCCTTTGAGATGGAAAAGCCAAAATCCCTGAGCCCAAGTCTTTCGGAGGTGCCCGTGATGCCAGGGAGGTAGACAATTTCATCTTTGACATGGAATTATACTTCACTGCTACCAAAAATGACTCTGATGCAGGTAAATTAAAGATGGTGCCGATGTATTTGGCCAATGATGCAAAACTATGGTGGAGAACCAAGGTGGAGCAATCCATTTCTGGCCAATGTTCCATTGTCACATGGGATGATTTCAAGAAGGCGCTAAAGGCTCAATTTTATCCCGAGAATGTGGCCTATAATGCGCGGTGCAAGCTAGCAGAGTTACAGCACACAGGCTCTATCCGAGAATATGTAAGAAGCTTCACGGCACTCATGCTTGACATTAAGGATATGTCTGAAGCTGATAGATTATTCAACTTCCAAAAGGGTCTAAAGCCATGGGCAAGAAATGAATTGGTCCGACGGGGAGTAAAGGAACTTAGTACTGCCTTAGCTGTAGCCGAAAGTCTCGATGATTATACAAGCAATGCCTCAAAGAGAAAGTTTAACTCCCCGCCAGGTTCGGATAATTGCC